>NC_136424.1:83055000-83410000 GCF_052625555.1 Lactuca saligna | reverse complement strand
ATTTGATGGCTGAAAGATATTCCTTAATGAAGCAAATTGAAGAGATCAATTGGTTAGAGACAACTGACTTAGCGCGAAAGGCGAAGATTCAGTGGGCTATAGAGGAAGATGAAAATACCAAGTATTTCCACAGTATCCTGAATAAAAAAAAAACATAAAAACATAGTGATTCGAGGTGTTTTAGTAAATGAGGATTGGATTGACTCTTCTTGTGTCAAATATGAATTATATGATCATTTCAAGAGCTAGTTTGACAGACTTATTGGTTCTCATCCTTCTTTACTTCAAGAGTTTCCGAATATGTTGTCAGTTGACCAGATGATTCTTTTAGATGGTCCTCTTAGTTTTGCTTAAATAAAAAGGGTGGTATGGGATTGTTGTATGGACAAGTCTACAGACCCAGATGGTTTTACATTTGAATGCATTAGAAAAATATGGTACTTAGTGGAGACAAAAGTGGTAAATGTTGTGATGGAGTTTTTTAATTCTAGTCATTTTCCGGTTGGTTGTAATTCTTCTTTTATAGCTCTCACCATTGAAGATTCATGATGCATAAGCGTTTTTGAGGTTTGGGTGTTAGTAGTTTGTTTGCTTTAAATTCAACTCTTCTTTTTAAAAGGATTTGAGGTTTTCACTCTAAACCATTGGGTTTGTAGGCATCTGTTTATTAAAGTTATTCATGGAAATTCTTGGTGTATCGATAGTGCATTTCCTTCTTATAAGAGATCCACTTACGTTGATATATTGATGGAAAGTTATTATCGATTTCAACATTATAACAAAATATGAACTCAAGAACTCAACACATTCCCATCATCGACATTCCATTCACTATGAAACAGTTGGTTTTCATCATAAAAATACGAAAGAAATCTCTCACTATAATCACTCAAAGGTTTACAAGAAAAGAATCTACAGAGAAGAGATCTAGATGTGAAAACCTAATATGAAAACCCTAATCTAGAGATGAATAGTAAAAACGAGAGAATATCAACACCACTTAATGCTTGATTTATAAACAAAATGAGAAGAAGCTAAACATTAAATACCCGAGGCAATATACTAACCCATGGATGTGTAACACCCCGATATTCAGGTACTTTTAAATTCATCATTATGGTTTTAAAACATTTCATTTTGGTCCCTGTAATAGAAGGAAGTAGCCATGAGAAGCCTTAGTGGTAATTTTGTAATTTGTAGGATAGGAGGAGTACGCAAAGCATACATGAGGGTACGCTGGGCGTAGACTTATGTATGTTAGGTGTACTTATGTCTAGAGGAAACCCTAATTTTTAGGGTTTGAGGGGTATTTAAACATCCTTATGGATCATTTTGCCCACCTTTTTAGCCTCCAAATCCTTAGAGTATTTCTTGCAAAACCCTAGCCCCTTAGAGTGTGATTTGAGCCTTAAAGTGCATTCTTGGTGTATTAAAGGAAGGAGAAGTTGCATTAAGAAGCCTTGAAGTGGAAGCAAGCTTGTGGATATGGGATCTTTGCCCCTTTGTGAAGCTCCAGAAGGTAAAAAGTCTATACCTTATGTTTTGGTTGTTAGATCCTATCTTTGGAAGTTTTATGTTGCTTTTCTTGTGCCAAAGGTCCCATTTTATGCATGTTTGATTATTAACATTTTAAGCTATCCTTCCAGACCCTAAGAAGGGTGCTAAGCCATAAAAATGAGGTCCCAATGGCTAGTTTTGTCTCATGCATCTTGTAGAGGGTCTTAATGGATTAAGACCTTCTATTAAGGACTTTATAGATGTACAGAGTCATAAAGTTGGAGACTTCATGACATTAGGGTGCATTTGGACCGTAAATCTGAAATATAGGCTTAAGTGCTTAATATATTAAGCACTTAATGAGGATTTGAGGTCTGCGAAGTCACGCCCCGCGTAGGTGGGAGTATGCCTCATGTACTCAGTCATCTACTGTCACACCTCGAAACCGACGGCGGAAACGTTCCAGGGTGGAGGACGTCATGTGTAGTATCACAACCAATGTACATAGCAAGCATAGTAAACACAACCATTACATTACATAAGAAAATTTACATTTGTTTGAAAGTAAGGAAATACATGTTTTATATATATATATATATATATATATATATATATATATATATATATATATATATATATATATATATATATATATACATCAGTTTGAACAAAAGTAAAGACAAGACTTCTATACGCTCCGTCTTCTCCAAAAGAAACACGGGATACCTGTCTAATGAGAACCTAAGAATACAAGCAGTTTTAAAATATCAACATAAGCGGTTTGTTTATGGTAAAAGAATAAGTTTCATTTGGTTTTATGAAAAGTTGTTTCCCAAGAAAATCCCATATTTTCTTATAAAAGTAGTCTGGTTATTCATTTGTTAAACAGCCTGTTCATAAAAAGTGAAGTTATCCCAGGAAAAACCCTTATTTTCCTTAAAAGTTGGTGGTTGGTTATCGATCCAGAATGAAGTGTACAAGTATCTACCATACTTGTATTGTTAAGTGAAGTTTCCCTGAAAGCTTGGTTATCCTTGAAAAGTACTAACACCCTTTAGTAATCAAAACAGTTATTACTTTGAGGTTAGTTCACTAGGTTCATTTTTTACTAAAAGTAAATCTCCATTATCTAAGTTGCGAGTTCTATAACCATACGATAAACTGGATATGGCGCGTAACAGGGCCAGTATCATTTTATGACTTTGTCACATGTAGACCTGTCGGTCCCACTATAGCTAGCAGCAAAGGTGCGGGGTAGTTAGCCCCGTATAGATTTATACACAAAGGTCACGTTCTCCCTTCGAGAGATTCTGGTTACAAGGTCGGTCCTCCACTCGCGTATCCATGTGAAGTGTTACCAAGGACATGTCTCCAATCTTAATATTAATGAATTTACAAGTAATAGTACATAAAATCTTGTTTTATTGGTCCTTCACTCGCGTATCTCTGTGGAGTGTTACCAAGGACGTGTCTCGAATTCTAAGATTAACAAATTCACAAGTAATGATATGGAAAATCCCATTTTATGATTGGTATAAATCCTTTGTAAATTATAAAGTACAACATAAAATTTAACATTTTATGATGAGGTTCACAAGTTCCTTGTTTTGGTTTTGAAAACTAACTCTACAAGTTAATTTCTTAATCGGTTGGTAAAACGGTTTTCAGTGTTAAAAGCATGCTTAACATGTAAGTATTTCATACGAAATAATAAGTTTTGAGTAAAATTTTCCTTGTACTTTTTCTTGTATTTCCCCCTGAAAACATGAAAAACTCGAAAAAGTAGAGGTATGAACTCACCTGACGTGGGTGTGCCGGGTAGGATGCTAGTTGTCAATTTAGGACTTGAACACACGCAAGGGTCCTATGTAATATGAAGTGATACATAACTGTATCTAATTAGTTATTTAATTACTAATTAAGTAAGTAAATACACTCTAATGCGCGAAAACACTTTACTTCAAGTGTTAGGAATGATACGGGTTGCGTCTAAGGAGTGTATGGCTTTGTTAAGGAGTTTACTCTTCAAGTGTGAGCCCCTTAGGGGTGTTTACGGCCAAAGACCATATCCCCATGAGTTTACGGCCATAAACTCATGGGTGGGGTGTGTTTGTGTGCTTCAAGGTCTTATATCACTTAAGGAAGTAAGCAAGACTCAAATCTAGGGCAAAGGAAGTGACTAGGGCTCCATATGGACCTTTGGGGGAGTTCATGACTGTAAACATAGATTTTACAGCCGTAAACTCATATTTCCCCTTCATTTCATGCTTTGGTGGTTTTAGGTTAAGCATACAAGTTTCTAATCATTTATACAAGCCATAGAGGGAAGTTAGGGCACCATTTGACCCCTTTAGGGAGTTTACGACCAAAGGACCATTTCCTTGGGGGTTTACGGCCGTAAACTCTAAGGACTTGGTTTCTTAGATGTTTTATGTCCCTACTTTGATGGTGGTTGCTTCTATGTTGAGTTTTAGGCATAGGGAAGGAAGAAAGGGCAACTTTGCACCCTTTAAGGGATTTTATGGCCCAAGAACATTCATAGGCCGTAAACTCTCATTCATCCTTCATTCAAGGTGTTTTCTAAGTCCAAAACATGTTAATCCTAACGTACAATAAGTTAGGATAGGAATACTTACGATTTTGGAGCTTGAATGGGGTGTTTCTTGATCACATCCGGGTTGTAGAGAGAGAAAGATTTAGGAGTGGGAAAAAGGCTCAAATGAAGGCCACTAAACCCTTATATAGGGTGAGTTTGCGGCCAGATGAGTTTACCACCCGAGTTTACCACCGGAGTTTACCGCCCGAGTTTACCGCCCGAGTTTAACGCCATAAACTCCATCTTATGGAGTTTATGGCATGGTTTTTTATGTTAGGACTTTAGTGGCGATTTTCTAACACTTGATCCTTAAGTGTAGTCGGCTCAGAATACTAATACGAACTTTAATTTGGGCTAAAAGGTGGCGGAAATGAATTTGATTTTCAAATGAAGTTATAGACTGCTGAAATTATATATATGAAATATTCGGGTTGTCATAGCCACCCTGTAAGCTGGTCAATGCGATGCTTTGCATACGCTTAGCATACCTTTGAGTTATGCTCTGCATTCTCGTATGAGTCAGCCCTTGTTGTGTTGACTCAATTGAGTCGATTCGACTGGGTTGACTCAGTTAGTTTAGTAGGTTAGTCCATTTAACTTTGACTACTTGACATTGAGTTTGACCAAGTTTGACCACGTTTGACCAAGTTGGACTTTGAGGGCATTGTGGGTGTTTTGCGATTTTGATGGAACTGGTCACTTGGTTGATGTAGGTATTGAGTAGAGAGCTGAGATTCGGAGTCGGGCCTTATCAGTTCTGTCTAGTTTGTGAGGTGAGTTTTCCTCACCGTACTTATGGGTCGAAGGCACCAAGGTCAGACCATTGCTTTGATAACCTGATATTCGTTGATATGTTGAGTAAGGATTAGATATGCATGCTACTTATGTTATGCTGGTCTGGTAGATCTGTAGGACTACCTGAGATATTGTCGTTTTATTTGTGTATGATATTATCTGTTATATGTCGAAAAAATTTGTGGGTCGGGTTACGGTTGTACTGATATGTGTTGTAGCCAACAAACCTTGGAGCAAGCTAGATATGAGTTGAGGCCTGAGGAGGGCATGCCAAAATAATACTGAGGGCTCATGAGCATTCCAGATACGAGCTAAAGGCCGAGAAAGGCATGCCAGAATCGTACTTAGGGCTTATTGGTATTCAATCTGAGGATTGACCAGGCCGAGGAGCAAGCCAAACATAAGTTGTGGGCCAAGGGCAAGCCAGACATAAGTTGTGGGCCAAGGGCAAGCCAGACATAAGTTGTGGGCCAAGGGTAAGCCAGACTTATGTTGTGGGCTTAGGGGTAATCCATTCTGTTAACCATGGACACATTGCATTATGTTATTATACATGTGCTATTTTTTGTGTATGCGTATTTCGAGGGAACTCACTAAGATTTGGGCTTACAGTTTTGGATTATGTTTCAGGTACCTCATAAGATCGCGGAAAGGTGAAAGTGTTATCGTGCACCTCCTCATGTTTTGTTTTATGATTTTGGGAAGACTCTGATATTATACATGTTTTGAAAACTATTTTGTAAATAATGATGATCAATGGGTTTTTTTTAAAGTTTAAAATTTTCATGAATTTTATGGATGTTACAGGATGACCCATGGATCAGGTTTGGATCCACAAACTCGTGAACTATCATTACCTACATAAAACTTACAACCCCCCTACCCCCCCCCCCCCATAAATAAAATAAATTTACACAATATATCCTGCAATCATAAATTAAAACTCACAATCCCACAAATGATAAGTTTGTATTTTTTTATTAATATTTCCAACATCCCTCTCAAACTTATCATTTGAAACAACAAATCACTTACATGCAAACATATTCATAAGACCAAGTCTATTCGACAAGAAATCATGTTATAAAAATGTTAGAGACTTCGTCAGAATATCAACATTCTAATCAAAAGAATCAATTATAACAACTTTTAAATTCCATTTTTCAAATTTTTCTCTTACAAAATGAACATCTATTTCGCAATGTTTGGTTTTTCATGAAAAACAGGATTTAGTGTTAATTTTATTGCAGATTCATTATCACAAAATAATTTAACAGGAGTTAAATCTATATGACCAAGATCATTTAAAAAATTTAAAATCCATAAAATCTCACATTTAACTGAACACAAAGCATGGTATTTAGACTAAATAGAAGATCTTGATACTATTTTATGTTTCTTACTTTTCCAAGAAATTAACGAGTCTCCTAAATATACCAAATACCCTGTAACAGACCTTCTTGTTGATAGGCACTTAGCTCAATCAGCATCCACATAAACATTAAGATAAAAAGAATTTGTCACAACTAGATTTTTTAGCTAAGAAATTATGTCTTCATGTAAAGATCAACTCTTGTATAACTTACAATCTAAGCTGATGTCAAGTACTATGCTCATTCAAAATCAACCATTTGAATCATAACTCCTTAATGAAGTTTAAAACCTCATATACTCAACTATGGGTTTGAAACCCTAATATCCCCGTTCAGACTCGGAATGGACCAGGGTCCTCTTGTTGGGCCTAATGCGCCAGTAAACTCTCAATTTGGTTATTTTGGCTCAAGAAATCCTATTTGGACCTTAAATAGACCCATATTCATTACATAATATCATTTTGGGCCATAAGACTTCTCATGGGCCTTATTGGGCCTAAAATGCCCACTTCATTCTCTTGGGCCTTTATGGGCCGTGAACAACTCTCTTGAACAATGTTGGGCCGTAAACCCGAATTTCTTTACTATGCTGGGCCGTAAAACTCATTCATTCACCACCTTTGGGCCGTAAACCCTCATAAGGGCCCAATTAGCCGAAAATCTTCCACTTGGGCTACATAATTTGGAATATAAGCAAGCATGGCCCAAACCCTTCCATTCTCTTTCGTCCCCCCCCCCCCCCCCCCATTCTCGGCTATAATAATAATAAAAAAAAGAAATAATATGGGGAAAATTGTGAGGAAGACACCTCACCATTGCATGGTGAGTATCCATGCTTAATATCCATCAAATACCCATGTTAAACTCATTTATCCATGCATATCCCATCTCACGTCTCTTATCTCTCCCTCTTTTTCTTATTCAGGGCCAAATCTCCCTTCCCTCACCACTCTCCATTCCACACTCCCAACACTACAATCCTGATCTGAAATCCATCTAAGGTTCTCTCATTTTCATCCCTCAAAAATTCGTAAACTAGGGTGTGTTCACTAAGGTTTTCTTCAAAGATCATCACTCATTTGGTAAGCTACTCTTTAAGCTTGATGTATTACTTCATTTATGATACTCTTCACTCCGTAACATATCATTTCATGATCCATGCCCTTAGATCCATCTTATGTTCGAAAAACTCCACTCAAGAAGCTTCTAGGGCCAAGATCTCATTTATCCTTCATCAAAAACTGAAATATCCAAAACAAAGTGAGTTCATACCCCCTATTTTCGGTTCTTACTATGTTTTGGTGGAGAATACAAGTTGTTTTGTGTGGATCTATGTGTGTATGCTTGATTTTGTGTGTTTTCCATGATATATGTGTAATTATGTGTTATAAACTCCATGAACTTGAATACATGTTAAAATATGATGATAATTGTAGAACATAACATCTATTGCAAACTTATTATGTAAAGAAAGGTTTTAAAATACTTCAAAGTTACTTAAAACTAAGAAAATTACATAAAAGGGCCAAAAATGACAAAAAAAAAATGAGGTTATTATATGTAACTCATGATTTTAAGGGACCTAAAAAGGATTATTTTTAATAAATATGATTCCTTATGGCATTTGTGAATCTAAAAGGGTTTAAAAGTGTAAATTTTCCCAAATGGGCCTCATTTTTTTGGATTTCATGGTTTGGGGCCAAAAATTGTAAATTGTTGGACTTTTGTGGCTTAAGTGTCATTTTCTACAAAGTTGCGCCAAAAATGTAAATTTTTGATAAGAAGAATTGAAAATGTAAATTTATTAAAACTTGGGCCAAAAAGATAAATTTATTTATAAATGCGTCGAGAATGCACATTTTCATAAAACTAAGCCAAAAATGATATTTTTGACAAAAGTGAGTAAAAATGTTATTTTTACAAAAACTAGCCTTAAATGCAAACTTTGACCTTAAATAACCTAAAATGTCATTTTCACCAAAAATGTGCCAAAATTGAAAATTTTCAGTTTTTAGGACCAAAAATGACCTTTTACAAAAAGAATGGCTTTTTATGTCATTTTGGTAAACAACGAAGCTTAAACAACCCATGGATCAATTACGTCATTCATATTTTTATTGGGTCTGGAATATAATTTACATGCTTAGTGGGCCTTAGTTGTCCACTTACATGTTTATTGGGCCTGGAATATACCTTATATACTTGTTGGGCCTGAAATATAATTTACATGCTTAGTGGGCCTTAGTTGTCCACTTACATGTTTATTGGGCCTGGAATATGCCTTATATGTTTATTTCACGTAAATTCGATTAAGGATCTAGTGAGACGTTTCGTTTGACACCAAATGAGTGTACAAATGTAGCATGTAGTTATAACCAGAGTCTCATAGAGTGAGAAAGAGAGAGAGAGAGAGAGAGAGAGAGAGAGAGAGAGAGAGAGAGAGAGAGAGAGTTTGTGAATAGATCTATACGGGGGTGACGACCCATGTCTGAGTTGTTTGCTACAATTAGACTAGGTCATTATAGGGTGATAAACCGTACGTTAAACAAGTTGGCGTCTGACATATGTCATGATAGAAAAAATTGTCATTATCAAGTATGGTTATAACGGCTCACTTAGAAGAATTAACACCATTATAAAATTTACGGGAAACAACATTTTGTGGATAATGCAGTAACCTACATGCATTGTTACTCAACCTCGGGTGTTGAGATTCCAACATTTTTATAGACACATAACATCGGGTTGTCTGGGATCATTCTCTTTACATTCTTATAAACATTAACACACATGCATTAATACAATATCGGACACAAACATTTCAAACCGCTTTTCAGAAAATATCAGATTTTCTGGTGTTTACAAATAATACAAAACATTTTTCTCAAACATGATTATGAACTCACCAACATTATATATGTTGACCTTTTTAAATTAACTTGTATTCTCAGAAAATCGTTGAGCATGTTGGTCAACAAGAATACATGGATATTTTGTTATGTTTTGTTTTCATCATACTTTGGATTATTTTGGTATGTAATATTGAGATACAATACTTAATGTAAACAATGACAGTTGAAATATTACATGTGTGATGATGATGATCTTATCTTTCAATCATATACACTGTGATGATACTACAAGAATGAAGTCACCCAAGCCCCCGGATGTTTATGCCATCTGGTTCGGGGGTGTGACAGAATTTAACTTAGAAAACAAAACACCTTTTCCAGGATAATTTTTAAAGTATTGTAACAACCTAAAAGCAACATTTAGATGGAACTTACAAGGTTTATCCATATACTGACTTAAAACTTGTACTGCATAATACTGCATAACTTATACTAGGTTTGGTCACAGTCAGATATATCAATTTTCCTATAAAATTTTGAAACTCAATAATATTAACAATGTAATCAGAATTATCATCACAATGACGACTAAAAACAAAGTTAACTTTTAGAGGTATCTTAACAGGTTTACTCCCCAACATTCCAAACTCATGTAAAAGTTCCAAACAACATTTGCTCTGATTTAAGCAAATACCATCATTTAGAGGTAACACTTCTATTCCCAAAAAATATCTCAATAAACCTAAATCCTTTATTCGAAATTGTGACTTAAGAAACAATTTAACATATTCAGTTTGAACACTATAGCTTCCAATCAAGATTATATCATCCATATATACAAGTAAACTAACAATGTTGTTATTTTTAGACCTGGAAAACAATGAATAATCACTAATAATCTAAGTGAAACCAAAACTAGACAATGATGAACACAATTTTTCATTCCATTTTCTAGGAGCTTGTTTCAGTCCATATAATGATTTGACTAATTTACAAACTCTAGCATCATTTTTTTGAATGATATCCCTCAAGTAAATTCATGTAAACATCCTAAATTGAATCACCATACAAAAAAAACCGTTATTAACATCAAGTTGGAACAAAGGCCAAGAATGATTAACAACAATACAAATAACAAGTCTAATTGTGACAATTTTTTCAATTGGAGAAAAAGTCTCCTCATAGTCAACTCATTCCCTTTGATTATATCCTCTAGCCACAAGTCTGGCCTTATATCTCTCAACCTCACCATTTGACCTATATTTTATTTTATAGATCCAACTACAACCAATAGGCTTTCTACCTTTAAGAAGGTCAACAATATCCCAGGTATGATTTATGTATAATGCTTCCACTTCTTCATTCATGCTTTCACCCAATTAGGATCAAAAGAAGACTCAAAATAAGTTTTATGTTTAGCAGTTTTATTTAGGTTAGACACAAAACATTTATTTTCATTAGTTAAAATAGAATAATTTATAGACTTCTCAATACCATACTTATGAAAACTTTCAACAACATAGTCATTAAATCTACCTGGAAAATGAACATTCCTACCATAACGAGTAACTCTTAAAGAGTGTCCATCAAAAGGATTATTATATTCCAAACTACTTTCCTAAGCCAAAGTAGGTGAAGCAGGAGCATCCACATTAACCTAAGGCTCATGTGCCTCGTCAGTCTGGTTGTTGACCCTACTAGTGGAGGTCTTAGCTAGGTTATGAACTAATCCTACACCATCAGATTGAGGGGTTACTCCTAGATCACATAAACTAAAGTTTTCTTGAAGAGAACTAGATATTAAAGGCTCATCACATGAAAAAGGGTCACTTGGGTCAACAAAATAACCAGATTTATCGCCAATAGATGACTTAAGCTTGAAAGGAAACACAGACTCATAAAATTTATATCCCTAGAACCAAAAACAATATTTGAATCAAAACTTAAAACTTTGTGACCTTTTTGTTCAGATGAGTAACCAAGAAAAACAAACTTTTCAGCCCTTTCTGAGAATTTGTCAAAATTATTCAGTTTAGTTGCAAAACAAAGACAACCAAAAACTCTATGTTTTTCAAAACTAGGGGGACTTGTACACAAGTTCATAAGGTGAAGCTCCATTTAAAACAGAATTCGGTGTTCTATTAATTAAGAAAACTGATGTAAGAACAACTTCACCTCGGAAACTCAGTAACAAACTAAACTAAAACATTAAAGATCTAGAAACATTTAAAATATGCCTATGTTTTCTTTCCACACCCCATTTTGTTGAGGTGTGTGAACACATACGGTCTGATGAATAATACATCTTTCTTCAAAAAAGGATTTCATGTTATGATTCAAAAACTCAGTACTATTATCAGACCTCACCCTTTTAACTTTAATTTCAAATTGATTGAAAAAAATATTAAAGAAAGCAGTAACACACTTAAAAACTTCACTTTTAAATTTAAGAAAATATACCAAATTTTCCTTAGTGAAATCATCCTACTATGGTAAGGAAGAACCTAAATCCTTCTGAAGTGGTCACCCTCTAAGGTCCCCACACATCTAGATGAATTAGTTCACCTAAGCTAGATGAAACATGTTAATTAGAAGAAAAATGTTATCTTGGTTGCTTAGCCTTATGACAAATGTCACAAGGGGGTAAAGAATTATTAACAAAGTGAAGTTTAGTTTTTAAAGAATTTAAGACTTGATCAGAGGGATGACCAAATCTATAGTGCCATGTAAGCTTAGAGACATAACACACAACAAAATTAGAACAAAAAGAATTACCTGAAGCTACACTATCTATGTAATAGAGACTTCCAGATTCCCTACCAATCCCCACAATCTCCTTTGATTGTAAAACCTGAATTTTGCAACTATTTTCATCAAACACAACCTCACACTTACTAGCCTTACAAACTTTATGAACATATATGAAGTTAACATTAAACTCAGGAACAACAGAAACATAAAAAAGAGTTAAGGAATTGGAAATATTTAAATTCCTAATTGTTTCCAATTTTAGAATTAGTCCCATTAAGATGACTAACAAGCAAATTAAATTTGGATACATCCACAGTATCATGCAAGAGAGATTCAGAAGCTATTATATGTTTATTAGCTCCTGAATCAACAATCCATTTAGTTCAATTAAAAGAAGAACTACAAGCATTAAACAAGCAAGTACATGCCCTATTAGCATGGGTAGACGCTTCCTCATTACATTGTTTTTCACTAATCAATCGAAGAAACTTGAAGTATTGATCTTTAGTAAGTTGATGAAACTCAGAATCTCTAGATTCAGATGATCTAGAAGACACAATGGAAGAATTAACATTAAAATTTTTAGTTTTATTATTTTGACTAACTTCATTTCTTGGTTTAAAATCTCTGGGAAAACCAATTATTTTATAACAACTATTAATGGTATGTCCTTATAAACTGTAATTCTTGCACTGAACAACCTGACCCTTGTTTTTATTTCCAAAATTACCAGAAGAAAACCTATTATTAAATTTACTATTAAAAGCACTAGGTTGACTCTTAGAAGCAGACTGAAAATCAGTAATGAGATACATTTATTTGAATGGACTCTTCAGGAGATATAATAGAAAAGGAAGTTTTAACATTAAGAAGGGGATCCATGAGAAGAATATGAATTTTAACTTGGTTATAAGACTCATCAAGACCATTGAGAAATTGCATAAGTTTCATGAGTTTAGCATGATCATAAAGTTTAATAGTAGCCTCACAAGTTCACTCTGTTTGACTAGTCAAACCATCAAATTCTTTCCATAATGCATCAAGCTTATTAAAGTAATCAGACACAGAGATACCATTTTGTTTCAAAGAGTTAATTCGTTTATGTATATTAAACACAACTCACCCATCATATTTGTTGTATGTTTCAAACAGATTTTCCCAAATTTCTTGAGCATTATCAGAATATGCATGACTAGCATAGATAGAGTCATTAATGGAGGACAAAAGCCATAAACAGACTATAACATTAGCATTTTCGTACTTAGACACTTTACTAGCATAAAAGACTCCTTTTTAAAAGTGTCATCAACAAATCCTAACTGTTTCTAGCTTTAAGGGCACTACACATAGAGCTTCTCCACAAACGAAAATTTTCATTACCGGTTAGTTTAATTGTAACAATGGTAGTAGTAGTATTATCAGATGGATGGAGGTAGAGAGGATCATCGAAGTTAGTCGAATCATCCTTTCCACTTCCACCCGGAGGATTATTAGGACCGACCATAGAGATAAGAAAAAAAACCACAAACAACAAATATACAAACAACAAATAAAATTCACAAAATAATGAAATAAACTGAGTGACAAACAGACAACTATATTGGTGTCTAGATGGTCACCACATTTTTTGGGCACCAAGACAACCACTATAGCATCAAGAAAACCACAAAAACAACAAACTGATACAAAAAACAACAATGAACAGATACCAAATCAGTGATTCACAGATAGTAATCCACAAAGCACAATATAATTGTTCAAAGCCACTTTCGATGATCGGACCAGGATCTCCCACGTCTAAACTAAAATAAAGGAAGAAAGGAACAAGAAACGCTCACAAATGTTCAAAGCCACTTTCGATGATCGGAGATGACCGCTCACCCCCATAGGGTTTGTTGCTTGTCATAGTTATTTCAGACACACGTCCTTTCCCTGAAAGAGTTACTTTAACCCTAAAAATTAGGATTAGGTGAGCAGACCAGGAGATGAAACAACCTCACACGAGGAAGGTTACAAACCATAAATTCTTCACGATCGGTAAGATCTTCCACCAGAACTTCAAGAACAAAACAAAAAGTTTGCAGTAGCTAGTTTCTTTAACAATAATTAGATCTAAAAATATCTGATGAAAAACGAAACAAGATCTAACATGATCGATTTCAAGAACAGCAAAATCGAGTACAATTAAAAGTAGAACAGAGAACGACGAACACAAACCTATAAGAATCCTTCAACATATTTTCGCCGAACAAAAAACTGATACCATGTAACAAAATATGAACTCAACAACTCAATACATTCCCAACATCGACATTTTATTCACTATGAAACATTCGGTTTTCATCATACAAATACAAAAGAAAAACTCACACTACAATCCACACTCAATCATTCAAACATTTACAAAACAAAACTACACAGAAGATATATAGCTGTGAAACCCTAATATGAAAACCCTAATCTGGAGACGAAGAGTAAAAACGAGAGAATATCAATAGGACTTAACGTTTGAGTTATGAACGAAATAAGCAGAAGCTGAACATTAAATATCTAGGGGAATATACCAACCTGTGGATTGAGTTTGGATCCACAAACCCGTGAACTCTTATTACGTGCATAAAACTTACACAAACCACCCCACAAATACAAGAACTTTACACAATATATCTTGTAATCATAAATTAAAACTCACAACCCCACAAATGATAAGTTTGTATTTTTTATTAATATTTCGACAAACATCCCCGACGAGGTGGATTCGTCTTATTCCTAAAAAAAGTTAATGCTTTTGCTTGGCATTTGTCTCTTGATAGACTTACTACTAGAGTTATTCTTGATTTTCGAGGTATTGATGTGACTTCCCTTTTATGTCCTCTTTGTAATTTGGATGTCGAGTTGGCTAATCATTCATATGGAGATTACAAAATCTCTGTTTATCCGGAATTATCAAGGAGCTCTTCGAAGGAATTTTCTATATTTCTTGGTGGCACATTTGGAATTTCACAAATAATTTACTGTTTGGGGTTTCTAAACTAAGAGCTTCGTTGAAATTTTAGAACATTGTTACTCAATCATTTTTGTGGTGTAATGCTAAGTCGAAAATAAACATTAACCGGGTTGGTGGTGGCAAATACTCAACTAGCTATTATGTAATTTTTTTGTTGTTTCCTGTCTCGTTTCTTGGTAGGCTGAGTTTTTTTAATATATCTGTCATTTGAAAAACAGTCACATGCACATGTCATTTTTGGAAGATTCTCCTTGATTTATTATTATTATTACTATTATTATTATTATTATTATTATTATTATTATTATTATTATTATTATTATTATTATTTTACATCCTTTCTTGTCCTTCTTCTAGGAGTGCCGATTAGAAGAACTCTTAAGTCTTGAAAGAAACTTTTTAAAATTTCAAACCAGAAAGAGCTAAATCTTCATTGTCTTTCGATTCTTCTTCTTTGGGATCCTTTGTCTTTTTTCTTCAATAACACTAGCTTAAAGAGCTAATGTCATCTCCTTTTCTTTGCCCCTCTCCTTCTAAGATTTAGAACTAATTAATTCAAGAGTTTTCAAGATCCCAACCAACACTTCCATTTAAGAGTTTTAAGATCAAATAAGCTAAATGTATTTGATGTCCATCTAAGTTCTAACAAAGAAAAGAATCTTGTAGGTCAAAATAAAAGCTAAACACATATTTTGCGAAAAAAACCCCTAAAATATTAATAGACAGATTCATATCAACTATTATTTGAAAAGAGTGTTGTTAGAATAAAATACCTTACTGTATTAACAATACATAACTCATATGGCAAGTAGCTAATTAGTCTAAGATATGTTTCTTAATCTTGATAAATGATAACTTAATTTTTTTTAGACCTACATGTATTCGAAAATGAAAGGAAAACAAATGAGACCAAACTTGTAAACGATTATGGGGGTAAGAATAAAAAAAAAGGGGGGGGGGGGGGGGTGTCAGATTTCACTCACTTTGCTTATTAAGTAGTTTTTTTGTTAGAATAAAAAAGAAATGCCATACATATCTATTACTATTAACTTCATTCAATTAAAAGAGAGAAAATTCCAGAAATGACCAAAAAGAGAGGTGGTTTGAAGAAAATAACCAAGGAAAAACAGATTTTGGAAAATGACCAAAGGATCCGCAGAGCACCCTCTGCGGATCCTCTACGGCTCTGCAGAATCTTTGTTTTTTGATTTTTTTTATATTTTTTTCTTTTTTTTCATTCATTTTTGTTTATTAATATTAATTTTTTTTTAAATACACTAATACCTTATATGATTATTATGTAAAAAAATTGACAAAAAAAGTTAAAAATAATGAAATGTTTTATGTGATACATTTGCTACTGATGTATGTTTTCCATGTATTTTTACTGTTTTGTATTTTATGTTATATGGAATAAAGTAGAAGTTAACTCAACTGATTTCGTAAATAACCTAATACAAACCAAATACATATAAATAACGTAATACAAACCGGTGCATATAAATAACCTAATTTAAATTATACAAATATTCCATGTTTTTATAGGTTACAAAACATACTTTAGAAAATATAAACATACAAACTTCATAATAAACATACTATGAAATAAACTTCATTCATTCAAATCGAACCACAAAAACTTTGATTTGTTTTCGTATTCTGTACATGGGTTTTTTGTTGTTCGTGTCCCTAGGTTTACTGTCGCTTGCGTCCATTGGTTATCTAACTGTTGCTGCCATTGGTACTCGATGCTACCCTGCCATTGGTTCTGTGGCTCTTCATGTGGTTGGTATTCGATCACTTGCGTCCATTGGTTATGTGGCTCCTACTGCAATTGATGTTCGGTCTATTGTGTCCATTGGTTGTCTGGGTGCTGCTGCCATTGATGTTCAGTCTGTTGTATCCATTGGTTGTCTGGCTGCTGCTACCATTTTTGTTTAGTATGTTGTGTCCATTGGTTCTCTGGCTCATGCTGCCATTAGTTTTCGGTTGCTTGCGTCGGTTCCTCTTCTTTCGATTTTGTCCAACTGCCTGACGCCCCAGTACATTTTTTACTTTTACTTTGGTTATTTGGAACAATTTCCTTATACGTCCTTGTATTATTAGTTGTGCTATGGCATCTACTACACCTTCTTATTTTTGGTTCCTCGCCTTGAGAGGGAATACGATTGGTGTTTTTTGGTCTACCGGCTTGTCGTATTTCCATCACAGGAGGGTTAATAACCATAAGGTCATCTGGAACCTCCCAATCACTAAGTTCTGAAAGAGGGTATATGGCCTGCTCATACGTTCTTCGATATGTTTCAATTTTATAAGCATCTATAGCCATATGCCCACGGTGATCAATTTTCAAGTGCGTTAAAACCATTATCACATGACCATATGACAAACCAGTTAGTTGTCAATATATTCAAGAACAAGTCTTTTCCCTCAAATTCACTATGCCACCACTTTTGAAGTCATGCACTTGATATGTTGTATTGTCAACACCAGATACCGACCATCCTTTAATCCCCTCTTTATTTTTTTTAACCATATCTTCAGTCCACTTCGAAAGCATTATTGTACTTTTTTTTTTGTTAAAACAAACATATATCATCATATATGACATTTATCATATAACTTAAAAATAAACATAATCATACCTGCAGCCATCCGTCGTTTGTAAAACTATTTCTACATAAGTGCGCGAAAGAACTCAAGAAGTGGTAATATAGTCAACTTCCTTGCTTTATTTGATACAACATTCATGGACTCCGCACTATTTGAGGTCATATAATCATACCTCGTGGTAAGGCAATACGCTCTGGTCCATTTCTCATGTGGAATTTGACAGAGATATGTTGCTAATTATCTCTTATATTACGAATTCTCCCCCAATAGAATTCAAACTCAGTGGCTTTGTAAGCTCTTACCAGCTTCCAAAACAAAATTGTTGTTTTTTTGTTTTTTCCAATGGTGTGGACTATGTTTCCTTAGATGAAAAGCACACAATCCATGTTGAGCATTTGGAAAAACATTTTGAATACTTACAGTAATTGCGGGTGCCGTATCTGTGACCATTGTCAGAGCTTCCACATCACCAATGTATTCATGTAGTTTTTCAAGAAACCATGTCCAAGAATCTGTAGTCTCTTTTGGGAAAATTCCATATCCAATAGGCAAGATCTGATTGTTGTCATCCATGGACACTGCATACAATATGGTGCCTTTGTACTTTCTGTAACACCCGAATTCTCAGGTATGGGTTCAAATGAAAGTTACTTGATTTTAAGACCTACTCGACAAGTCTGTTGCCCTACTCATCGAGTAGCAGCGTGGTGGGATCGCATATTTAGTGGATTACTCACCGAGTCCATAAAGGGACTCGACGAGTAGTAGCTAGCAGATGAAACCCTAACTCCCAAGTTTTTGCACCCTATTTAAAGAAGCATAAGCCCCTTTAGCCTCTTTGCATCCCATTGAGAAACTCTAATTCGTGTGGTGTTCATCCTTGTATGTCTTGATCTTTAGAGATGAGTTTTTGGAAAAGGGAGAGATTAGAGGATAAGAGATTAGAAGCAAGGAAGGTGTGGGAATCAGATATCTACCTCAGTAGGCATCACTTGAAGGTATCAAGTCACCATCTTTACTTCATTTCCTCCTAGACCTCATTTGGTTGAGAAATAGGGCTTTTATGGCATATTGAGATAATAATATGGGTTATGAACTAGATCTAAAGTTGTAACTTTAGATCTGGACCTTTCTTGGGTTCTAAAGTCAAAAAGCTATGAACTTGGCCATGTATGAAACCTTCTTTGAGTATGAAACCCCCATTGTAAGCTTCGATTTGACATTTAGGGTCTTTGTAGCCATGCATACACGTAAAGTTTGAGACTTTACGTGAAATTCATGCCTTAGAAGCTTGGATCTGTAGTTTGGAGCCATTGCATGGCTTAAAATGAGTCTGTATGGCTTATGGACTGAAGGAACTCGGCGAGTCGCAAGGGCGACTCGGCGAGTCGCAAGGGCGACTCGGCGAGTCATATGAAGATAAGCCTGGACTTGATGAGTTGGATGAACAACTCAGCGAGTCCGATGAAGATTGCCTTAGGACTCGATGAGTGTATGAACAACTCGGTGAGTCGGTTAAGTTTTCCCCTAATTTCGTATGCGTGTGTAACCGTCGTCGAGTTGCAAGAAGGAAAACTCAACGAGTACCCTTGGAGTTCGATTGTAAACCAAAGGAACTCGACGAGTCACTCCATGACTCGACGAGTGGACACATACTTCAAGGAACTCTGCGAGTAGCCGAGGGGACTCGGCGAGTAGGGTCAACATGGATTGTTAATCTTGACTGAGGACTTTGACTTGGACCAGGGTCTGATTAGTTGGTTCTTGGGATACCTTGAAAGGTTGGGAACTTATGGGTATAATTTTATTATGGTAATAAGTGGTGGAGCTTTTGACAGTGATCCGAGAGTTGGAGTTCATCTACCAAGTCGACATCTGTAAGGTGAGTTATCCTCACTATATCCATAGGGTCTACGGCACCAATGTCGGCCCTTAAGTTGTTATTGTTATGATGTACTACATGTGGTTATGATCTGTTAGATCAGAATCAGGATAGATAGTATATTATGCTCTTATATCCATGGGGATTGGTATGTTAGCAACCTAATAGGTCGGTACTCTAGTTACGAGAGATTTCTCTGATTGATGATCAGTGAGTTATACATATGTTTGATGTTTGTATATGCCAGTATATGATAGTTATGTGCATGTTGTTATTTGCTTTTCAGTTGGGTTGAGGCGGTCCTACTTTGTGCTGAAGGCCAACATACCCTATGAGTGGTCCAGGGAGACTGTAGGCCCACTTGGCAGTCCAGTCATGCCGAAGGCTCGGGATAAGATCAGATAGATTGAAGGCCCAGTAGGTCGGTCCAGTCAGGCCGATGGCCTGGTATGCATGTTGTTACTTATATGGTATTATCAACGTGGTATTGGTATTTTGGGGGTAGCTCACTAAGCTCTCGGGCTTACAGTTTTCAGTTTATTGTTTTAGGAACTTCAGGAGATCATGGCAAGGCGAAAGCGTGACCGTACCGCTCCTCATCCTTTTGATCTAGTTATTGGGACACTCTGATGAATAATGATTTAAAAACATTTTTGTAAACAAATGCTATTTGGTTTTATTTATGATTGAAAAAGTTTAAATTGGCGTAAAATTTTTGGATGTTACACTATCCCTTCAAATGAGCATCATCCATAATAATTACTTTATTACAACACTCTGTGAAATCACATATCTGCAACAACAATATACAAACCATTAACATATCAACAATATAATTTGTTTATAAATAGTTAAGAAATTAAAAAATATATTTAGAAATATACTACCGCGCATCCAATAGCGAAAAAGCAATACTCAAAATGATCCTCCAAATTAGTTTTTATGTACACCACAGTACCAAGATTATGCTTCTTCAGATAGTCAAAATAAACTGGAAGTTTGGAGAAACTTTCTTCGAGGGTCCCTGATGTGTGTAAAATGCACTGGTTTTATTCCTACTTTTAAATTACAAATTTAGCACACAAAGGCAGTGAACCTGTATTTTAGTGGTATAGTTGGATAAGTAGAGTGTCGAACTCAGGGAACGGAAATTAAACTAATAACTAATTTTAACTAACAAGTAATAAAATTAAAGGTTTTCCCTAGTTTTACAAGACTAGAAACTTAAACCACCACCTAGCTAGTGATTAACTAAGCAACTAAAAACAAGTAAAAATTCACCAAATTTGATAAAGAGATTTTGTTTATGTCCAACCAATTCACTCCTATGGTTATTTGTATAATAGAATGATAAATTAATTGTTATTGGTTACCAACTATAGTGGTTAGATTCATGTTCACTATTACTAACCCTTAGTAAATTAATCAATTCAAGCAGTGGCCAATTGTTTAAACTAATTAACTTCCTAGATCATTTATTTGGATTAAATAAGATTTGTAATTGGTTAATCAAGTTGGTGATTCAATTAACCTCTTGTTTGTTGGTTTCTCAAACAAGCTCACACATTAATTTACCCATTCTCTAATTAATCCTAGTTTCATGTTCATTATTCCTAGACATATGATGAATTGTTCACATAAACATATGAGGTTAACAACTAAGAGATGTTCATGCAGCTTAATTGTCTTCCAATTAACAGAAAACAGTTATGGTTAATGCATAAGGTTCTTTAACAAACTTAATTTAATAAAATCACCAATAAAAAATTAATAAAAGTAATAATCAAACCATAGGAGTAACTTGGTTTTTCCTAAACAGAAACAACACGAATTTAGCTCATGATTACAGTGGAAACAAGCTCAAACACGAATTTAACTAAGCTAGTCATGATTCAGTCCTAAGATTAAGTGGAAAATATAACCTAATTCTCCTTGAGTCTTCAAAAGATCAAAGGTTAGGGTTCTTCAGGTCTCCAAAGGGTTCTTCAATCACAGGTGTATCTCCCAAAAAAGCCAAAAAAGTGTCCAATTCGGAATAAGATTCAATATTTATACTTATCAAAAAACAGGGGCAACTCGGCGAGTAGGTCCCCAACTCGCCAAGTAGATGTGGAAAATCCGTGTACGGCAAGGATTCTTGACTTTTCTTCGGGAACATTCTCGGGAATTCGCCGAGGAGATTCGTAGACTCACTGAGTAGCTCCAGATGTCTTCTTTTTCTTTATTCTTTGGTCTCTAATTGCTTCTCCTTATTCCTTTTTGCTTCCAAGCATGTCTTCTGGACTAAAAACACAATTTATACATTATTAAGAACCTTTTATCCATATTATGCACATAATAGCTAAAAATGAATAAAAATCTATACTAAACATATGGCTAATTATGCACATATCAAAATACGCCACACTTGACTTTTGCTTGCCCCTAAGCAAAACTAAATTTTAGCACATTATAATCACATAGGACAACTCCAATCGAACCCAACCATTATACCAAGACCGCAACGCATGCATTTGTGTCTAAAATTTTCCTAAGGAACACCCCATACTCTAAATACTCACAATACTCATAAACATTTGCCCACTTTTTCTGAACAATGCTCATTTTATGCATCCCTGTGAATCCATCCGCAGAAAACCTCCTAAACTCAAGGTATGTTTGGTTGAGCAACCCAAGCATACATAATCTAGACAATTACAATTTATGATACCACTATGGAGATCTTTTGGAATTCTTCACTTGTTTGACATTTGATCTTTAATTTCTTTGAATTCACCACCTTATTGTTTGATTTTTGGTATCTTCAACTTTTTGAATTTCTTCATAATTTTTGATCTTTTAACTTCATACTTTAAATTTGATGCTCCCAAAATTCTTCAAACTTTTTCTTGTAATTCTCTCTTTTTTTTAACATGTAACTCACTCTTTTTTTTTCATTCAAAACCCTAAATGCTTAAGCAGGGGCGCTCAACTTCAACCTTTATTGGTTAACGATAATAATTTTCCTAGATACATTTCGGGTACACGATGCTAAACATATTGCATCCTTCAAACTAAGTGAGGTCATGTTTTTGTCCCATGATTTCACTAGAATAAGAAAGCCACAAATGCACTAGAACGTATATAGGCTCAACTAAACATTTGGGTTTTCATGCAATCCTCAACATAATTCTAACATGGAATCCTAATTACTTTTTACCAAAATTTTCTAAATTAAGTCCTAAGTAACATTTTTGGTATGCAAGAGATGATTTTTTTTAAAATAGACCTAAATTAGGATATTAAGATTCTAAAATTACTAAGATGTAACCAACCCCTACCCCACAATTAATTCATGCAATGTCCCCATTGCATGTTATGTACGAAAAATAAAAATATGAAATATAGAGAGAATTGGAACAAACTCCCTTGGGGTAGCAGTTGCCAAGCTGATTTTCTTCAATTAAGCTCTTACTTTGAATGACTTTAGAAGTGGTAACAGATCATCCATGTCTCGGGTGTCATGTCGCGTGTGGTAAATAGGTAAATGACTCAAATATTTAGGCTAAAGCTCCTAGAAACCTCCAGTAATGAATCTTCATGAAAAATATGGATTAGGACGGCAATGAATGTGCCCAAAACAACTCTGGTGTAACGTCGTGTTCTAAAATATTCGTTTATGGAATTTCAGAGGCCAAGGCCAGGGGCATTTTAGTCCTTTATTAAATTTGGAGTTATTATTCGAGAAGTTTTCGGGTCGGGTTGTGTTGTTAAAAACGTAGGGTTTCTCATCACCTTTCCGTGGATATAAAGTTCATCAAAAACGGATCTAGAATAAAGGAGTTATGACACTTTGAAGATTTGGCATAAATGGACCTTGTAGCGAAAAGTTTGCATGGAAGGCCATGCATGAGTGTTTAGTGCACGCATGTTTAGTTAAGTACGCCCAACGTAAGGCTGGTGCAAGCCCAACGTAAAGGGGCAAAAGTTCACGGGTCTTTTAGGAGTACGTTGACAGCTTAAAAACCCGAATTCTTGGACAAGCACTATATAAAGGACATTATACCTCCAAAACTAGCCCCCATATCAACCACTCCAACCTCAGAAGAAACCCTAGAACGTGCCTACCTTCATATTGGAGAAGCACTATATAAAGGACAGTAGAGTGTTATAAGTCTGTGGGGTAGCCGTAGCATTCACTAGCAGTCAGATAGTAGTGGAGTGTTGTAAGTCTACGGGGGTAGCCGTAGCACTCACTAGCAGCCAAATAGTATTAGGGAGTTTTAAGCCTGAGGATGTAGACATAGCATTCGCCAGGTTAATAGTCAACATGAGCGCGTTGTTTGGATGCGGGGGGGGGGGGGGGGGGGAAGCAGTAGTACCCACCAGTTCGGGTGCAGCAGTGAGGATATGGGAATCCACGGGTTAGATTTCGGATTTCCCAAATGGTTCAGTTATGGTTAAGTCGGTGATTTGTTAATGGATCATCACCTCAGTCATGAGATCAGGGAAGCACTGGATCGTTTGGGTTCATGTATGTTAAGAGCTACCGTTAGACTGGGAGCCATCATTTTTAGTCTTGGATTTGATGATGTCAGGATGTGACATTTGGACCTGATCGGTGGATCGGGATGTAGTTAGAGCCACAGTGACAGGATGGCTAGTGAAAACTAGTTCCAGAGAAAGATTTCGTTCAGAAGTCGTGGGAACGACTAAGTAAGGAGTCCTTGGGTTCCACAGTTGAGTTGGAACTCGGTGTTGCAAATTACCGATGAATTATTGGAGACCAGGAAGGTCTCAAGATATTTTGGGAAGCAACCATATAGCAGTTCAGTGTTTCAAGCAGTTCAGAGTTTCAGATAGTTTCAGTGTTATAGACAGCATTAGTAATTGCGTCGGAATGCAAGTGTTGGCAGTATAGTTAGTTGATTTGGAAATGGCAAGTTCCTCTCAGCAGGATCAGTGGAGTCATCTGCCAAGTATAAGTGATATGCAAGGATAATTAGGCAGGTAGCCTTTCTTTCAGGATGGAAGACTCGATTTATTGGAATTCGAGAAGTCAGATGAGAAATAAGCAGGCTGATTCCAGCAGCATCGACTCAGTATGAGTGTCAGAGTGGATATAACATTTATAGATAGCCAAAGTATCTTTAGAGGTCGTTGGAAGCGACTAGGAGATTGCGATGGGGGTGTAGTGACCGGTGGAAATCCGGTAACCCAGATATCGGCAGATTGGTTGGACCAGGGTGGTCTCAGTGCATCTGGCCGGTGGATGAAGGGCAACAAAATTTTCAGTCAGAGGCAGTAATGATAAGGGAAGTATGGTAAGGGGTAGCAAGTTGACAGAGGGTGCTACGCCTCTCGCAACAGGGTTGGATAATCTCAAAGGGGAGGGTTTGAACTTATTGCGCAGCTCTCCTATGAGTCTTAACCGTTGCAGGGATGAATTTTTTTCACTCAAAGGATTGTATGATCCATTCGTTGGGACGGGTGCTCGGCACTAAGTTATGGAAATACGAAGCATTTAGTGTGTACCAGCAGTAGTGACCAACACTGAGAGTTGCTGGAGTGATGGACAAAAGGGTTACAGTCACCAGACAAGGTGTTGTGAGATAATTGTTCATAGCGGACTTCGAGGACGAAGTCTAGTTCAAGTGGGGGAGAGTTGTAACGCCATGTTCTAAAATATTCGTTTATGGAATTTCAGAGGCCAAGGCCAAGGGCGTTTTAGTCCTTTATTAAATTTGGAGTTATTATTCGAGAAGTTTTCGGGTCGGGTTGTGTTGTTAGAAACGTAGGGTTTCTCGTCACCTTTCCGTGGATATAAAGTTCATCAGAAACGGATCTAGAATAAAGGAGTTATGATACTTTGAAGATTTGGAATGAATGGCCCTTATAGCGAAAAGTTTGCATGGAAGGCCATGCATGAGTATTTAGTGCACGCGTGTTTAGTTGAGTACGCCCAACGTAACACTAGTGCACACCCAGCGTAAAGGGGCAAAAGTTAGCGGGTCTTTTAGGCGTACGCCCGGCGTACGGGAGTTATGCCCAGCGTACGCTGACAGCTTAAAAACCCTAATTCTTGGTCCGATGTAGTAGTTCAGGGTGCTTGATGTCTTTGTGATTCAAGCATGTTTATGTGTTATGTGTTCCAGACTTCAGTCCGATGCAGTATGCAGTATATGTGTTTATGCTAGTTGATTTGTGTTTATGCTATGCTATGCTTGGTCAGTTCTGTACTTCGGTCCGATGCAGGGGACAAGGTCCCAGTCAGTTCCGGACTTTGATCCGATACAGTTAGTCCCGGACTTCGGTCAGATGCAGGGGACAAGGTCCCAGTCAGTTCTGGAGTTCGGTCCAATGCAGTTTCCAGAATTCAGTCCGATACAGAGGGCAAGGCCCTGGTCAGTTTCCGGACTCCAGTCCGATGCAGTTTTCGGACATCGGTCCGATGTAGTGGGCAAGGCCCAGTATGTGCTTTATATGTTATTGTATGGTATGTGGTAGTTTGGGGGAGCTCACTAAGCTTCGTGCTTACAGTTTCAGTTTTGGTTTCAGGTACTCAGTTTTCAAAAGAGGAGCTCGGGAAAATTGCAGTGCACACACCATTTGTTCCGCCTGTGATGTTTATACTCTGATATACTTGACAATTGTTTTAATATTTTGAGATACATTGTTTACTATTTTTATATGAGGTTTATTCACTATGGTTTTTATTATTAAATTAAATGAAATTTTCAGACTGTGTTTTTGGGATGTTACAAGTTGGTATCAGAGTCTTGGTTTAAGGGATTCAGACATACTTGAGAGTGTGTCTGGACTCAAACTGAAGAAACGATGAAAGGTTTTCAAAAGAAAAACATTTTCGAAAGGAATGTTTTTTGTAAAAAGGAGTTTGAGAAAAGAAAAGAGTTTTAGAAAAAGCGAAAAGAATATTTAGAAAGAAAATAACTTGAAAAGAGAAAAAGGGTGTGGTGCATGCAATCAGCCGAGCTCAAGTAAGTACTCCCAAATTACCCATACAAGTTTACGATTATCAGTTTCAGTTTCAGTTTTAGTTCCAGTTTCAGTTTCAGTTTCAGTTTTAGTAGAACAGCATGCTAGTATAGGACGAAGGATCTAGGAGGACGCCTTATGTGCCTAATTATGTGTTTCAGCCTTATGAGAATTGCATACTAGTATTAAGTAAATAGTAGTAGGATAGCCTGTTTAGGTTATGCCTAAAAGTATGAGTTCAGCATTCTATGCTAGTACAGTTTCTTGATTATGAGAATAGTTTGCACGAGTATATTTCCTTTATCCGAATGATGCTTGCTATGTGCTTAGTGGGACTCTGAGTGATGGGAGTTAGCCATTAGGTGAATACGTCACATCACATGTGATCAGGGTTGAATAATCTCAGAGTGCTAGATTTGGCCCTATAGCGCAACTCTCGTCTGAGTCTAACCGTTGTGGGTACGAGTCTTTTACTCGAAGGATTATCTGAACCTCGTCACAAGTGATGGTATTCAGGTGGTGGCTAATTGGCATTACGAGGAGGCCTTCAATAGCTGAGGACTGTTTGGGTGGAGTGAGAGGTTACCTAGGGCAAGCCTAGGATGAGAGTAGCAAAGATTAGCAGTAGAGAAAAGGGACTTGGTGGAGTTGAGGTAACTCTTGAGGAAAGTACGGATAGATGTGGAAGGTAGTATGGGTCCATACTACTGAAAGCAGAGGATCCGTACTCTATTAAATAGGGGTCGAGACAAAACCAGGGAACTAGCAGAGGGTGTGAGAGGTCCCTCAGCATCAGTGTGTATTGATCAGTAATGTGTTATGTTTTCAGCATGGTGATGTTGCGCAAGATATCAGTTGGCAGTTCAGGTGCCAGGGAGGGATCTGGCTCAGGTCCTAGAGTCGGGTAGCTTGATGATCAGATGAGGGATTTTATTTCCACATAGATTATGTGCAACATCATTGATCAGACTCTAGTGATTTTTGGTTCGGTTAGAGAGGCTATCGTAGAGCTCATGGACAGTCATCTTCAGGCCTTTAGGGCCGGGATAGTTGCAGGACAGTTTGGGGCTCGTCTAGAGCCTGATTTCTATGAAGTTTGGGGATCCATTAGAGAGGGGGATTCCATTTCTGACTTTTGCCATTAGGGGTCAGGGGTGAGTGGGACACCCTGTCTCCAGGAGAGACCCTTGCATGATTGGGTAGTTAATGAGGTTTCACTATTCATTCGCGAGGAGTTACCCAACATCATTGGACTGGTCACTGATAGGTTGACCGCAAAGCTCCAGGATCGGACAATGGTTGTTCAGACGATGGATGGGGTCGACAAGGTAACACATGAGCGAGAGACGGGCAGGGAGTCGGAAAGGAAGAGGAAAACGGATGAGACTCAGGTAGCCACAAGTTCGAGCAAGAGTCCCAAGGGGTCGGATTCGAGATCGAGGGACTATCAGAGCCACAGTCGATGCGGGAAGTGTGGTAGGATGCACGAGGGTGCGTGCAGGCATAGAAGTGGTGGTGATGCTCCATGTTTCAAGTGCAGCCCGATTGGCCATTTTAGCAGAGATTGTACTGTTACCATCACCCAGGGACCTGACCTGATATGTTTCCATTGCAGTCATAGGGGCCACAAGAAGGCCCATTATCCGAGTTTGCATACAGCATGGTAGGTGCCAGCTCCTGCCCCTGGGAATTCGAGAGCCACCAGCAGACATCAGGTTTGGGCAAGCGCGCCTACGGCTCGGAGCTGAGTATTTCGGTTGATTTCAACAAGGATTCAAGCAGCATTGAATGATGGGGGTACGTATCCTTTACCTTTCAGTCAATTATTATTCATGATATTATTGTTATGTTGTTGCATTGATATCAATAAGCATATGTGTTGGGGTATTATATTACCTACCTATGGTTAAGTTATATGCCATTTGCATACCTTGGAATTAGAATGGTGAATTGGAGGTCTTCCCCTCTAGATCAGGTTACTTCGGATACAGTAACTATAGCATGTATGTGTAAGATTCACTAGTGCCTCGCTACTTGGGGAAGGTGTTAGTCGGGTAATGATCAGCTATATTCACAGTAATGACAATCTAGAGCTTCTAGTGGAGTAGCCAGCGGACAGTAAAGAAGTGGGTTAGAGATTTCACCCTGAATGCAGGCTCTCAGGATGCAGTCATTAAAACAAATGAAATTAAGGATTGAAGGGTGCTCGGTCAGTTAGCAAGAATGGTTTGGATCTGGTAAAAGTTAGTTGGAGCGCCAACAGAGGTAAGCGTTGGCGGACAGCAGATCGCCTGTTTAATGGAAGGAAGGTTGGGGAATCCTTTCGACCAGTGAGCAGTAAGGAGTTAGCCGGATCCAAGTAGGGGAGAACCCTCTGAGTATACACAGATAAGAGCATGTAGACCCAAAATGATTACGCGGCCTCTAAGAAGAAAAGATAGTAGCTCAGTGAGGGATGGATTGAGGAGTTCAGGATTGGGAGTTTGAGGAACTTCCCAACAGATAGTTTAGGACTCTAGTGAGTTGGAAAGAGGATCTTGAGAATAGTTAGCAAGAGGTGCTTCCGTGTTTGTAGTCAGTAGCATAGGCAACATGCAGAGCATGGTAGAGCGGCAGGAAAGCCGAAATTTTTTTCAGCAGCAGTCAGATAGTAGTGGAGTGTTGTAAGTCTACGGGGTAGCCATAGCATTCACTAGCAGTGAGACAGTTGTAAAGTGTTGTAAGTCTGCAGGGGTAGCCGTAGCATTCACTAGCAGTCAGATAGTAGTAGAGTGTTGTAAGTCTGCGGGGGTAGCCGTAGCATTCACTAGCAGTCAGATAGTAGTAAAGTGTTGTAAGTCTGCGGGGGTAGCCGTAGCATTCACTAGCAGCCATATAGTGGTAGAGTGTTGTAATTCTGTGGGGGTAGCCGTACCATTCACTAGCAGTCAGATAGTAGTGGAGTGTTGTAATTCTGCGGGGGTAGCCGTAGCACTCACTAGTAGCCAAATAATATTAGGGATTTTAAAGCCTGAGGATGTAGACATAGCATTCGTCAGGTTAATAGTCAGCATGAGCGCGTTGTTTGGACGCGGGGAGAAGCAGTAGTACCCACCAGTTCGGGTGCAGCAGTGAGGATATGGGAATCCATGGGTTAGATTTCGGATTTCCCAAATGGTTCAGTTATGGTTAAGTCGGCGATTTGTTAATAGATCATCACCTCAGTCATGAGATCAGGGAAGCAGTGGATCGTTTGGGTTCATGTATGTTAAGAGTTATCGTTAGACTGGGAGCCATCATTTTTAGTCTTGGATGTGATGATGTTAGGATGTGACATTTGGACCTGATCGGTGGATCGGGAGGTGGTTAGAGCCACAGTGACAGGATGGCTAGTGAAAACTAGTTCCAGAGAAAGATTTCGTTCAGAAGTCGTGGGAACGACTAAGTAAGGAGTCCTTGGGTTCCACAGTTGAGTTGAAACTCGGTGTTGCAAATTACCGACGAATTATTGGAGACCAAGAAGGTCTCAAGATATTTTGGGAAGCAGACATATAGCAGTTCAGTGTTTCAAGCAGTTCAGAGTTTCAGATAGTTTCAGTGTTATAGACAGCATTAGTAATTGCGTCGGAATGCAAGTGTTGGCAGTATAGTTAGTTGATTTGGAAATGGCAAGTTCCTCTCAGCAGGATCAGTGGAGTCATCTGCCAAGTATAAGTGATATGCAAGGATAATTAGGGAGGTAGCCTTTCTTTCAAGATGGAAGACTCGATTTATTGGAATTCGAGAAGTCAGATGAGAAATAAGCAGGCTAATTCCAGCACATCGACTAAGTATGAGTGTCAGAGTGGATAGAACATTTATAGATAGCCAAAGTATCTTCAGAGGTCGCTGGAAGCGACTAGGAGATTGCGATGGGGTGTAGTGACCAGTGGGAATCCGGTAACCCAGATATCGGCAGATTGGTTGGACCAGGGTGGTCTAAGTGCATCTGGCCGGCGGATGAAGGGCAACAGAATTTTCAGTCAGAGGCAATAACAATAAGAGAAGTATGGTAAGGGGCAACAAGTTGATAGAGGGTGCTACACCTCTCGCAACAGGGTTGGATAATCTCATAGGGGAGGGTTTGAACTTATTGCGCAGCTCTCCTATGAGTTTTAACCGTTGCAGGGATGAATTTTTTTCACTCAAAGGATTGAATGATCCATTCGTTGGGATGGGTGCTCGGCACTAAGTTATGGAAATAAGAAGCATTTAGTGTGTACCAGCAGTAGTGACCAACACTGAGAGTTGCTGGAGTGATGGACAAAAGGGTTACAGTCACCAGACAAGGTGTTGTGAGATAATTGGTCATAGTGAACTTTGAGGACAAAGTCTAGTTCAAGTGGGGGAGAGTTGTAACTCCCTGTTCTAAAATATTCGTTTATGGAATTTCAGAGGCCAAGGCCAGGGGCATTTTAGTCCTTTATTAAATTTGGAGTTATTATTCGAGAAGTTTTCGGGTCGGGTTGTGTTGTTAGAAATGTAGGGTTTCTCGTCACCTTTCCATGGATATAAAGTTCATCAGAAACGGATCTAGAATAAAGGAGTTATGAAACTTTGAAGATTTGGCAAGAATGGCCCTTATAGAGAAAAGTTTGCATGGAAGGCCATGCATGAGTATTTAGTGCACGTGTGTTTAGTTGAGTATGCCCAGCGTAAGGCTAGTGCACACCCAGCGTAAAAGGGCAAAAGTTCGCGGGTCCTTTAGGCGTACGCCCAGCGTAAGGGAGTTGCGCCCAGCGTACGCTGACAGCTTAAAAACACTTATTCTTGGACTAGCATTATATAAAGGACATTATAGCTCCAACCCTAGCCCCCATATCATCCTCCCCAACCTCAAAAGGAACCCTAGAATGTCCCTACCTTCATATTGTGAGATCTTGATCATGGAAGGCTTATCTTAGTGGTCTTAGCTCGGAAAAGAGAAAAGGAAGATTAGCAAGGAAGAACCTTAGAGGCCAGGGCTTATAGATCTGAGACAACACAATCCTCTGGAACACCTGGAAGGTAAAAAGCTCATAAATTTATCTATGGATGCTTAGATCTAGTATGGGTAGTTATGGTAGTTTATGGACCAAAGGTCAAAGCTTTATAGCTTGAATCTGATTTGCAGGTCAAGGGTTGCCACCCTTGGTGCTAAATGACTCCCTAGAATAGAAAGTTGATATCTTGAAAGCCCTAATGAGTTCATGCATGAGTTAAGACCTTCTTTCATGGAATTAGAACATGTTTTTCGGAGTTGGGACTTATGTAAGTCATGGAAGCCATAAAGTAAGCAACTTTATGGATTAGGGCATGGAATAAGACCTAGATATAAGTTTATGGCTCTTGAGTCGGAGTATTAAGCGTTTAATGGAAAGATTATTAACAGAATGAGTACACCGAGCGTAATTGCAAGTACGTCCCGCGTACTCTCTAGCAGGCCAGTACACTAAGCGTACATTAGAGTATGCCCCGCGTAACGCAATCAGTTGGGCTTATTGCATTTTGGGCCTCGGTGTGGGCTGAGTTGAGACTTAGGGTCCTTGGGTCTTATTGGGCCATCAAAATTCGGTTGCTAAGGACCAAGGATTTAGCATTGGGCTTGAGTAAGGTCTAATTAAGGGTTTTGGTCCCAATATGCAAAATTAGGCAAATAGTGAGCTTGGAAAGCCTATCTTGTTATTGGACCTCTAGAAGTTAGATTATGGGCCAAGGTTATGGTGGAGCCCATATGAGGAGATAGACCCAATTCAAAATTGGGCCATTAGTGGGCCTTTAATGGATCATTGATAGACTTAGAATAATTTAAAGGTTTGGGCCTTGGTTATGACCCACACCATAATAGGGGTAAAATGGTCATTTTACACATCAAAAGATTTCCCTTTTTGATTTAGTGTTTGACTGTATAAACGGAGAGTAGCTGGGACAGCAGTCGGCGATCTTTCACTCGAGTTTTCAGCAGTCAGCATTTCGAGGTGAGTTTCCTTCCAGTAGGAATGGGTCTACCGCCACAATGTCGGCCCATTTAGTTAGCATTTAGTTCCAGACTTCGGTCCGATGTAGTAGTTCAGGGTGCTTGATGTCTTTTTGATTCAAGCATGTTTATGTGTTATGTGTTCCGGACTTCAGTCCGATGCAGTATGCAGTATATGTGTTTATGCTAGTTGATTTGTGTTTATGCTATGCTATGCTTAGTTAATTCCGGACTTCGGTCTGATGCAGGGGACAAGGTCCCAGTCAGTTCCGTACTTCGGTCCGATGCAGTTAGTTCCGGACTTCGGTCCGATGCAGGGGACAAGGTCCCAGTCAGTTCCGGACTTTGGTCCGATGCAGTTTCCAGACTTCGGTCCGATGCAGAGGGCAAGGCCCTGTTCAGTTTCCGGACTCCGGTCCGATGTAGTGGGCAAGGCCCAGTATGTGTTTTATATGTTATTGTATGGTATGTGGTAGTCTGGGGGAGCTCACTAAGCTTCCTGCTTACAGTTTCAGTTTTGGTTTCAGGTACTCAGTTCTCAAAAGAGGAGCTCGGGAAGATTGTAGTGCACACACCATTTGTTCAGCCTAGGATGTTTATACTCTGATATACTTGACAATTGTTTTAATATTTTGAGATACATTGTTTACGATTTTTATATGAGGTTTATTCACTATGGTTTTTATTATTAAATTAAACGAAATTTTCAGACTGTGTTTTTGGGATGTTACATCTAGAGCAGAAAAATGTTGATGGACTCGGCGAGTTAGGCGTGAACTTGGCGAGGAGATCATCAATTTGCAGTAATATCGCGTAACTACACATGTACTCGGCGAGTACTCCAGATGCACTCGACGAGTAGGCGCTGAGTTGAAAAGAAAGTTTTCTGCTTGTTTACTCTTGACTGAGGTGCTAAATCGGGATAATTCAGTGACTCTTGTTCTAATTCCTTCAGTAATAACACACTTGATCACTCCCAATCCTAACGGACTCAAGCTTAATGGAAACACTTCACACTCTCATCTAAAGCAATCCTCACTTGAACCTTGACCCATAAGACTTCTAAATGCATCATAACCTTCCAACCTGAAAAACATGTAACCACGAGTGAAAGCAAACAAATATAAATATCCAAGTTCAACAAAGTTCATAATCAAAAACCATAAAAACATATGACAACATAAAAACAACCAATCTTCAATCTTCCCTTCAATATTTGCCCCTCCTGCGCCACTTCTTCCTTCTTCATTGTTTCCTCTACGCATCCTCTCCTCCCAATTCATGATGTAGCGATATTCGGGCCCGGGCCTTGGGGCGATGTTCATTTGTTCAAAAAGATATTCGAATGACTCATTGTTGTAATTAACACCTCGCCCAATGTCATCCAAGTATCTTCAATATTCCACTTAATTCCACCCATCATTTTCATCTTCCACCGGAATAATCGGTGGGTCTTCTCGGGCCCGTTCATTCCTTTGCCGAACCCTTTGTCCCGGCTCCTCGGGGATAACCACCTCGTCTTCATGCGGAATTGCATAAGAATCTCCAATTTTTTCCATAATTTTCGCCCTCCGATATAGTGTAGTGTTGAACGGAGGAGGAGAAATGACAGTTAAGGCCCTTGCCTATTGTAAGTCTAAGATCCCATATGATCTCGCGAGTCTTGTTACAAACATTCCTCCATTAATTTTGGAGGTCACCTTTTCCTTAATAGCTCCATCCGCAAGATACTTGGCTAAGCAATAGGGCAGGTTGCAGAAGACGTCTGGAGTGATGATGCTCCAAAGGTAGAAAATGTCAAGGGTTGGGACCTTGTCATCATCCGTCCTCATATTGATGGTGTTGGCAATGAGGCGGTGAATGAGACGATGAGTGGGAGAGTGGATATGGCCTTCTTGTGCAGAAGATGAAATCTACACCCGGTTAGCAATGGTATTCCACCACGTGGAAGCAACAACTTCTTCGGGGAGATCTTTGTGGCATTGCTCCAAGAAGGTCTCGAAATCTTCATTCAACATGGCACTTTGATCATAAATGCCTATCCTCCAAGCAAGTTCCGCCATACTGCATTGTCGTAGCTCCCCTCCAAGTGAAAAAGAAATGACATTGGGGTTATAATGTTCACTACCACCCCGGAATGAGATGGTAGAGAAAAATTCCCAACATAGCTCCGCAAAGACCGGTTCTTGGATCTTGAATAGCTGCAACCATCCATCACAAATTATTGTAGAATCCCCCACATCACAAGCTTTCACCAAATAAGGTGTCAACTCTTCTTCCAAACCAATTTTTCCCAACCAATCCTAATTAATTGCATTGGGAAGGTGGATTTCTTTCTGCTTGAGAGCCTCCAATCTGTTCTTACCACGGGCTTGTGAAGATTTTGAAGTTATTTGTCGAAAAGAAAGCCATAGAATATCTCCTTGGCCTCCTCCCATTGAAGTCTGCCCTCTTCTAGACATAGTTCCTGCAGAATAACGTTAAGAAAGCAACAACAAACAACTCCCAACAATTAAAATTGAACAAAACAGATTTGTCTTGGCACCTATTCGCCGAGTTCATGAACTACTCGCCGAGTAGGAAGAACTTCGGGAACATGTTTCAATCGGACCATGTTAGGTCATTCCAATTAAAGTTGGATTTGAATATGAGTTCTTAGAGTTCTCAATTGGTTGCACAACAACTTGGAAGCAATGGCAGGCCCTTGAGCTGCCAGATGGCAAGAAATTAAGATTGAGTTCAGTCCATATGAGTTTGGATTTGTCATTATCCTTGTCTTGAGACTATGGTTTTGACAATTCACATGGATAAGAACACATACACCATTAAATCTAAGTGTCATAAGGTTTATCTCCGATTCAAAAAAATAATGGTGAGGAAACACTTTCATTAAGTAGATTTTAACTAGATAGCAATTGTGATATTTACATTCTCAAAGTCGTTAGTGGAGCGTGTGTGGTTAACCGGCACACTAACCTGGACTTGTGAGAAGTGGCAAAGGTCTAAACAATTGAGACTATGATTACGACATCCCTTTTCATAGTTCTTAAATTGTTTAGATACACCTGTGAGCTATCTAATGAAAGTTGTATGATTTTGATAAAGTCTTATCAAAGCAATCTAGTATCAGAAATCTGAACGTTGGTAAGAAAGTCAATAAAGTATTGATTTCTAAAAGTCCACCTGATTTCTGAGTACATGTCAAAGCTAGTGGGAGCATAAGTGTTATGCTAATAATCATCATGTTAGTGGGAGCATGATAATTATGATAAGTATTACAAGTTAGAAATGTTAATTATAGAAAACAAAAGTTTCAATTCGTTGAAAAAAGGTGTTTTGCTATAATTAAGGGAGAGGAAATTATACTTCGTTTCAATTCTAAAAGCTTAGATTGAGATTTTAATCAAATTTAGTAAAAAGAATATATGTATATGAATTTCATAAGGAAATTCTATATATGGGTTCATTATTTGCGTTCTAAAATTCGATTATGATTACGACATCCCTTTTCATAATCTGAATTATGAGAACTAGGCAAAATGAAATAGAAATATTATAGCAAAAGACTGGTTTAGTCTTTATGTGAGACATCATGAATCGTGTTCCATATGCTTCGGATATAGGATCGGTTACATGTGCTATATTCATCCTTTCTAAAATTTTCCAAATGCCTGGGGCATTAACCAGGGAAAAGGTCTAGAATTGGACATGACAAAAATGATTAAGCAATTGTCGAGGACAATCTAAGGTTTACCAAAGATTGGTTGCTCAAGGACAGTTAGAAGTATAGTGTTAATTGTTGGAAGGACCATATTGACATATTCTGAAAAGAGGCAACTCTTGTTCAGAAGTGAGAGTCAAAAGGGGAATGTGGAAATGATTCCCTTGGTGGAAGTTGTTCAATAAATCTGTGTAAGATTAGGAAACTTAATGCAAGAAGGATGTTTCCAAGGAGTTGATCTCCTTTGGAATGCTCTGTAATGTTTGTTGTCAGGTCTTTGTGACTTTCTGCATAATCATTACAAGAGAATCATTACATATAAGTTTAGAATCTAACAGATTTCGGTAAAATGTCATGAATTTGGAGTTCCTACATTTTCCATAAGAATTCCGGAGTGTGAAATTAGAATCATTGAAAGTTTGGTCAATTGGTTTATTTCACAAAGTAAGGATCATAGACAAACATAGAGTGCATACTTGGTGTATGGAAAAACTATTGTTTAGAAAAAACATAGTGTACATGCTTGGAGCATGGGATAACTAGTGTTTTTAATTCAAGTATAAAATTGATAAAACCGAAACAATGAATAATAAGTAATAGTATTGTGACATCCCCAAAATCACGGCCAGAAAAAACCGATTTTTTTGTTTATGCTTTATAAAACTCAGAGTACTTCATTTTATAAAAAGGTTGCGGAATTTGTTCCCAGAAAAACATGGTAAATACGTTATTAAAACATTTTCGAAGAAACGTATTTATTTCATTTTCAAATGTTTGGGATGTCATCGTTAATACCGAAACATAAGCATAAACAGAACTTACAATGATTTACACTAGTGATCTACATCTCTTTTAAATCTCTCAGTGTAATGTCACTTCACTTCGTCACCTGTGATATACATAACCTGAGTGGGTCAGGTTGGGAAACCTGGTGAGTACATAGGGTTTTCAACCCACAATAATATAATTACTATGTTCAATCAAACAATCAACCCAATTACCCATCCCCATTATCTTCTTTACTCTTTAAGGATTTAACCTAAGAGTCATCTATCCTGCATTCGTTTATTCCGAAGTCCCTTACCTCCAGGGTTATAGGACTGACACTAAATCCATAGCTGCCAATGTTCATTCATAAAGCACTAATTCCATAGCTGCTATGGTCTATTCATCAGGTACTAAATCCATATCTACCAGTCTTTATCTAATAGGTACTAAGTCCATAGCTACCAATGTTCAACAGGTACTAAGTCCATAGCTACCAATTCCCAACAGGTACTAAATCCATAGCTACCAACGTTTAACAGGTACTAAGTCCATAGCTACCGGTGTTTGTCCCATAGGCACTAAGTCTATAGCTGCCAATGTATCATCTTCTATCTCTCATCATTCATCTACCCATCTCATACCCAACATATTCGTATATATAAAATACGTATACAGCTTAAATTCTTTAAAACATGTATAAAACGTTCATCAAGCATAGACAGCAAGTATTCAGATAATATGCACACATAGCACGTAGTTTATATAAAATACTTCATATCTATGTGTAAGATGAAAGGGACTATGCACTCACCTGAGAAGGTGGTGACTCGGTACTCGGACAGCGCTTCGAAACCTAATATTATCACCACTAGATTTTAGTCTAATATTACCGTCACTAATTATTAGTCTTATTATTATTATTATTATTATTATTATTATTATTATTATTATTATTATTATAATATAAGCATTTAAACAATACTTTCCAACTACTATGTACAGACAGGGGTCAGACATAAAACACCGGAGGGCAGGACCATTTTGGCGTATAGCACTTCTGAAATCCAACAACCCTATGCGGCCCTTTAAACCAGATTCCTCGTACCGCGAGTAGTTAAAAGATATTATAACGACACTTATATAAGTCATAATAATAGCTCAAATATTTATTATAAATTTATAATAACAATACTAATTTTAAATATAAACTATATTTAAAATAGGGTAAGCATAACTTACTTTGAAGGGGATTTTAGCTAGGAGTCGGGCTCTGCAGGGGCAGAACTTCGTCGCTGAATCTTTCTAAGAAAGATTCGTGCAGCGCTTCAGCGCTCACCTTACTATACTAAAACTACAGAAAGAGAAGTCGAATCACGAGGGACCGAAATGCTCGGGGGATAAGGAGAGAAAGACTCTTGAATCAAGAGAATGGTGCAAGAAATATGAGAGCCCAAGGCTCTTATTTATACTAATTGAATTTTCAAAAACTACCCTCCATAATTACTTAATGACCTTTTAGTTATATAAACAACTAAACACCCCTCTATAATACTATTTTAAATGGATTTAATGATATTTGTACTAAACTAATGTCGAAAGAACTCAACATTAGTCTTATAATGACCGCATCGTCGATACCTTTCTAATGATATATACATATGTATATATATGTGTACGTATACATGATTTATACTTTATTTTAATACGTAAATATGCTATTATAATTTGTAACTCGTTCATACGAACTCCGTTTTTGACGTTCTTTATATCCATGCGTAGGTGGAGACGTACTCTACAACTTTCGTTTAGACTCCGTCGGCTAATTTTGACTTTATTTTTAAAGTTATATTTTTAACAGGCCGGGACAGGATTGGTCCGTTAAAATCTCATAACTTCTTTATCCGATGTCCATTTTCGTCTGTCTTTTTATCGTTACGCTACTAATAACGAGATATTCGATTCTTGTTTAGGTTGTGTCGGCTAAAAATCAATCGATCTAAAATTCGAATTTCGGGCTGTACACCGCTAATCCGAAACTTCGAAAAATCATAACTTCTGCATACGAAGTCAGATTTGGGCGTTCTTTTTATCGATGTTCTTAGTTTAACATATTCTACGACTTTTGTTTAGAGCGCTAAGGTTAAATCTCTCTCTATCATAAATTTACTATTTACGCTTCCCGGCGCCGTGCCGGTTCCGACGCGAAACTTCGACGGGTCATAACTTCTTCGTTATAACTCGGATTTCGACGTTCTTTATATGTACGGAAACCTTGTGACATATTCTACAACTTGGTTAAGATTATTTATTCTAAATAATCTTTTTGTCGAAAAGTCGTTTTTGACCCCTATTGCCTTTAAATTGACTAGCCCGGATCTGCGGGCATTACAATTATCTCCCCCTTAGGATGATTACGTCCCAGAATCATAAACGAAAAAGGGCTTGTATAATGACTCCATACGTCATCTCTTCATCCTAGGTAATAATTATAACTTTTATATTCCTTCAAGTCTATCTCTTAGACTCATTGACTGTAAGCAGTACTCGATCGTGCACCTGCTCTCTACCTCAGGCTAGACTTTAAATTATGACCTATCATCATGTGATGCACGTTTAGACTTAGGTCTCTTAGAGTTAAATTCTAAAATAGACTATGCCTTCCCTCATGTTCTAATATGATATAATCACACTTTAACATGTAGCGTTTCTGGCTACCAACTTCTTTAACAACGAACGCGATACTTCTATTGATCGCTTTGATTTCAATTGTTTGGTTTAAGTTGGACGCTACATTGAACTTGGTTCCCTGAACCACACAACATACTCATCGTAGTCGGACTCAATTTGGTATGACCACTAGGATCAGAAATCAACAATCTTTTTAGTCATTATCGAAACGATGGTAATGACATACTTGAAAAAAATGAAATCAACTACTAGCTTCTTGGTAACCTTGTGACTTTCCCCGATCCAAGTGTGAGTCCTGTGCTTCCGGTAGTATAGGCCTCTACTACCATTCACACCTACTCATACTCGTCCTAAGTATTGTCTCGCAGTTTCCCAAGTCACCATGCAGCAATTCATACAATCATTCAACACATCAGATAACAAAACGAATGTTTTATATCATTTCTTGAAACGATTACATAGGTGTTCAAGTTCACCCTAGACTATGCCTCTACTAGGCTACATCATACGAAACTATGACTACTGCATAATCCGATCCTCGGGTAAGAAGTCCTCATTCTTGATTCCTCGCATGGTTCTCTGCTTCGTCGAGGATCATGTGAAATGCCCTTGGCCTTGGTGGCGTTTCTGGTCTTGCTGCTTTATTTTTCCTTGGGCAGTCTCTGGACATGTGCCCCTTGCCTCCACATCCATAGCATACTTTGTCATTATGCGTGCAGCCTTTGGAATAGTGACCAGTCCTCCCACACTTGTAACAAGTCACTTCTTCGTTGCACTTTCCACCATGCTTCTTCTTGCATCTATCACACCATCTTGCTTCACCTCCATTTGCTCCTCCAAGCTTTGAGAATTTGCTTTCCTTGTTCGGCCTCGAAGATCCTTCAAATTTCCGCTTCTCTCCTACCTTATCTTTTTCTAGACCCTTTTCTCTTATCTGGGCCTCTACGTTCTTAGCTGCCCTAACAGCTGCTTTCAAGGTAGTTGTCATTTTGACCATTGGGCCAAAGTCAGTGGGCAGCCCGTTAGCAAACCTATCAATCTTGGAGAGTTCAGTAGGCACCAAGTAGGGGAATAGCTTCATCCTCTCAGTGAATGCGGTGGCATACTCATCAACACTCATCTTTCCTTTCTTCAGGTTCTGAAACTCGTTGTTTAGGTCTATCAGATCTATCTCCGAGCAGTATTGCATTTTTAACTGTTCCAAAAACTCTTCCCATGACATCCTTAAGGCTTCTCCTCGTGGCATCGTATCTACCAATAGCTTCCACCAGCTCAAGACTCCAGTTTTCAGCTGTCTTACTGCGAAGACAGTCTTCTGTTTCTCGTTACAGCTGCAGCTCTCAAACACCATCTCCATCTTAGAGATCCAATCCATAATCTCAACCGGCTTCGGGCTTCCTGAGAGACTTGGTGGTTTCGCACCCAAGAAATTCTTTTACATCCGCCCATCCTTGTTGTTTCTCCCTTCTGGGCCATCCCTTTGCTCACCTTGAGTCCCTACTTGACTCACTTGGCGGCTGTAGTTCCCTTCCTCAGATTGCTCGGGAACTGGCTCCGTCGGTTCAACATATACGGTAGGTTCGTCCCTGTTCAACATTTGTCTCATTTCTTCCCTTTGTTCAGCTAACATAGCCCGAATCATGGCTTGAACTCCAACCATGGTGACTGGCTCAGGCGCAAATTCTTCAACAACATGTATTTGCTGAACCACTAGGGGTTGGTTTCGGTTCCCATTCGCATTTACGTTTCCGCTACAGGTTCTTGCCATCTTGATCTCTACACCGAATAAGGTGAATCTAGATCTTAATTTAGGATTGACATCTTAAATCATCCTTATCACCCCGAAACGTTTATATGCTAGTTCTAATATCGTAATTAAACGCTTAGAATCCTAAACACATAAGGTTTCCAGATCCGGTCGGCAACAGACCATAGATCCGAACAAATCATATCATGCGCAAAGCATTTAGCACATAAAAGCAATTTAGGCATTATTCCTAAAATAAGCTAGTGCTCACACCTCACAATCATTGCTTAGCATTCTAAGTTTAAGTCTAGAAATAAATCCATATTCCTAGTTCTCTTAAACTAATGCTCTGATACCAACTGTGACATCCCCAAAATCACGGCCAGAAAAGACCGATTTTTTTGTTTATGCTTTATAAAAATCAGAGTACTTCATTTTATAAAAAGGTTGCGGAATTTGTTCCCAGAAAAACATGGTAAATACGTTATTAAAACATTTTCGAAGAAACGTATTTATTTCATTTTAAAATGTTTGGGATGTCATCGTTAATACCGAAACATAAGCATAAACAGAACTTACAATGATTTACACTAGTGATCTACATCTCTTTTAAATCTCTCAGTGTAATGTCACTTCACTTCGTCACCTGTGATATACATAAACTGAGTGGGTCAGGTTGGGAAACCTGGTGAGTACATAGGGTTTTCAACCCACAATAATATAATTACTATGTTCAATCAAACAATCAACCCAATTACCCATCCCCATTATCTTCTTTACTCTTTAAGGATTTAACCTAAGAGTCATCTATCCTGCATTCGTTTATTCCGAAGTCCCTTACCTCCAGGGTTATAGGACTGACACTAAATCCATAGCTGCCAATGTTCATTCATAAAGCACTAATTCCATAGCTGCTATGGTCTATTCATCAGGTACTAAATCCATATCTACCAGTCTTTATCTAATAGGTACTAAGTCCATAGCTACCAATGTTCAACAGGTACTAAGTCCATAGCTACCAATTCCCAACAGGTACTAAATCCATAGCTACCAACGTTTAACAGGTACTAAGTCCATAGCTACCGGTGTTTGTCCCATAGGCACTCAGTCTATAGCTGCCAATGTATCATCTTCTATCTCTCATCATTCATCTACCCATCTCATACCCAACATATTTGTATATATAAAATACGTATACAGCTTAAATTCTTTAAAACATGTATAAAACGTTCATCAAGCATAGACAGCAAGTATTCAGATAATATGCACACATAGCACGTAGTTTATATAAAATACTTCATATCTATGTGTAAGATGAAAGGGACTATGCACTCACCTGAGAAGGTGGTGACTCGGTACTCGGACAGCGCTTCGAAACCTAATATTATCACCACTAGATTTTAGTCTAATATTACCGTCACTAATTATTAGTCTTATTATTATTATTATTATTATTATTATTATTATTATTATTATTATTATTATTATTATTATTATTATTATAATATAAGCATTTAAACAATACTTTCCAACTACTATGTACAGACAGGGGTCAGACATAAACACCGGAGGGCAGGACCATTTTGGCGTATAGCACTTCTGAAATCCAACAACCCTATGCGGCCCTTTAAACCAGATTCCTCGTACCGCGAGTAGTTAAAAGATATTATAACGACACTTATATAAGTCATAATAATAGCTCAAATATTTATTATAAATTTATAATAACAATACTAATTTTAAATATAAACTATATTTAAAATAGGGTAAGCATAACTTACTTTGAAGGGGATTTTAGCTAGGAGTCGGGCTCTGCAGGGGCAGAACTTCGTCGCTGAATCTTTCTAAGAAAGATTCGTGCAGCGCTTCAGCGCTCACCTTACTATACTAAAACTACAGAAAGAGAAGTCGAATCACGAGGGACCGAAATGCTCGGGGGATAAGGAGAGAAAGACTCTTGAATCAAGAGAATGGTGCAAGAAATATGAGAGCCCAAGGCTCTTATTTATACTAATTGAATTTTCAAAAACTACCCTCCATAATTACTTAATGACCTTTTAGTTATATAAACAACTAAACACCCCTCTATAATACTATTTTAAATGGATTTAATGATATTTGTACTAAACTAATGTCGAAAGAACTCAACATTAGTCTTATAATGACCGCATCGTCGATACCTTTCTAATGATATATACATATGTATATATATGTGTACGTATACATGATTTATACTTTATTTTAATACGTAAATATGCTATTATAATTTGTAACTCGTTCATACGAACTCCGTTTTTGACGTTCTTTATATCCATGCGTAGGTGGAGACGTACTCTACAACTTTCGTTTAGACTCCGTCGGCTAATTTTGACTTTATTTTTAAAGTTATATTTTTAACAGGCCGGGACAGGATTGGTCCGTTAAAATCTCATAACTTCTTTATCCGATGTCCATTTTCGTCTGTCTTTTTATCGTTACGCTACTAATAACGAGATATTAGATTCTTGTTTAGGTTGTGTCGGCTAAAAATCAATCGATCTAAAATTCGAATTTCGGGCTGTACACCGCTAATCCGAAACTTCGAAAAATCATAACTTCTGCATACGAAGTCAGATTTGGGAGTTCTTTTTATCGATGTTCTTAGTTTAACATATTCTACGACTTTTGTTTAGAGCGCTAAGGGTAAATCTCTCTCTATCATAAATTTACTATTTACGCTTCCCGGCGCCGTGCCGGTTCCGACGCGAAACTTCGACGGGTCATAACTTCTTCGTTATAACTCGGATTTCGACGTTCTTTATATGTACGGAAACCTTGTGACATATTCTACAACTTGGTTAAGATTATTTATTCTAAATAATCTTTTTGTCGAAAAAATCGTTTTTGACCCCTATTGCCTTTAAATTGACTAGCTCGGATCTGCGGGCGTTACAATTATCTCCCCCTTAGGATGATTACGTCCCGGAATCATAAACGAAAAAGGGCTTGTATAATGACTCCATACGTCATCTCTTCATCCTAGGTAATAATTATAACTTTTATATTCCTTCAAGTCTATCTCTTAGACTCATTGACTGTAAGCAGTACTCGATCGTGCACCTGCTCTCTACCTCAGGCTAGACTTTAAATTATGACCTATCATCATGTGATGCATGTTTAGACTTAGGTCTCTTAGAGTTAAATTCTAAAATAGACTATGCCTTCCTTCATGTTCTAATATGATATAATCACACTTTAACATGTAGCGTTTCTGGCTACCAACTTCTTTAAGAACGAACGCGATACTTCTATTGATCGCTTTGATTTCAATTGTTTGGTTTAAGTTGGACGCTACATTGAACTTGGTTCCCTGAACCACACAACATACTCATCGTAGTCGGACTCAATTTGGTATGACCACTAGGATCAGAAATCAACAATCTTTTTAGTCATTATCGAAACGATGGTAATGACATACTTGAAAAAAATGAAATCAACTACTAGCTTCTTGGTAACCTTGTGACTTTCCCCGATCCAAGTGTGAGTCCTGTGCTTCCGGTAGTATAGGCCTCTACTACCATTCACACCTACTCATACTCGTCCTAAGTATTGTCTCGCAGTTTTCCAAGTCACCATGCAGCAATTCATACAATCATTCAACACATCAGATAACAAAACGAATGTTTTATATCATTTCTTGAAACGATTACATAGGTGTTCAAGTTCACCCTAGACTATGCCTCTACTAGGCTACATCATACGAAACTATGACTACTGCATAATCCGATCCTCGGGTAAGAAGTCCTCATTCTTGATTCCTCGCATGGTTCTCTGTTTCGTCGAGGATCATGTGCCCTTGGCCTTGGTGGCGTTTCTGGTCTTGCTGCTTTATTTTTCCTTGGGCAGTCTCTGGACATGTGCCCCTTGCCTCCACATCCATAGCATACTTTGTCATTATGCGTGCAGCCTTTGGAATAGTGACCAGTCCTCCTACACTTGTAACAAGTCACTTCTTCGTTGCACTTTCCACCATGCTTCTTCTTGCATCTATCACACCATCTTGCTTCACCTCCATTTGCTCCTCCAAGCTTTGAGAATTTGCTTTCCTTGTTCGGCCTCGAAGATCCTTCAAATTTCCGCTTCTCTCCTACCTTATCTTTTTCTAGACCCTTTTCTCTTATCTGGGCCTCTACGTTCTTAGCTGCCCTAACAGCTGCTTTCAAGGTAGTTGTCATTTTGACCATTGGGCCAAAGTCAGTGGGCAGCCCGTTAGCAAACCTATCAATCTTGGAGAGTTCAGTAGGCACCAAGTAGGGGAATAGCTTCATCCTCTCAGTGAATGCGGTGGCATACTCATCAACACTCATCTTTCCTTTCTTCAGGTTCTGAAACTCGTTGTTTAGGTCTATCAGATCTATCTCCGAACAGTATTGCATTTTCAACTGTTCCAAAAACTCTTCCCACGACATCCTTAAGGCTTCTCCTCGTGGCATCGTATCTACCAATAGCTTCCACCAGCTCAAGACTCCAGTTTTCAGCAGTCTTACTGCGAAGACAGTCTTCTGTTTCTCGTTACAGCTGCAGCTCTCAAACACCATCTCCATCTTAGAGATCCAATCCATAATCTCAACCGGCTTCGGGCTTCCTGAGAGACTTGGTGGTTTCGCACCCAAGAAATTCTTTTACATCCGCCCATCCTTGTTGTTTCTCCCTTCTGGGTCATCCCTTTGCTCACCTTGAGTCCCTACTTGACTCACTTGGCGGCTGTAGTTCCCTTCCTCAGATTGCTCGGGAACTGGCTCCGTCGGTTCAACATGTACGGTAGGTTCGTCCCTGTTCAACATTTGTCTCATTTCTTCCCTTTGTTCAGCTAACATAGCCCGAATCATGGCTTGAACTCCAACCATGGTGACTGGCTCAGGCGCAACTTCTTCAACAACAAGTATTTGCTGAACCACTGGGGGTTGGTTTCGGTTCCCATTCGCATTTACGTTTCCGCTACGGGTTCTTTCCATCTTGATCTCTACACCGAATAAGGTGAATCTAGATCTTAATTTAGGATTGACGTCTTAAATCATCCTTATCACCCCGAAACGTTTATATGCTAGTTCTAATATCGTAATTAAACGCTTAGAATCCTAAACACATAAGGTTTCCAGATCCGGTCGGCAACAGACCATAGATCCGAACAAATCATATCATGCGCAAAGCATTTAGCACATAAAAGCAATTTAGGTATTATTCCTAAAATAAGCTAGTGCTCACACCTCACAATCATTGCTTAGCATTCTAAGTTTAAGTCTAGAAATAAATCCATATTCCTAGTTCTCTTAAACTAATGCTCTGATACCAACTGTGACATCCCCAAAATCACGGCCAGAAAAGACCGATTTTTTTGTTTATGCTTTATAAAAATCAGAGTACTTCATTTTATAAAAAGGTTGCGGAATTTGTTCCCAGAAAAACATGGTAAATACGTTATTAAAACATTTTCGAAGAAACGTATTTATTTCATTTTAAAATGTTTGGGATGTCATCGTTAATACCGAAACATAAGCATAAACAGAACTTACAATGATTTACACTAGTGATCTATATCTCTTTTAAATCTCTCAGTGTAATGTCACTTCACTTCGTCACCTGTGATATACATAAACTGAGTGGGTCAAGTTGGGAAACCTGGTGAGTACATAGGGTTTTCAACCCACAATAATATAATTACTATGTTCAATCAAACAATCAACCCAATTACCCATCCCCATTATCTTCTTTACTCTTTAAGGATTTAACCTAAGAGTCATCTATCCTGCATTCGTTTATTCCGAAGTCCCTTACCTCCAGGGTTATAGGACTGACACTAAATCCATAGCTGCCAATGTTCATTCATAAAGCACTAATTCCATAGCTGCTATGGTCTATTCATCAGGTATTAAATCCATATCTACCAGTCTTTATCTAATAGGTACTAAGTCCATAGCTACCAATGTTCAACAGGTACTAAGTCCATAACTACCAATTCCCAACAGGTACTAAATCCATAGCTACCAACGTTTAACAGGTACTAAGTCCATAGCTACCGGTGTTTGTCCCATAGGCACTAAGTCTATAGCTGCCAATGTATCATCTTCTATCTCTCATCATTCATCTACCCATCTCATACCCAACATATTTGTATATATAAAATACGTATACAGCTTAAATTCTTTAAAACATGTATAAAACGTTCATCAAGCATAGACAGCAAGTATTCAGATAATATGCACACATAGCACGTAGTTTATATAAAATACTTCATATCTATGTGTAAGATGAAAGGGACTATGCACTCACCTGAGAAGGTGGTGACTCGGTACTCGGACAGCGCTTCGAAACCTAATATTATCACCACTAGATTTTAGTCTAATATTACCGTCACTAATTATTAGTCTTATTATTATTATTATTATTATTATTATTATTATTATTATTATTATTATTATTATTATTATTATATAAGCATTTAAACAATACTTTCCAACTACTATGTACAGACAGGGGTCAGACATAAAACACCGGAGGGCAGGACCATTTTGGCGTATAGCACTTCTGAAATCCAACAACCCTATGCGGCCCTTTAAACCAGATTCCCCGTACCGCGAGTAGTTAAAAGATATTATAACGACACTTATATAAGTCATAATAATAGCTCAAATATTTATTATAAATTTATAATAACAATACTAATTTTAAATATAAACTATATTTAAAATAGGGTAAGCATAACTTACTTTCAAGGGGATTTTAGCTAGGAGTCGGGCTCTGCAGGGGCAGAACTTCGTCGCTGAATCTTTCTAAGAAAGATTCGTGCAGCGCTTCAGCGCTCACCTTACTATACTAAAACTACAGAAAGAGAAGTCGAATCACGAGGGACCGAAATGCTCGGGGGATAAGGAGAGAAAGACTCTTGAATCAAGAGAATGGTGCAAGAAATATGAGAGCCCAAGGCTCTTATTTATACTAATTGAATTTTCAAAAACTACCCTCCATAATTACTTAATGACCTTTTAGTTATATAAATAACTAAACACCCCTCTATAATACTATTTTAAATGGATTTAATGATATTTGTACTAAACTAATGTCGAAAGAACTCAACATTAGTCTTATAATGACCGCATCGTCGATACCTTTCTAATGATATATACATATGTATATATATGTGTACGTATACATGATTTATACTTTATTTTAATACGTAAATATGCTATTATAATTTGTAACTCGTTCATACGAACTCCGTTTTTGACGTTCTTTATATCCATGCGTAGGTGGAGACGTACTCTACAACTTTCGTTTAGACTCCGTCGGCTAATTTTGACTTTATTTTTAAAGTTATATTTTTAACAGGCCGGGACAGGATTGGTCCGTTAAAATCTCATAACTTCTTTATCCGATGTCCATTTTCGTCTGTCTTTTTATCGTTACGCTACTAATAACGAGATCTTCGATTCTTGTTTAGGTTGTGTCGGCTAAAAATCAATCGATCTAAAATTCGAATTTCGGGCTGTACACCGCTAATCCGAAACTTCGAAAAATCATAACTTCTGCATACGAAGTCAGATTTGGGCGTTCTTTTTATCGATGTTCTTAGTTTAACATATTCTACGACTTTTGTTTAGAGCGCTAAGGCTAAATCTCTCTCTATCATAAATTTACTATTTACGCTTCCCGGCGCCGTGCCAGTTCCGACGCGAAACTTCGACGGGTCATAACTTCTTCGTTATAACTCGGATTTCGACGTTCTTTATATGTACGGAAACCTTGTGACATATTCTACAACTTGGTTAAGATTATTTATTCTAAATAATCTTTTTGTCGAAAAGTCGTTTTTGACCCCTATTGCCTTTAAATTGACTAGCCCGGATCTGTGGGCGTTACAAGTATGGTGATAAATAAAAGGTGTTTTATTTATATTCATAGGTTTTGATACCATATTAGATTCAATTATTCTTGTGTTTCATTTTGCATGTTTTGACTTCCAGAATAAACTAGGTTATTCTTCCGGAATGACTAAGTTATGCAAACCATCCATAGTCGGTCATATGCTGGAAGTAGATATGAATCAAGACTGTCATGGGTTGGATTGTAGAGGTCCAAGTTGGTGGAAAAATTTGTGCTACAACACTCATGAGTGCTCATAAGTTTTGAGTATTGGATTGGATTCAACCCGCGCTCATTGGAATCACTTCATGGATTTTATCACGAGTGATCATGAGATGATAATATCTTATATTCTTCAAAACTAGAGATATGAGTTGTTACTATAAGTTGATAGTATATTGATTGCACGAAAATGCATTGTAACTCGATGTTATAAAACGTGCCTTTTTATATGATTCAACAAGTACCAGAACAAGCCATATGAGTCAAAGTTTATCTATTCCTTTTACCTTCGAGATAAAAGCAATATCTGTGGGCCCCTCGATGATTTAGTGATGACACATGTGAGTGCTTGGCCAAGCCAGGACTGATTTGATTTGTTCAATCAGTTAGTCATCATGAATCGGAAATCGGGAAACAACAGATGGACAGAGAAAATGATTTACAATCCATGTCTCAGTCCATATGATATCTAGAATGGAGGAATGTATGATCACTTATCTAATGGACAAGTCATTGTCAACGGTCAGAGATCATCGACAAGGTCAGAGTTCGACAAAAGCTTTTGAGAGCTATGATTTTCAGTTGGTTCTTGAAGTCATTCTCAATAATAGTTTTAGACTTATCCTAGTGGGAGACTGTTGGATTAATGTCTAAGTCCATAACTATAATTGGTAAGACTTGACCCGACTCGGCATGGTCCATTTGGGTTGCATGGCATCATGCACTTGGATACACTATAATGAGAGAAATAACACTTAAGGTTGATTACTATATTATAAGTTCTAATATATAAATAGGATTATTTAATTAGTATTGATCAAGAATTAATCTAGAATTAATTAAGTGATCAAAAGAAGACTAATTAAATATATGGGTTGATTGTGTAAATCATCCATACTTGTATAGTGGGCTAATGCTCCATGGATAATCAAGTTGGGCTAAAACCCATAGGATGGTCCATGGATGCTCCATGGTGTATTTGAACCCATGGATCCAAGGAAATAGAAGGCCATGACAATTAGGGTTTACCCTAATTGTAACAACTATATAAGATTATATTCTTTGGGAAAAATCGGCCACTATGAATAATAAGAAAGGGCTAGCCAATTTTAGGAGTGTTCAAGTTTCTCTCAAGTTATTCCTAGTGTATTTGGTGTTGTGTGAACCATTGAGGTGTCACACTTGAGGCACTAGGCACTCAAGCTTCATGAAGACATTCTACATCAAAGAGGTATGTATTCTATCTTGTTATATTCAATATTTTGTATGCTAGATTAGGATAATACCTTGGATGTTCATAATTGCATGTATAATAGAGAAAACATAGATCCAAGGTATTTAGGGTTGTATGTGCACCATAGGATGTTGTAGTATACTAAAACCCAACAATGCTGTGGCATTTCATTTCGTGATGAAATGTTTCCCGCTCTTTGGCATGCATCACATTCTTTGACATATTGGGCAGCATCTTTAAAAATTGTCGGCCAATAAAACCCAATATCAAATATCTTCTTAGCGGTGTAGTGTGCTCCATGATGTCCTCTAGTGGGCCCGCTATGACAATGCTCCAAAAAATTTCGGCTTTCATTTCTGAATATACATCTTTGCATGATTCCATCCGCGCAACTTCGGAAAAGATATGGCTCATCCCAAAAGTAATATTTTATTTCTGAAAATAATTTCTTCTTTTATTGGTGGGTAAGATCTTTTGGGATGTACTTGCTAGCTAAGTAATTAGCTATGTCCGTGAACCATGGCTCTTCCCCCGTGGTCACCATAATGTACTTGTCCGGAAAGTCATATCCAACTTTATCTTCTTCCAATTGCGGGTTTTCAAGCCTTGATAAGTGGTCGGCTGCCACACTCTCCATTCCTTTCTTATCGCGTATCTTGATGTCAAATTCTTGTAGAAGTAGAACCCAACGTATCAATCTTGGCTTGGCATCCTGCTTGGCAAACAAATACTTGATAGTAGAGTGGTCAGTAAAAACAGTGGTTTTAGATAATTAGATAAGGGCGGAATTTGTCAAAAGCATACACCACAGATAGTAATTCTTTTTTGGTGGTGGTGTAATTCTCTTGGGCTTGATTTAAAGTCTTACTTGCATAATAAATGGGTCGAAAGTGCTTATCAACCCTTTGACCAAGGACAGCTCCTAATGCAAAGTCACTAGCATCACACATTATTTCAAATGGTAAATCCCAATTCGGGGCAATAATGATCGAGGCATTAGTTAATTTTTCTTTCAAAAATTCAAAAGCCTCTAAACACTCTTTAGTAAAATTAAATGGTGCATCTTTTAAAAGCAATTGTGTTAGAGGTCTAGTTATTTTAAAAAAATCTTTTATGAAACACTGGTAAAATCCCGTGTGACGTAGAAAACTTCTAATGCCCTTCACATTAGTTGGCGGAGGTAATTTGGCAATTGTGTCTATTTTTGCCCGATCCACTTTAATTCCCAATTTGGAAACTTTGTGGCCTAAAACTATACCCTCCTTGACCATAAAGTGACATTTTTCCCAATTAAGAACTAAGTCGGTTTTTTTACACCTTGCAAGCATTAAATCAAGGTTAGTGAGACAATCATGGAAGGAAGATCCAAAAACAGAAAAATCATCCCTAAAGACTTCCATTAATTTTTCCACCATGTCGTGGAATATGGCCGTCATTCACCTTTGAAATATCGCAGGTGCATTGCATAACCCAAAGGGGATGACAGGCAAAAGTTCCACGTGGGCAAGTGAAAGTGGTATTTTCTTGGTCCATAGGGTCTATGGGTATTTGGAAATAACCTGAAAATATGTCTAAGAAACAATAATAACAATGGCCCGATAATCTTTCTAGCATTTGATCAATAAAAGGTAAGGGAAAATGGTCTTTATGAGTGGCATTGTTTAGATTTCGATAACCGATGCACAGTCACCAACCGGTTACCATTCGTATCGGAATAAGCTTGTTCTTCTCGTTGGTTATGACCGTCATCCCTCCTTTCTTGGGCACCACTTGGACAGGACTCACCCACGGACTATCGGAAATAGAATAAATGATCCCTGCATCTAAGAGCTTGACTACTTCCTTCTTGACCACTTCTTGCATGTTTGGGTTCAATATTCTTTGGTGTAGCACAACCGGCTTTGCTCCTTCCTCCAGGTTAATCTTGTGAGAACAATAAGAGGGGCTTATTCCCTTGAAATCGGTAATGCCCCATGCTATGGTTCGCTTTCGCTTCTTCAAGACTTGAACTAATTCTTCTTTTTCAGATTTAGAGAGGTCAGAAGCTATTATAACTGGTTTTTGATGACCATCTTCGAGGAAGGCATACTCCAAGTGATCTGGTAATGTTTTGAGCTCTGTTTTTACGTTCTGCATGTTGTACTCGCCGAGTACAGGTAAGGGACTCGGCGAATCTTTTGCAGAATTTACGAATTCTCTGGTTTCTTCAAATGGACTCGGTGAGTAGATCAGGTCTACTCGGCGAGTAGCTTGCTCATAATTTTTCACTAATTCTTCATAATCAGCTTCTTCCAATAGTCTCTCAAATTCCAGTAGGTCTTTTTCAGCATCAAATTCTTTATTAAAGATGATGGTGGACTTGTTTGGTTCTTCATTATCCCATTCCTCCATCAATTCATCAAACATGTCAATTGAAAACGCCGTGTCATCACTATTCCTCGCATGCTTCATAGCTTGATCAACCCCGAAAGTGACTGAATCATCCCCCACCCATAGAGTAAGCTCTGAGTCTCTCATGTCCACTATAACACTTGCTGTGTTAAGGAAAGGTCTTCCAAGGATGATCAGGACTTGAGGATCCGCTTCCATGTCTAGAGTTATAAAGTCTGCGGGAAATACGAACTTGTCCACCTTTACCAATTAGTCCTCACATATTCCTCTTAGAGATGTGACTGTTTTATTTGCTAAGTGAATTGCCATTCAAATTGGCCTTGGTTCCGGGAGATCCAATTTCTTGAAAAATGAATAAGGCATGAGGTTCACACTTGCTCCCAAATCAGCCAAAGCATGAATGGTAGCCAAGTTACCGAATTGGCAAGGCAAAGTCAAGCTTCCCGGGTCACCCTTCTTCTTTGGTAGTTTATTTAACATGGCAGCTGAGCATTTTTCATTAAGAACTACCTCTTTTACTTCCTCCATCTTCTTTCTATTGGTTAGAAGCTTCTTGAGGAATTTGGCATATTTTGGCATTTGCGCAACTGCTTCGATGAATGGTATGTTGATTTGAAGAGCTTTTATATGGTCAAGAAACTTCTGGTATTCCTCTTCCTGCTTTTCTTGCTTAGCTCGGGCTGGATATGGCATTGGAGGCTGAAAGGGCTTTTCAAGAATCTGACTTTTCGGGTTAGGCAATGGACTCGTCGAGTCCATATTCTGGACTTGGAGAGTAGGGTCTGTATCATGCAGATTTTAATTTTGGCCTTGTTTTTATGCATCCTCCTTTTGCAACTCCTTGGGCACTTCAGTCTGAATAGGGGCTAGAGGAGTAATTATCTTCCCACTTCTTGTTGTCACTATATTTATGCGCATTCCTTGTGGGTTATTTTCGGTCTTGTTAGGAAGTTCTCCCGGTGATCTTTGATTGATTTGTTGAGCAAGTTGCCCCAACTGTGTTTCAATGTTGTGGATGGATGCTTGTTGGTTTCTAAGCATTGTTCTTGTTTCTTGGATTGCAGCATCATGATCATTATGTCTCTTTTCTTAAGCAGCTACAAACTTGGTAAGCATCTCCTCCAAACTTGGTTTCCTTTCTTGTGCCGGCTCCTCCTTTTGGTAAAAACCTCTTCCTTTTTGTTTGTACTTTTCCTCCTTAGCCTTTTTGTACTCATCATAAGGGAGCCACTCTTTCTTTGGTTTTCGCCGATCTTCATCATATCGGTCCCCACTTGAGTAGCACACTTGCACCTTCTTATTGCCATTTTCATCCAAGTCACAATCTCTAGTAAGATGAGGCCCATTGCAGTTCTCACAACCCACCCGAATAGCATGTATCGTTTGATCCATTTTGTCCATCCTCCTATCCATGGTTTTCAATATAGCCATGACTGCTGACAAATCTTCTGAAGCTGCATACGCTACCCCCCTTGTCACATCATTTCCTGGATTATGGTATTCTCTAGAATGCTTAGAGAATTCTTCAATTAGTTGCTTTATCACTGTAGGTTCCTTCTTCTTGAGTGGACCTTACGAGTCAAGTAATTGCCTTGTTGTAACATTTACTCCATCATAAAACATGGAGACTTCTTGTTGACTATTAAGGTCATGATGTGGGCAATTCCTTAGTAGGCTCTTGTACCTCTCCCACGCTTCATATAGTGACTCTCTAGCTTGTTGTTCAAAGTTGGCTATGGCTTTCTTTAGCTTAGATATCTTGGATGGTGGGAAGAATTGATCAATGAACTCTTCTTTCATATGGGCCCATGTACTGATGGATCCGGGGGGCAATGACTTGAGCCAATCCTTTGCAGCACCCTTCAATGTAACCGGAAGCATGCGAAGTAGCTGAGTTTCCCGAGGCACGTTTGGAACATTGAAATAATCAGCTACATCATTAACTTCATCCAAGTGTTTGCAAGCATCTTCGTGGTGTTTGCCGGTGAAGGTGATCTCCTTAAGTTGAGCAAGGATGTGACCCTTGAGCTCAAAAGTAGCAGTTGCGGGAATTGCGGGTTGCACAAGTCCCGGGCCAGTGTCATTGCGTATCCTCTTCTTCCATTCCCCCATGGGAATTTCATCGATGTTAGCCATGGTAATAGCTAAATCATCACTGGAATCGGAGTCGTGCCCGTATGTAGGTTCTTCTTCTTCCTCGGTTTCGTACTCGATGTCTTCTTTGATCGGGTCTTCGCTTGCTAAAGAGGCGTTGGATGCTCCTGATTTGCTGGTCTTCTTCTTCCCAAAAACAGTCTTAAAGTTAGATAAAGGTTGCTTGTTAGGTGTATTCGGGCTTTCCACGTCTTTGCCTCTGTTCTTTCTCAATGCAGATTCTGGGTCTTCAAAAGGGGGTACCAGCGGAGTGTTGGATCCTCTGGTCATGAAAATCCTGCAATAAAACAAGAAAAACACGTAAAAAGAACAAAAAATGAAACTGAACTAAATGAAAAGTAACTACCAAACAGTCGGGTACTCGCCGAGTAGGTGCGAGTGCACTCGGCGAGTAGCCTGTCTCAACTAAAAAAATTAAAACTAAAGAAAAACTTCTAAAAAAAACTAATAAATTCTAAAACCTAACCTACTTACTGAATTACTAAAAAAAATTAACTTTGTGCAAGAAAAACTCACACAAAGGATCGAGAAAAATAGGAATTAGACTTAATTTTTGAACCGTTCCCCGGCAACGGCGCCAAAAACTTGATGTGTGTAAAATGCACTGGTTTTATTCCTACTATTAAATTATAAATTTAGCACACAAAGGTAGTGAACCTGTCTTTTAGTGGTATAGTTGGATAAGTAGAGTGTCGAACTCAGGGAACGGAAATTAAACTAATAACTAATTTTAACTAATAAGTAATAAAAAAGGTTTTTCTCTAGTTTTTCAAGACTAGAAACTTAAACACACCACCTAGCAAGTGATTAACTAAGCAACTAAAAACAAGTAAAAATTCACCAAATTTGATAAAGAGATTATGTTTAGGTCCAACCAATTCACTCCTATGGTTATTTGTATAATAGAATGATAAATTAATTGTATTGATTACCAACTATAGTGGTTAGATTCATGTTCACTATTAGTAACACTTAGTAAATTAATCAATTCAAGCAGTAGCCAATTGTTTAAACTAATTAACTTCCTAGTTCATTTATTTGGATTAAATAAGATTTGTAATTGGTTAATCAAGTTGGTGATTCAATTAACCTCTTGTTTGTTGGTTTCTCAAACAAGCTCACACATTAATTTACCCATTCTCTAATTAATCCTAGTTTCATGTTCATTATTTCTAGACATATGATGAAGTGTTCACATAAACATATGAGGTTAACAACTAAGAGATGTTCATGCAGCTTAATTGTCTTCCAATTAACAGAAAACGGTTATGGTTAATGCATAAGGTTCTTTAACAAACTTAATTTAATAAAATCACCAATAAACAATTAATAAAAGTAATAATCAAACCATAGGAGTAACTTGGTTTTTCCTAAATAGAAACAACACGAATTTAGCTCATGATTACAATGGAAACAAGCTCAAACACGAATTTAACTAAGCTAGTCATGATTCAATCCTAAGATTAAGTGGAAAATATAACCTAATTCGCCTTGAGTCTTCAAAAGATCAAAGGTTAGGGTTCTTCAGGTCTCCAAAGGGTTCTTCAATCACAAGAGTATCTCCCAAAAAGCCAGAAAAGTCTCCAATTCGAAATAAGATTCAATATTTATACTTATCACAAAACAGGGGCAACTCGGCGAGTAGGTCCCCAACTCGCCGAGTAGATGTGGAAAATCCGTGTACGGCAATGATTCTTGACTTTTCTTCGGGAACATTCTCAGGAACTCGCCGAGTAGCTCCAGATGTCTTCTTTTTCTTTATTCTTTGGTCTCTAATTGCTTCTCCTTATTCCTTTTTGCTTCCAAGCATGTCTTCTGGACTGAAAACACAATTTAGACATTATTAAACACCTTTTGTCCATATTATTCACATAATTAGCTAAAAATGAATAAAAATCTATACTAAACATATGGCTATTATGCACATATCAGTCCCTATCATCAATCCCAGAGTAAATTCTCTAGCATGCCACGCTTGTGAATAACTCATATTTATTTGTAGCAAAGCATTCATATCTCTAATTATATCTTTATGATTTGGGTGTATAAGCAATGAAGAACATGTATGCTCGTCATTAAACGTCTTAATTTCAAATATTTATGTTCTTTTAATGAGAGATGTGTATAAACGCCAATGATAGTTTTCTTGCATACAAACAACTTGGTATCGAGATTTTGAAGATTTTTCAACCTTTATCTGAAACTTTTCTCTAACAACTTTCAATTTAACAGCAAACGCTAGCTCTTTTTGGTGTTAAAGGTTTGATTGACAATAAATTTATCATTAGGACATAAACTGTGAAATGGTCCAGCTTCAAGAATAGGTTATGGACAATCAGGAATAGAAGGAATACAATACCATGGATTAAAAGCAGTTTTCTGTTTCGTGTACTCATCATCCGACCACCCTTCATTTGATTTTTCCTCACATCTTTATCATCAATTTCAGGAACTTCACCAAACTCGAACAAATTTTGACGTTGTAATTCAGTCATGCCCACTTTAGCTTCTTTATCAATATCTGATACAAAAGTATCATTATCAGATACAAACTTATCAGTAACTGAAACTTTTTTTTCATAACCCATTAGCACTTCATTTCCTCTTCCTCTTGAATGGTTTCTATCACATAGGATTTCTCTACAACCTTTATTAGTTTTCGCTGGATTAAAGTGGTTGTTAACCACTGCTTGTTCTTCAACTTCTTCACCTACCACCATTAAATACAAATGCACCGTCTTCTTTGATTTAGACATTACATGTCTCAATTGAAATACATCAGTTTCATCTCCAAGCTCCATGACATACCCTAACTCCGGGTGCTTAAAAGACAAACATATATGACTATTTAGCACACCTGCCTTACTTCTAACCATTTGTAATAACATTTCATGGTCGATGTTAGGAGAAATATTTAAACCATTGTTTTTCACATTATTTCTAATGTAAACCTCATCTCCATTAACTAACTGTCAAGACCCTCCCATACACATAATAATAAAACTCATTTTACAAATCATTCTCCACAAACACAATGAAAAAACAACTACTGGTAATTGAAACTCACAAACTCACAAAAACCCATTAAAATACGTTTATAACTTTTATAATTGATCTGCAGAGGTGTACACTGATCCACAGAGGTGTACACTGATCCGTAGAGGTGTACACTGATCCGCTAATAACAATTCTGTGGATTCCCAAACAGTTCTGTAGACAGATATTAAACATAAGGTCATTATTTTTAACCTTTTTTTTGTCAAATTTTTTACATAAAACATAATGTATTAGTATATTAAAAAAAATATTAATAAACTAAAACAAAAAATAGAAAAAACGAAAAAATAAAAATTAAAAAACTCAAGATCCGTAGAGGTGCTTCGGTTCCTCAGAGGCAAACGTATTACATAAAACATTTCATTATTTTTAACCTTTTTTGTAGAATTTTTTACATAATAATCACATAACGTATTAGTGTATTTAAAAAAATTATTATTAATAAACGAAAATAAACGCAAAAAAAACAAAAAAACGAAAAAAAAATTTAAAAAGCAAAGATTTCGCAGAGCTGTAGAGGATCCGTAGAGTCTTTAATGGATTCGTAGAGGGTGCTCTGCGAATCCTTTGGTTAGGGCTGACAATTCTCGATACGACCCACGATACGACCCGCAACACGCCACGAAATAAATTGGTTTGGGTTGAGTTTTTCAACTCGCCAACCCACCAACCCACCAACCCGTTTATTAAATGGATCATATATGGGTTTCTCAAAAAATAAACAGGTTGACCCGCCAACCCGTTTATATTTTTAATATAAATTATATTTTTTATTTTTAAATGTATTTATGTATCAAGTATCAATATGTAATAAGTATTATCTATGTTTGTATTAATGTTTAGTTTGAACATGTTTCTATGAATGTTTTTAATTTTCATTTGGATGTTTAAGATTTAGTATAGGGAAATGAATTAACCATGTATTATATATCAATCAGTTATATCAATCAATTTGGTCACATGATCATCCAATCATTTGCATGGGTTTCTAGAGACGTAAGAGAATGAAGGAAATATTGGTTGAATTATTGAAAGGGTGTTGCTATTAACACTCCCTTTAGATATCGTATTAGGATATTTATAAAAAATTAATCAATAATTAACTATTTATAATCAGTTTTTTCGAAAAACAATACAATTTCAACCAATAAAAATATTTCAAAAATTAATTAGAATGTCTATATCGCAAATTAAGATGTTTTTTTAGCCAACATCTATAATCAAAATTTGATCAAATCAACTTAACTTTTATATTATTATTTTTTAATATTTGGATTTGAGCTAATGATTCTATTATTATTTGTTGTGAATGTGAACTACGCTAATACTTTATAAAGAAAAGCTTTGTCGATTCAATAATAGAGTTTGTTATAAGAAAGTTTTTAAGTTTTATCCTTATTTTTTGGTTTTTTATATACCCATGATAAATCGTCACATAGAAAATCTAATTTTATATAGAAATATAATAATGTAAAAAGTCATCGTTGATGCTCCCACAGCCACACATTGTTACAAGTTCAACGCGGCGGTCTAGACTCTAGAAGTCAAGTCAATCATGTTTTTAGCTTTTTTTTTTTTTTTTTTTTTTCTTTTTCTTTTATATTAAGCAAAGAAATATTAAATAAAGCTAAGTATAGTTTTAATTTTATTAATTACATACTAAATACATAATACATGTATTTATATTTTTCAAATCGTATCTGTGTCCCCTAAAGATACAATATCCTTACGTTTAAGGTTATATTCAATAATAAAATCTCTTAAAAACTTTTCTTTTCAATATATGGTGATAATGGAGGGTTCGGTTTGGGCAATATTGCAAGCCTTGGGAATGGTCCTTGGGCCAAGATTATTGCTTATATTAATCAGCTTAAAGAAAATGACTTTATTCAATTAGAGAATTTTTCTTTCTTTGGGTTGGTAACAGACATAGAAAATGTACTTTTAATTGGAATTGTTGGATGCATTTCTCTTTAAATAATTTGTAATATTTTTTTCTTGTTTTCTAGCTTTTTGCAAGAGTTCCCTTTCTATTATATGATTGGTTGTTTCTAAAAAATATATATATTGGTGATGTTGGTTTATGATAATTTAAGTAGATTGCTTTTTATTTTTCCACAGAAAAAAATTTGTTAGGCTATCAAATGCTGAATTATGTTGAAAATTGAGAGACTATATAGATTACTTTTGTCAAAATTTTCTAAACTAAATTAACCAATATTGATCAATTTGAGAAAGTAGCATTGAAGAAAATATCCATTTCGTCTGTGTATTAATGATCTACGACAAAACATAAGCATATACATACGTATTTATCATTTAATTTTCTAAGTTTCTACAAGATAGGCAAATTACTAGAGTTGCAAGGATTTTGAGCTTCATAGGTTGATAATTACATGACTCTATTTCATACAAATCTAATTACTTACTAGAAAAAAATACATATCAACTACATAACTGTATAAGGTGAATATTGTGAAATTTATCTTTTGGAATGTAAAGGACAAAATATCCATATAACCTCATTCAAACAATTTCTTCAATCTTATACATACATCACTATATCCAAACAAACACATATCATAACTCAATTCAATCACTCTATCATACCATAAAGAACTTAACAAGAAAAACAAAAAAAACATCTCCATGCTTCACGCTCAACCACAATCACAATCACAATCACAAACTTACATATAAACTGTTAAAGACAATTTATTATAACTTGAGCCACTCTAAGCAAGGGCACAACCCCCAACAAAACCTAGAAGGATAATAATCCTTAAGATACACCTCACGACTAAACCCAACAACATAAAAACTAAAAGCCTGACCACGATGTACCATGGTGACACGTGTAACAGGGATGACAGAAATTGTATGCCTCTCACATATAACTCTCGCAGTCACAGGTATGACAGGTCTTTCAGATATGACCTCTGAAGAAAACTGATTCAAAAAGAAGGAATCAGCAAAAAAAGCCGGTGTACAATTGTACGCCTGCGTGTTACACAATTGCACCCCCTTCGCTCTGTGGAACACGTCATCAGGAACCGAGGCGGCCCCACTTGTCGCATTCAGCTTACGTGTCGCGTGTGTGTCCCTACAAAACATTAATTAAAAAAAAAAAAAAAAGTTAAATTCAATTATCACTAAAACTTCAAATATTTGTTTAATATATTAATATTATTGTAACATACCATTTAACAAGCGCTATTTTGCGTGTCAAAAGCGAGCCACTTCCTGAACATGTCGTGCATTTGATTAAGCCACGAGATCCACAACTTGCACATGGTAGCTTTCCTTTCCCATTACATTTCACACATCTGAATACAAAATATGTTTCAGTTATGTGTAAAAAGGTAAGTATTTTGCTATTTTATTATGGCTTACATTGTGTCAGATCCATCTCTATGAGCAATTAAACCCCTTCCATAACAGGCACCACACTGAGTCATCTGATTTTCTTTATAAACTCCTGGTTCTTGATCTGCATTGCATTTACCACAAATAGTATCTCCTCTTCCTTCACAATCTGTCATCCAACCAAGATTGGATAAAAAGGTAAGAAACCCAAAACTAAAAACATATAAATTTGATGGGTTATTTATTACCTGAGCATTTGATGATGGATTCTGAATGGGGGATTTGGGCACGGGATTCTTTGTGGTGAGTGAATAGAACTGGGAATTCTGACCTTAAATCCAGTTCCCAAACACCAAGTTCAGGGGCTTTATCTTTTCCATCAATGTTGCTGTTTCCATGATATGGTTCTGTTTCAGTGATGACTTCTCTTTCTTCCACAAAAGTTTCAAGGGTTCCAACATAGACATTGCAGTCTTCTACAGAATGGATCTTCCATGTTCGAGCAGGCCTGCTTCCCCAACAGCATCGGTGGCCAACATGCTCAATCAGTAACTCGCGTATCTCAACTTCATCCAAGATTTGTCTGTATACATATAATCTCATAGAATTATGTTTAAAGTTATGTGAATTAAGGATCAAATTGTATCACAGAAGCAAACAGAGTAGACTGTATACCTATGAGCTTGATGCTCAGTTTGACCATATTGCCCTCCATAGCCACCCTGGTATGGAAACGGTTGCTCTGCAACAAAACTGGATAATTTTAGATATATTAAATGTTTAATATATCTGAAAAGTTCATAGAAAGTGAACGATGGGTTCCATAAAAGATGATAGAAGAAAAAGTTGGAGTGACATCATAAAAAGAAGTTGAGAAACACTTTTTTAGGTGGAGGATTTATCTCTTAAAAGAGTTTATTTGTGTTCTTTTTGGAAGGATTTAGCTCTTTTTACTGTTGGGTTCCATTTTAGACCCAATCTACATAAATCGTTTTTCTAAATATATAAAGTTAGGTTATAAAAAAGGGCATCTCTAACTCAGATAGGAAATTACAGCAATATTCAGCTAAAAATGATGACACACAAGTTCCTACGATCATCATATAAGGCAGACACGTATCTGCTTTGACAATCTAAGATAATCATTGAAGTTGAAACACATACATGATGTAAACTGGATAAAATTCTAAGGCATTTGAGATATATTGTACCGGGAATATAGGGGGGAGGCTCCGGAGAACTCATCAAGGGGGCATGTAGAGAAGTAGGGTAACGATCAGAACCGGTAGCAGCCGATCGAATTTCGTCAACACTAACATCAGAAGCAGTCGGGATCGTCGACCCTGTTCGTCCCACCGATGGATAAGAATGCCATTTCTCGTTTTCTTTACCCTCAATTTCACCTTTTTCTGCAAACAAACAAGGGATTCGATAATTATAGAATCGGAAAAAGAGTAGACGGAATTAAACTTAATATTGGAGCAGTAATTGAAGAGAGAAATTCCACCACTGAGCAGTGGTTGCTCCATTCTTGTATGAACGATGGGGGGGAAACAGGCACCGGTAACCGATTACTTCTACGGTGGGTTTGTAAAGATGGAGAAGAGGGTTTATAAGCAACAAAATTCCTTAGACGGGAAGGAAGACGAGGGAGTCAATCTCATCTTTCTGGAATTGGAGAAAGATTAATCGGGAGCTAATCTTAAAAATAAAAAATAAACAATGAAAAATGAAAAATAAAAAAAATAAAAAAATAAAATTGACCAAATGATAGCTATTAGACCCAGGTTTTGATCCTGATCCGATCCAAACCTTTAACAATTATACGGGTTTAGAGCATAATTTTTTATCCGTATACTCGTTAACAACCCATACCCATTAACCTTTTATTAAAAGGGTCGGGTATGGATCATTACTGATCCGCTCCATTTATAATGTCCCATTTGAATTTTAGAATTCTACATTTATATTTTATATTGCCTAAAGTTTAATTTAAATTCCAATCGAAAGTTCAAAGAGATCAGACCAAAAACTAAACATTTTTTACATAGAACTCTAGGATTTAACTTCTAATCTTTAGTTTTTTCCTAAAAATCATGATATCATTTCATTTATATTTCTTCATGTAATCACAAATTTCATTTAAAAATCAATAAATTCATTTATCAATCGGAATAAAGTTTGCAATTGATATTTTCTATCAATTCAATCGATGGTCAAAAACCAATCGGAAGTAACTACGATAATGATTTTAATTCGATTCGAAAGTCTTCGAGTACCTAATGTGTTTTCTAAATAAACATTTATTTATTTAATAAATGTGGTTTTATGATTTAAGTAAAATTTGTTTGATTACTCAAAAAACCTACGGGTTACAGGGCGGGTTTGGATATATGTTGATTCGGTGGATAAGGGTATGAGTTTGATTATTCAAAACCCTGCGTGTTACGGAGCGTGTTTGGATAAGATTTTGGAATTTATTTAAAGGGTTTGGATTAAGGTCGATTCGCTCCAAACTCGCCCAATTGCCAGGTCTAGTAGCTATTGTTTTGGTAAAATTAAGTGATCTGACTCAATAGTATTTTAAAGATAATAACTATTTAAAAAAGAACGACTACAAGGTCCAAAACAGGTCATTTCGGACCTGTTTGTAGGAAAATGGTCATTGATATAAGATCCAACCCAATCCAGTTTGTAGCCCCCTGTAAATTCTATTTCATAGTTCAATTTTGAGTTCACTTATCTACTTATAGAGCTTGAACATTTAAGTGGGTGGAGGGGGAAATAATATCTACAAAATTTGCAGAACAAGGGGAGCCATAGTAAAAAAATAATAAATTTAGGCCTAATATGTAAAATTTAATGGACTGGTTCTAAAAGAAACAGGGGAAGATGATGGGGGACAGCCGCTACAACCATGACCGATTCTACCATTTGCAAAACTAAGCAAGGGATTAGGGCCCTCAATTTTAAATTTTATTGTGTTATATATGTATATATACGTATTTCTTGGGATACAAAGACAAGTTGAAGTTTGGTATGGTGGTAAAAAAATTTGTTTATAAAAATAAAGGTCTCAAGTTCGAAACTATTTGCTTACTTGAAGGTTCCGAATTTTTTTGTGTGTTTAGAGCCTCTAAATTGGTTGAACCGCCCCTGGCTAAAACCTACATTTTGAACTCAATAAATTACAAATTTCTTCTTCTAGCGGTAAAGAGATTCATTTTTATATGTAAGGTTATAATTATATGTCTATGTTAACACCTATATAATCTATGTAATTATATAGGTTTTATTTGTTTTTCTATGATTTTTAGTAGTTCAAAGATAATTATTTGATTACATTACTATATTTTATACTATATTATAAAACATATTAGTTATATTTTGAAATTTAAGAGGTATAAGTTATAAAACTTTTTATACAAATCAATTATGCATAAATAAATCATTAATACTTGTCAAAAGTTTGAAAACTTAAATTAAAAAGGTTATTAATAAATTCAATTTAGAACAAAATAAAAAATTTTAAATATTAAATTTATTTATATAAATTAATATATATTTTTAACTGTAGACCAATATTAATTAATTTACATCAATACTATAAGTAGTCAATATAAATATAATGTATAAACATAAATATTTTATATCTAAGTGGTAAATTTTTATTATTTAATAACTAATAATAAAATCTAATAATTACTTTCCGGTAAGAAACTATTCACTATAAGTGTTATTTATCGTCGTCGCTTTGCGTGGGCAGAAAGACGAAAGCCTTAAGGAACAAGTTTGTTGAGTTGGTAAAAGTACAGTGGCAACACCCCAAGGGTTCTGAGTGGACATGGGAACCTGAGGATGAGATGAGGAGGGCATTACCCAAAGTTATTTGCAACAACAGACCTTGAGGATGAAGTTTGATTCAAGTGGTGGAGAATTATAGCATCTGAAACCTTGAGGTACTTCAATTCTTGAATAATTGAATTTCTAAGGGAGCTCACGACGTGAGTCATAGTGGTCATGATGTGAGAGTGACCATTGGCTATTTGACCTATATTTTCAAACCACACAACGAGATCCATAAGGTCTCACTACGCCATCCATATCTGATGACCTAAAAGCTAAAACCCTAATTTTCGAGTATTTAAAGGAATGAGAGGGCTTGGGCTGCCCATCCTCAGCCCCTCTCACTCTCTAGCTCCCTAAAACCCCTAAATTCGTCCTCCTTAAGACATTTGGCCATTGTTGGTGATCTTGAAGAGCTTACTTGGAGCTTTTAGGTTCTTTGAAGTGGAAGAAGGCTCTTGTGGTGTTTCATTTTGGCAATCTAGCTTTTACCTCTTGGATTTGTTGAGCTTTTGAGCATCTGTAAGTCATAAACCTCTTATCTTTTTGCCTTAAGCATGCTAGATCTAAGCTTTGGAAACTTTCTTTGCATGGTTGGGTTGTTTAAAATGCATGAAATCTATAAAGTTGGCAACTTTATGGATCATTTAAACATCTTCTATATGTGAGCCCTTGGATCTAAGTTTTGGTGTGGGTTTTGGAATCCAAGCTTGAGTCTTGATCCTAATACCTTTCTTTTGACATAGTTAATGTCTAAGTCATGCATTGGACATACACGACTGAAAAGATACAATTTTATGGTCCTTAGGGTCACAGAAGGTGTTCTGGAAAGTCTCAATGTATGTCTTAAAGGATTAAGAGTTTAATGTTGAAAGTTGGTCAGAATTGTTCTCACGACTTGAGAAATAGAATCTCATGACATAAGCAAGGTGGTTGTCCCGATCTGAGGATCCTGTTGAATGAGTGAAATTGAGTTGACTCATTGAGTGGGTCCGGGTCGAGTCTATCCTCACAACGTGAGCCTTATTGGTCCCGATGTGAGAGTGAACTAAGGGGAAAGTTGACCTTTGAACCTAAAAATTGACTTTTGATCAGAGTTGACTTTTGTTCAACTCTTGGTTTAGGAGGGTAGACTTAAGGTTTGCCTTCAATGGTTATCGAGGGTGGAGTAGCACCGGTGTAGCTGATCATGTGAGTAACAGTAGTCGATTATCGATCGAGAGGTGAGTTTCCTTCACTATATTTGTGGGTCGAAGGCACCAATGTCGGCCCACTAAGTTATGTTTGTAGTATGATGATTGTCTTCGTGACAATTGTTTTTTATGCTTGTAACTGTTTGATGTCTTTATGATTCTTTTGTTATGAGATTATGTGGTAGAGGTAGGGGTGAAATAGACCCGATATCTGGTTGAAATAAACCGAGGGGGATTGCAAGCACCCATATATGCTTGACTGTCTCCGGTTGAAATAGACCCAAGGGGACTGCAAGCACCCAGATATGTATGACTATATCCAGTTGAAATAGACCGAAGGGGACTACAAGCACCCAGATATACTTGATCGTATGATTGTATAGTATGGGATATTTTAGGGGAACTCACTAAGCTTTGTACTTACGGTTTTCAGTTTATATTTCAGGTACTTCCAGTTCAAAGAGGAAGGGTCCGACTTAATCACCACATCACCCTATGATTTCTATATTTTGAGATTTTGTGATATTGTACTATGATAATGTGTTTTTATGATACACTTTTGATTGTTATGATATGGGTATCCTATGTTTGAATTAATTTAAAAACAATTTTTTTATCTATATCTTTGGGATGTTATAGAAAAAGAGAAAGGCTCCTTCCTAATCTGGCAGGAAATGGAAGGCATATGCTGGAGGGTCTAGCAGTGGGTCAAAGTTGAAGCCCAAATTTGATGTGCCTAGCGTCAGTGATCTAAAGGATGCTACTTGCTTCCATTTTGGTGAAAAGGTCATTGGAGAAGAAGATGCCCTAAGTACCTATAGGAAGGATAGTAAGATCAAGGCATCCTCTTCAGGGATTTACACTATTCAAGTTCATAACACACAACTTTCTGATTCATGGGTCCTTGACATAAGATGTGGTTTCCACATTTTTCTGATTTTTAGGGGCTAAGTGAAAGTGAGGAGGTGGAGCATGGGAAGCTCAATCTGATCATGGGGAATAGGCGATCTTCACATGTTACCAAGATTGGAACATATGAGCTTATGCTTAGTAGTAGTGTGTCACACCCCAAACCGGAATGGCGGAAACGTTCAGGGGCGACGGATGTCATATACAATATCACAACAATTTTATAATATGAATAAAAGCAAACACAACCATTACATTTAATAAGTAAAGTTTTTACATTCGTTCGATACATATTTTGTATGACATCAAAACGTATAACAAAAGTATAAGAGACGCGACTCTAAAAGCTATGTCTTCTCAAAACCCTGCGGGCGTACCTGTCTACCAGTTGCCTGAGAATACAAGTGGTTTTGAAAGTGTATCAACATTTAAGTTGGTAAGTTCATAAGTATGTTTTTAAGATTGAAAGCTTGTCTTTGTTTCATTGAAAATGTTATAGTGTACTTCTAGAAAATCCAATATTTTCTTTAGTGAATGTAATGAAGTCTTAGGCCTTAAGACCAAAATGTGTGTAGTTAATGTATTATGTAGTAGTAAATTGTAGTCTTATAAATAAAACTATTTCATGTATGTTCCTTGTAATTGTATGTCGTATTAGTGTACTCAGTACTAGAAAATAGTGTACTGTAACTATATTTGTATGAAAACCTTTGTATGCATGCCTGGATACCACCAGCTGTAGTGTAAAGTAGTGTATTGTAGTTTTTCTAATTAAAATAAAACCCTTGAAGTATCTTTAATCCCGTAAACAAAATTTTTAGTTAATATTATTGTAAGTTTCATATAACCATGCTAAACTGACTAGTGGCCTCTGTGGTGTTCTTTAGGCATCGGAAGACGTTTGTCACCCTAGGCCTGCCGGCCTAATTGTAGCTAACAGTTTAGGTGCGGGGTTGTCAATCCTGTGTAGATGTATACACAAAGTCATGCTATCCCTCCAGGAGACTCTTGCTATACTTTATAGGACTTAGACATGTATCTTGATGGGTACAATTGAAGTAGTGTCTCACAACCCTGTAATTACTAGTTTACGTGTAGTGTAGTAGTGTTCTCTTGTACTTGAAATTGTATGTATTACCTTGAAGTAGTGTACTTTGTATTGTAAAATAATTGTACTTAAATAATTATTTAGTAGTGTATCATTGAATCAGTGTAAAATAAACTAGTGTTTCCCAAAATATACCTATTATAGTTTGAATGTATGTTCTTGTACTTAGTAAAAATAGTGTAGTAGTTCACAAACTATACCAATTATAGTTTAAACGTAATGATCTATAATTTACTAAAAATATTTTCAATTTAACTGTGTGTATGAAGTAGTGAAAAATACCCTTTTTGCTCGACATGTTACAAAAGGGGTTAACATATACATAAATATATTTTAATAAATTGTAGTGGTAAATCAATTTGAATCAATTGCAAAAAGGTTTTGAAATCGTTTGAATATTAACTGAAGAATCCTTGTGTTTTACTTGTATTCCCCCCTAAAACATTGAAAATAATGAAAATGTAGGGGTATGAACTCGCCTCTAGTGCGTAATTGCGTTGGATAGTGTACACTGAAAAGATGATCATCGGGCTAGCGCACGTGGGAAGGATGATATCCTAGAATTATTTAAACACGTAATCGTATTTAAATTAGTGAAATAATAAACTAAAGTGTTAGACAACACTTGATTTATGTAAGGAATTTCTTGCAAGAATTACCGAAAATTGTATTGAAGTATTGAGAAGGGTTTTCGGTCAAGGCTCCACCGAAATCTTTGATTTTGGTCCTAAATCCTCAACCGAGGACCAGGTTCTCGGTTCTAAGGTGTTCTCAGTCCTGAATGAGTTTTCGGTCCAGGGAGTTCTCGGCTAGCTTGAAGATTTGAAGATTGCTCTTGGTGAAAATTATGAAGATTTAAAGGATTTTTATTGAAGGTATGAATGTTCTTGGATGATACTTGAGAGAAAAATAGGAGTGATTTTGAGTGAAAGAGTGAGAAAATGACTTATTTTTTGGGGAAAATATATATTACGGTTGGGTTTTCGGCCGGAAAGAGGTTTCTCGTCCGAAAAGGGTTTGTTGTCCGAGACCTGATTTCGGGTGAGAGGGTTTTCAGTCCGAGGGTTCTTGGTTCCGAAAGGAAAATTTTGATTTTTAGTGTATTTTATTTCAAATACTTATATAAAAGCATCATTTATATAATTTAAATCATTTTTAACCCTCATGGACTTAACGAAATAAATAAAATTCGAAATTTTATTAAAGAAGGTTTGACTTTTATTGACTAGAAAAATAATGGGTTGTTACATAGCGTTAGGGTTAAATTGATTAATTTATGTTTTTCGTCAGATATGACGCCAAACATTACTATTTAGACAAGGTTTTAGATATTCATTTGATAATGAAGTTGGTTCTATATCTGCTTAACATAATGGTGTTTTTATGTTTAAAGCTTTACCTTGTAATAGTGTGTATGAAATTGTGACTTGTGTTGATAACCTAAGCAATAGTATGTTTCATATTGATTCGTCTAATGGTGCGGATAAAGCATGTGTCAAAACTAGCAAATTAGGGATAAATTTTAATCCGTGTACAAGATGATTCCTCCATGTAAACTTACAAGGACACAGCTAGTAAAATTTAAAACTCTAATGTCATTTAAGTTCATACTTTCATATATTGTGATTTAAACCCAAAACTCGATCAAATAAACCAAGCCTATTTTTTTTTGGGGGGGGGGGCATAGCCTGTAAATTCTCAACCTAAAACTCTTCTTGAACCTTATTTGGGTCGTAAACAACCTTCTTGAACCTCATTGGGCCGAAAACCCACTTATTTAATCAAGTTGGGTCGAAATCTCCTATCTTTGGGCCTTAAAACCCGAAAACCCTTTCATTTGGGCCAAAAACTCCCTCTTGGGTTTGGTTAGCCCATTTTAAAAAAAAGGAAAAAAATGCAATAAAAGTGACACATCATTTTTACTCAACAAATAACAATGTGTTTAGCTCACAAACATCTAGGCATTGTGCCATTGTCCAACATGTATCAAAGCCACCAATATCCATTTATTTCCCCTCCGTTCTCTACTCTCGACCACAACTCATCACCCCACCCCCCCCCCCCCTCCATCACACTTCAAACATTTCCTCTCTAAGTTACAAGACATATCCTCCACCCGTCTTCAAATTTTCGAGTTCATCATCTTCAAAGACCAATCCTAGGCTTTTTGGTAAGATCTACACTAAACTCAAGTGTTTTGTTTCATATTTATGCTTAGAACATTCAATTTACACACTTTGTTGTGTGTCAAACTCCTTAAAACAGCCATAATTTTCGAGATCTCTTCAAGGCACACGCTAGGTTCAAAGTTTCTATGTATATATGCATGTTTATGTGTTTAACTTTTAGATCTTTACTTAAAAATGAACTTTATCACTTGGATCTTCATAAAAACCTTGAGAAAGTAGGTGTCATCACATATAATACATGTAAACTTGTAGATATGGGATTTATCCACTTAAAATAGCAAAACCAAGTGTTGTGAACAAACTTAAATAACTTAAACTCAAAAATCAGCCCTTGACAGAAAACTTTTAGTCCAATCTCGAACTGTTTTGACCTTGTAACATCCCAAATTTTACAAAGAAAATTTTTCGTTTTAATAAGTAATCCGATTACATATTCCATAAGTTTTTAAAACATTTGTTTCCAATTCACATTCATTACATCATTTTTGTGTTTTTATGAAATCATCAGAGAGTCCCTAAAACGTCCAAAAGAGAGGTAGAGTACACGCCACGCCATCACGTCTTGCCTTTGCCCTTAGGCTCCGAAGTACCTGCAACAATCAACAACCTGTAAGCGAAACGCTTAGTGAGTTTCCCAGAGCATACCACACACAATCACATATCCTGATAGCCATAAAGCTACACACATAACACATAAACCATGCATACATCAAACCTGTAATAGTGCCATGGGCTACCCCACATGGTCTTTACCTAGGACTGCCATGGGCTACCCCACATGATCTTTCATCCAGTGTCGTGGGCTACCCCACATGGTCTTCACCTAGGACTGCCATGGGCTACCCTACATGGTCTTACATCCAATGCCACGGTCTCCCCTCGGGGTCTTCATACAACATGCAATCACATAGCAAATCAAACACAGAGTATCTAGCAAATCTACCGTAATCACATAATGGGCTGGCCTTGGTGCCTTAGACCTATAGGTATGGTGAGAAGACTCACCTGACACGAATGCTGAAGTAATACTTTTTGGACTGGATATGCTCCACGAACTGCTCCAACTTAACTACCTAAAAGTGACATATAATACCCAGTCATTAACCTTAAAGTCCGCCCTGGTCCACTTCAGTTAGGATCAAGTCAACAGTCCATGTTGACCCTAACTCGCCGAGTACAACTAGTGACTCGTCGAGTTTCCCAGGATAACATCTACTTGCCGAGTCATCGAGGTGACTCACCGAGTTCATACGGTCTTGACTGATAATCTAAGGTCCACTCGTCGGGTTTCCTTTCTTGCCACTCGACACGTTTATGACCATCGAATAAATTAGGGAATCTTACTTGACTCGCCGAGTTGTTCCTTCAACTCGTCGAGTTCTAGGCAATCTTCATTCAGCTCGCCGAGTTGTTCATCCAACTCATCGATTTCATAGCAATGTTCATCGGGGTCGCCGAGTTGTTCATCCAACTCCCCGAGTCCATGCCTGTCCTCATATGACTCGCCGAGTCTCCCCCTGATACTCGCCGAGTCCTATCAGATCTCGAGCCATACAGACTCCTTGGAGCCATGCAATGCTTCAAAGTTACATATCTAGGCTCCTGAGGCATGCTTTTCATGTAAAGTTGCAAACTTTACGTGCATGCAAGGCTTTAAGGCCTTAAAATAGCAAATCTAAGCTTGGGATTGAATCATACACTTAAGGGGAGGCTCATGCTAGGCTAAATGGATAACTTTATGCATCTCAAGGTCAAAAGGAGTCCAGATCTGAAGTTACAACTTCAGATCTTAGCTTAAACACAAAACCCCTTTCCTAGAATCCATGCACAAAAGGGCTTTGGAAGGAAATGAGCCAAGGAACAACTTAATACCTTATGAAAGTGATCCACAGTGGTAGATCTTGAATCTCTACGAGTCCTTTGCTTCTTCTAACTTTTTTCCTCAAGTGCTCCCTTCACCAAATCCTTCCTTCAAGCTTAAATCACCAAGAAACACACTCACACTCGAATCAGGGTTTCTGGGAGGAAAAGAACTGTAAAGGGGAGGCTAGGGGAGGCTTATGACCCTTTAAATAGGGTGCAAGGCCCCGAAGTTTAGGGTTTCATCTGCCAACATCTACTCGTCGAGTACCATAGCAAACTCGGCGAGTAGATCATTAAACTTCACTGGCAAACCCGCTACTACTCGACAAGTAGGGAGGCCAACTCGCCGAGTAGCTATTTTAAAGACAAACCAAAATATCATTATTAATACCTGAGGATCAGGGCGTTACAAACCTCCTTAATGGTAATATTTTTCAAAACTGTTTTACACGCAAATAGATCAGGTTATTACCTTTAAAATGACTATTCTCACATTTTCATACAAAATATCTACTATTTTTGGCAAATTTTACAAAACTGCCTATCAGGTTTGAAATAATTTCAGACCAACTTGTGAAGTTGAGCAATTTCACACTTGTTAGAGGCCAATAAAAATGATGAGAAAAATTGTGAACAAAGTAAACAAAATTTCTAAACTTCCAGAATTTACGGATCCAAATTTCGACTGACGATGTTTTTTCTACAAATTTTCCAACAACTAGGTTAGAAAAGCCAAAAACCAGAAAAATGTGTATTTCACAAAAATCAAGCCAAAAATGATATTTTTGACAAAAATGAGTTTAAAATGTTATTTTTACAACAACTAGTCAAAAAACACAAGTTTTGAACAAAATGGGGACTAAAGTGTTATTTTTCCTATAATTGGACCTTAATTGAAAATTTTGTGGCTTATTGGGTCATGAACATCATTTTTACAGAAAGTGGGCTTTTTATATTAATTTTGTAAATAATCGAACTAAAATAAACAAAACAATAACAAACGGGTTAAAAACGATATTCTTATCCTTACTGGGCCTGGAAATAATATACATGTTTAGTGGGCCTTAGTGCCCTTTCATATGTATATTGGGCTCAGGATAAACATTCATATTCCTTTTGGGCCTGGAAATAATAGACACGTGTAGTGGGCCTTAGTGGTCCACTTACATGTTTATTGGGCCTCAGAATGAGTTTTATATCTTCGATTAAGGATCTAGTGACTTGTTAGTTGGCACCTTTGAGTGTACAATCCTATTCTATCGGCGTCCCAAAGACGCAAAGACAGGCAAAATTGTCATTATTTAGTATGGTTATAACGACTCACTTAGAAAAATTAATGTTATAAGATTTACGGGAAATCATCCTATGTTTTTTTGGATAAAACGGGAAACCTTCTTTTTGATAAAGTGGAAATCTATATGCACTAGTACTCAACCACGGGGGTTGAGATCCCAGCATCATCTAACGCAGACAACATCGGGTTGTCTGGAAATCATTCTCTATTTATTTTTGTAAACATTAACACACATGCATTAGTATAAGACCGGACACAAATATTTCAAACCATTTCTTTTTAGAAAATATTGAAATTTTGAAAGTACTATGAAAACGATTCTAAACAAGTACAAAAAAACCATTTTTATTCAAAACTGCTTATGAACTCACCAACTTTTTAGTTGATGCTTTTCAAAACGACTTGTATTCTTAGGAATTCCAGTAGCAGGTAATAAGCTCGAGTATGAGGTCAAGTGGTGCAACTTCAAGAAATTTTACTTTCTTACTTTTGTGTAATTGATGAGCAAATTCAATATGTAAACTATGTAAGTGTGTATCTTCAATGTATGATGTTTGGTTGCTATGTTTCATTCATATTCAATTGTTATGATACTATACACGAAGTCATCCGCCCCCGAACGTTTCCGTCATCCCGGTTCGGGGGTATGACAGGTTCAGAGCATTGCTTATATTGAGCTTGTATTTCTAACCATACAAGATATACAACTATAAATACAATGGGACTAAAAACACTCTGACTAAAAGTATACCTTAAGAATATAAGTATCTTCTAAAAGTATACATACTTGCTAGAACCGTATCATAATACGAACAAAACAAAAGTATTTAGATGTTAAAGAATATAGTCAAACCCTGGCAGTTATGTAATCATATCTGGGATAAATAGAGCCTGATCAACCGTATTTATTCAAGATACGACCAACATGTGTTTGGGAGTGATGGTGGTGTTGCAACGAGCCTAAAACTTACAAACCCTACATGCAAGGGAGCATTAGAATCCGACCTAAGGTATAAAATACTATAGGAGTATTTTATGATACTAAACAATAACAACAATTCTAAAAACGTATCGATTTCGTACATCAGGAAGCCCTAGGATCAAACAAGTAATACTGTAGTAGCATTTTAGAATACCATACGACCTCCACACTTAAATCTTCTACATATATCTCATACTTCCACTCTCATGAAGACAACATGACTGAGCTTCACCTCGAAGACCCCTACTACCCTACGGTAATAGCCAACGAATGGATCGAGGGAGAACCAAAGGAAGTGCAAAGGGAGAACCCAAAAATGGGTCTTAAAGAATACCAAGAGATGAACCACAAAGGAAAGGATTCTGATGAGGAGTCAGACATGGAGGAAGGCACCGAAGAGATCCTTAATGAGCCTTACCCCTAGGAAGAAATATCGAACCAACACGTAGAAAGGGATGACCTTACCAATCATCTCCATCTCTTAGAAGAGGATGTGGCCACCCTAAGACAACAGCTCATGGAAGCTAAGGCTAAGGCAACCTTAGCAGAGCGAGGAGCAGAAGAGGCCACTCGTGAAATTAGCGAAATGGTTGGACACCTTTACACTATTTAGGCATATGAGAGTCATCACACTAAGTCCTAGGTCTACCATGTAATTCGTCACAACTAGTAGTAGTAAATCAAGAGAGGTACACCTTACGAGAACTCATGTAACCTGAGCCAACTTAAGGATTTGATATATATAATTTATTAGTGTAACTTAAAATTTACACAATACTTATTTCTACATACTACCATTAATACATCATAGGGATGTAGGTCGAAACAACAAGAATTGTACAACAAAACATGTGATTCATATGCGTACATGCATAAGTTCATATCTATAATCATAGATAATATACGACTAGAAATAACCATAGTTACTCACGAACCAGTTTCTCATCATGCAACAGAATCATGTCTTCCCATGGAAACAACCAGCTAGCTGGTGAAACACCAGTTCTGTAGATGGACCCCGCAACCTTCCAAGCCGCTGTAACAGCTGCCGTGACAGCCGTCATGGCACCACTCAACGCCAATAATCCTAATGGAAATGTAAATGATGTCGATAACTCCAAACGTAGTATCAACCAAGGAAACCGACGAGGGACAACTTACCCAAACACCCCAAACTCCAAACCGAAGGTCATGAAGCGAAAGCGAGGGAACAAGAAAGGAAGCGGATCGACTCAAGGGCCCACCAAAAGGCAGCAATTTGTAGCACCCTCTAACCCCACTAGCCCCTACCCCAGCACCGAGAAATCTGTATCATGGAAACCTCCCTCTCTGCAGCAAGTGTCGCTACCATCATCATGGAGTTTGTCGGGAATTGCATTGCAATAGGTGCAACAAGAAGGGGCACATCTCCCGCTTCTCTAGGGCGCCGACCCCATGCGTCGCCCCAACCTTCAACCCAAAAGTAAGTCCAGTATGCCACGCATGCGGTGAGACGGTACACTTCAAGAGGAATTGTCCAACAGAGAAGAACGACGGAGGACCAGGAGGAGTTTAACAACAAGACATGATGAAGCAACAAGGAACCTTACTGGGATTACCGATACGTTTCAAAACATCAAAAGTTAAGCACTGAATTTTCACAAAAAAATTACCAATTAAAAATCATAATCATAAAGTACTCCCTCATCGGAACTAATTATATCTTTCATAGGAAAACTAAAGATCCTTGCAAAAGTTAAGATAACTTAGTGTAAACGTAAGGCCGTATGTAATTAAAATCCTAGAAGCTTAGGGAAAGTAAATCCATCTTAAATCTCATTCCTAGTCTGACTGTGGATTTAGGGCATAACCACTCAATCTACAACCTTTTCAATCTTGAATTACATACAACTAAGCTACATCGAACCATTATAGAGAGGTCCAATAGAAATTAGACTATGAAATCACATCGTTTATACCAAGGCACTCGTATTGCTAGGGCACCCAAAAATTCAGACCGAGACAACCACAGTAGTAATACCAAGAACGAAATGGGTGACATTACAAATGTGTACATAGAACGCACTATAATTTCCAACAATTATCCCTTTCAGATCAATCCAACATCTATTATAATAAGGAGCCTAACGGTGTCAATTGACATGGGCTGACTTGATCCTCACCATACGAGAATTCATCTACAAACGAGACTCTTCACCTTAACCAATCGATAAAAAAACTCCTACAACTTATAACGACAATCCTCGAATCATCCCGAGCATCTAGACCCTTAGGTACCCATACAAGAAATACCATGCTCTCTCCAATCCCATAGTAGAGATAAGAAACAAGGAACAAAGGACACCAAGGGTAACCTAGAGATTTATAACCCCCTAAGATGTTTCCAAAGCCCTTTCGGAAACATCACCTACATGCCAAGTTGAGTTCGGAGATCGACTCAACTCATGGAGCCATCCTTGTAGCCAGACCACCAAGACCACTTAGCACCAACATAAGCACCAAAGGTATCCGATCAATGGAACGACCCAGTAAGTATGAAGTTATCAAATCAAGACTAGAACCTCATAGAGTGCCTATCCAACTCGTAAATAGGAAAGGCTAAGTGTCCATAGGACCACTGACTACTAAGGATCAAATGAACCTATCCTCAAGGATCGATATCCCCTATCCCAAATAAAAAACGTACTCGACCCACCCCCAAAAACAAGCAAAGATCGACCTCCTACTAGCTCAAAATCTCTTAGTAAGAAACTCCAATGGCAACCTAAGCAGTATGAGTCCAACTTTACCGCACGAGACTTTAAATTTTGTGACAATAGTGTTCTCCCTAAGGTTTAGAGGCACTACTTTTGGGGGATCAAATACACGATCCTCATTAACCGTGACCATCCATTCACTTCACCATATAGGACCTAAAGTCAGAATACTTTGGTGATTGGGATGAGATGACCAACACTCAACTAACCAAAGGAGAAAGGTCAAGGTCCGGTAGCAAAGGTCCACTAGATCATTAAGGAAGGACTTAAATTTTCGTAGGAACGAAGAGACTAGACGATACCAAGATACCTACACCTCTTCCTTAGTACTTGGGATGCTGATTTAGAAAGAATTTTAGGATGAAATTCTCTCTAACGGGGGGATGATGTTACAACTAGCAAGTTAGGGATAAATCTTAATCCGTGTACAATATGATTCCTCCATATAAACTTACAAGGACCTAGCTAGTAAAATTCAAAACTCCAATGCCATTTAAGTTCATAGTTTCATATATTGTGATTCAAACCCAAAACTCGATCAAATAAACCAAGCCTAATTTTTTTTGGGGCCATAACCCATAAATTCTCAACCTAAAACCCTTCTTGAAGCTTATTGGGCCATAAACAACCTTCTTGAACCTCATTGGGCCGAAAACCCACTTATTTAATCAAGTTGGGCCAAAATCTCCTATCTTTGGGCCTTAAAAATCCTAAAACCCTTTCATTTGGGCCAAAAACTCCCTCTTGGGTTTGGTTAGCCCATTTAAAAAAACGGAAAAAAATGCAATAAGAGTGACACATCATTTTTACTCAACAAATAACAATGTGTTTAGCCCACAAACATCTAGGCATTGTCCCATTGTCTAACATGTATCAAAGCCACCAATATCCATTTATTTCCCATTCCTTCTCTACTCTCAGCCACAACTCATCACACCCCCCCTCCATCACACTTCAAACATTTCCTCTCTAAGTTACAAGCCATATCCTCCATCCTTATTTAAATATTCGAGTTCATCATCTTGGATATTCATAAAAACCTTCAGAAAATAGGTTTCATCACATATAATACATGTAAACTTGTAGATATGGGATTTATCCACTTAAAATAGCAAAAACAAGTATTGAGAACAAACTTAAATAACTTAAACTCAAAAATCAGCCCTTGACAGAAAACTTTTAGTCCAATCTCGAACTGTTGTGACCTCCTTAATGGTAATATGTTTCAAAACTGTTTTACATGCAAATAGTTCTGGTTATTACCTTTAAAATGACTACTCTCACGTTTTCATACAATTTTTCTACTATTTTTGGTGAATTTTACAAAACTGCCTATCATATTTGAATTAATTTCGGACCAACCTGTGAAGTTGAGTAATTTCACACTTGTTAGAGGCCAATAAAAATTATAATAAAAATTGTGAACAAAGTAGACAAAATTTCCAAACTACTGGAATTTACGTATCCAAATTTCGACTTAAGATGATTTTTCTACAAATTTTCCAACAACTAAGTCAGAAAAGCCAAAAACCAGAAAAATGTGTATTTCACAAGAATTAAGCCAAAAATGATATTTTGAAAAAAATGTATTTAAAATGTTATTTTTACCACAACTAGTCAAAAACACAAGTTTTGAACAAAATGGGGACTAAAGTGTTATTTTTACTATAATTGGGCCTTAATTTAAAATTTCATGGCTTATTGGGCCAGAAACGTCATTTTTACAAAAAATGGGATTTTTATATCAATGTTGTAAATAATCGAACTAAAATAAACAAAACAATAACAAACGGGTTAAAAACGATATTTTTATCCTTATTGGGCCTGGAAATAATATACATGTTTAGTGGGCCTTAGTGCCCTTTCACATGTATATTGGGCTCAGGATAGACATTCATATTCTTTTTGAGGCTGGAAATAATAGACACGTGTAGTCGGACTTAGTGGTCCACTTACATGTTTATTGGGCTTGAGAATGAGTTTTATATGTGTTCTTCTTTCTTTTCCGTGTAAATTTTTGATTAAGGATCTAGTGACTTGTCGGTTGGCACCTTTGAGTGTACAGTCGTAGTCTGTAGTTATAACCAGAGTTTCCTGGAGGGAAAGCGGAAGTTTGTGGATAGATCTATACGTGGGTAACACCTCATACCTGAATTGTTCGCTACAGTTAGACTATGCCAATCTAGGGTGACAAAACACATATCCTATTCCGTCGGTGTCCCAAAGACGCAAAGACAGGCGAAATTGTCATTATTTAGTATGGTTATAACGACTCACTTAGAGGAATTAACGTTATAAGATTGACGGGAAACCATCCTTTGTTCTTTTTGGATAAAACGGAAAACCTTCTTTTTGATAAAACAAAAATCTATACGCATCTATACTCAACCACAGGGGTTGAGATTCCAGCATCATCTAACACAGACAACATCAGGTTATCTGGAAATCATTCTCTTTTTATTTTTGTAAGAATTAACACACATGCATTAGTATAATATTGGACACAAATATTTCAAACCATTTCTTTTTAGAAAATATTGGATTTTTGAAAGTACTATGAAAATGATTCTAAAAAAGTACAAAAAAACCATTTTTATTCAAAACTGCTTATGAACTCACCAAATTTTTAGTTGACGCTTTTCAAAACGACTTGTATTCTCAGAAATTCCAGTAGCAGGTAATCAGCTCGACTATGAGGTCAAGTGGTGCAACTTCAAGAAATTTTACTTTCTTACTTTTGTGTAACTGATGAACAAATTCAATATGTAAACTATGTAAGCGTGTATCTTTAATGTATGATGTTTGGTTGCTATGTTTCATTCATATTCAATTGTTATGATACTATACACGAAGTCATTCGCCCCCGGACGTTTCCGCCATCCCGGTTTGGGGGTGTGATAGCATGTTTGTGGCATTGTCGTCTTGGGCACTTTAACAAGAAACACATCACCCAACTCCAAAAGGATGGTGTGTTGGAATCATTTGACCTTAGGAGAAATGATGAATGTGAATCTTGTCTCTTGGGTAAGGTGAAAAAATCAACTTTCATTAAAACTTGTGAAAGAGGTGAAGGATTGTTGGACCTAATCCATACGAACATTTGTGGCCCATTTAGATCAACCACAAGAAATGCTAATCGATACTATGTTCATTTACAAACGATTATAACAAATATGTTATATCTACTTAATCAAACATAAATCGGAAACAGTTGAAAAGTTCAAAGAGTTTAAGCATGGGGTTGAGAATCAATTAAGCAGGAAGATAAATATGCTTAGATCTAATATAGGTGGTGAATATCTTTGTATTGAGTTCCACGAATATCATAAAGAATATGGAATTATGTCACAATTGACTCCTCCCATAACACCACAACTTAATGGTGTGGCTGAGAAGCATAATCGAACCTTACTGGATATGGTTCATTCTATGATGAGTCAGCCACCCATATCGTGAATCTTGTTCTATAAAAGAAGGTTGTCAGAATACCTCATGAGATGTGGACAGGGAAAGCTCCCTCGCTCATATATATATATATATATATATATATATATATATATATATATATATATATATATATATATATATATATATATATGAAGTTCTGGGGTTGTGAAGCACTCGTAAGGCAAGATACACATGAAAAATTTGAACCCAAAGCCGAGAAGTGTTATTTTATTGGCTACCCACAAAATTCATTTGGATACTTTTTCTACAGACCTAGTGAAAATGTGTTCTTCGTAGCTCGAAGAGGAGTCTTTCGTGAGAGAGAGATCATATGAAAAGAGGAAAGTAGGGTGTTATTGATCTTGAAGAAATTCAGGAATCATCTAATCAAGGAACCTCAGACAACACTAGCACTCAACATGAGGAAGAGGTTCTAGTTGATCCAATTGATAATTCATTACACCTTTATCGTTCTAGTAGGGTTAGCTTTCCATTTGAGTTCTATGGTTTCCATATTACTACAGATGGTGATACATTTGTCAGTGAGCATACACTGGTAAATTTAGATAAACCTGCTAACTACAAGGAAGCAAAGGCAAGCCCTCAAGCTGCTAAATAGAATGAGACAATGAACGACAAGATTTAGTCCATGTATGATAATAGAGTATGGAACATGATTGATCATGTGCCTGGTCGAAAAACATTCCGGTACAAATGGATCTTCAAGAAGAAGACTGACATGGATGGGAAAGTACACACCTACAAAACTAGGCTGGTTACAAAGGGCTTTACTCAAACCTAAGGGATTGAATATGATGAGACCTTTTCCCCAGTAGCTAATATAAAATTTATCAGGATCATGCTTGCCATAGTTTCATTTCATGATTATGAAATTTGGTAGATGGATGTTAAATCTGCTATCCTTAATGGGAAACTATCTAAGGATGTCTACATGAGTTAACCAGAGGGTTTTGTACATGTCACATTTTCTGATAGGGTGTGTAAGCTTGAGAAATCCATTTATAGATTAAAACAAGCATCTTGTAGTTAGAATCCTTGCTTCCATGAGAAAGTCAAAGAGTTTGTGTTCACTGGAAGTAAATATGAGCCCTGTGTATATGTCAAAGCTAGTGGGAGTATGTTGACTTTCCTAGTCTTGTTTGCCGATGATATACTCCTTATAGGAAACAACATTCCGGCCTTGCAAGAAGTTAAGTCTTGGCTTGGGAAGTATATCGCTACGAAGGATCTATAGGAAGCATCATATACTCTTGGAATTAGGATTCATCAGGATAGAAAGAATCGTCTTATTGGTCTTAGCCAAAGTACATATTTGGATAAAATACTGAAGCATATCAGTATAGAGAATTCAATGAAAGGGGAATCGCCTATGCATAGTACTATCAAGTTGAGAAAGACTCAAAGTCCAAGTACTGATTAAGAGATAGCTGACATGAATTGAGTCCCATATGCTTCGGCTATAGGAACGATCATGTATGCAATAACCTGTACTCTCCATAATGTGTCTTATGTTTTGAGCATGGCCAGTCGATTTCAGGGAAATCCTAGCAGAGCCCATTGGATTGTGGTGAAGAATATTCTTAAGTATCTGCAATAATGAAAGACATGTTCCTAGTTCTTGGTGTTAGTGATACATTAACAATGAGTGGTTATAGTGACGCCAATTTTCAAACAGACTGGGACAAATTTTGTTTGCAGTCTGGCTGGGTATTCTTACTGAATGGAGGAGCAGTTACTTGGAAAAGTTCTAAGCAAGGCACAGTGGTTGATTCCACGTGTAAATCTGAGTACATTGCAGCGAGTGAAACATTGAAGGAAGCAGTTTGGCTGAAGAACTTTATCGGAGACTCAGAGTCATTCCAACTATTTAGGAACCTATGGAACTCTTCCGTGACAATGAAGGCACAATTTCTTTGAAAAAAGGACCAAAGGATCATGGTACATCCAAGCATATCGACAAAAAGTATCATTACATTCAATATTGGATAGAACAAGGACACCTTCTGGTGAAGAGTGTATAATTAGAAGATAATGTTGCAGATCCATTCACAAAGGCTCTGAGCAAAGTCAAACACTACCAGCATGCTAGGAGCATAGGTCTAAGAGAAAATATTAGTTATAGTAGTTAGGTGATATGTTTGAAACTTGTAACAAAATAAATGTAATTGATTTGGTGAATGAATAATGGTGAATTATTTATGAGTATCATACTGCCTTATATAGTTATTTATTCTGGTGTTTCTTTTTTCATGTTTACACTTCCTGAGTAATTTGAATTATTTAAACTTGCACAGTCAGTCATAATTATGGAAGTAAGTAGTGAATTAAGACTTTCATGAATTGATTCTAGATTGTCGATTGATGTTAAGGCATTGCAATTTAAATTGTTATAATATTTATGAGTACTTTGAAAATAGAGATTTTAAGTATTGGATAAACCCACACTTAGAGATTACTTCGTGGGTCTTGTCACACATAATTATAAGATGATAGCTACCACTATTCTTAAAGCAGAGATATATAGTTTGTAGTTCACAGATCAATTATGCATTGGTTGACTCAAACACATCTAGTAACTAGATATTATAAAGGGTTATTCAATATGTAATTTGATATGTAAATTGTATGACTACATAGTCCAAGCAATTCGTTCCTTCTTCCTTAATAGGGAAAGCGATATCATTGGGCCCCTCTATGATTTGATGTTGACTATATAGTGTTGTGTCAGCCATGACTAATTAATGTGTTTAATTTGAAGTCCAATAAAGTCGTTACAAATCAGGAAATTAGGAAATAGAATTTTGGAAAATGATATTGATTCTGATCCATGTCTCGTGTCCATACAATATTTTGTAGAACAAAGGAATAACTAATCCATTATATTAGGGCTAATAGCTGATTTGAATCAGAGTTTGGCAGTGGCTTTCGAAAGCAGTCTTTGTTGTTTATTTCAAGGTCTATACTTGCAATTGTAGTTACAAACTTATCCAAGTGGGAGACTGTTGGATTAACGTGTCTAAGCTAATAACTAAATTGGTATATTCATGAATTAAAAGCAAAGTCCTTTTTGGGTTTCTCTCAAAACTAGTATTTGGATAGAATGAATTTTGGAGGAAGAAGCTGATTTGTTAATTGATTATACGGTTAATAAATCAATTAGAAATTAAAATAAATGGTTTTAATATATTAATTGGAAATAGTAATAATTAATTGAGAATTATTCATAAAATAATTGAAATTAATTCCAACTTAAATAGAATTAATTGGAAGTATATTCATGAATTTAAAGCAAAGTCCTTTTTGGGTTTCCCTCAAAACTAGTATTTGGATAGAATGAATTTTGGAGGAAGAAGCTGATTTGTTAATTGATTATACGATTAATAAATTAATTAGAAATTAAAATAAATGGTTTTAATATATTAATTGGAAATAGTAATAATTAATTGAGAATTATTCATAAAATAATTGAAATTAATTCCAACTTAAATAGAATTAATTGAAAGTATAGGGACTAACTTGTAATTGTTCAATAGTTGAACAAAATAGGGTTTCTAGATCCTTCTAGATTGGCCTGAAATTTGGCTAGTCTTTTAGGATTTTAGGATAATCCTATTAGTTAATTAAGGGCTTGAATAAATACTAATTTGAAATATATTATTATATTGTACGAATTAGCATTTCTAGGTTTCCATATCAGCTATAAATAGGGTCATTTGTCATCATATTTTCGGACACTTAATACCCAAAGACAATAGCCTAAAATCATCCTATCTCCTCTCCTCAAGTCTTCTTGGTACTAGGTTTTTTGGTACAAGCCATTAGAAGTACAATACCTTTGATGCTAGTTTTTCAAGGTCTTGAAGAAGGATTCTACTTTGATTATTTACAATAATAATCAAAAGGTATGTAACCCTAACTTGATGTGAATTTTGATTTCATAGCCTCTCTCCTAGGTTTTCTTGATATTCATAGTTAGTTGTTATCAATAGAGAAAAGATAGATCCTTTCTATGTTGCATGTGAACTTAAGGGTTTAAGTGTTTTTCCGTCACATATAATTTTTTTATAACCTAGAAAACTCATCAAAGAATTCTTGAAGAATTACTTAAGAATATAATGTGCAAAAAAGTTTATCTTTTCGTTTTCTCCAATTGATATCACTTACCACTTGCATGATCGTCCTCTTATGCCATCTACCTACAAAAAAATACCAACAAGACTTCATCATCCGTAAAAATTCACATTTCATGAAAAAAAATTCATCATATCCCTTCAAAACTCATCAATCCCATTTTATCGTAGAGAACAAACATTTTATCTTTCATTCGAATAAAACAAACCATTCCATTCAATACTTGTTTCTATCATGTCAAATAATATATATCCTATGAAAATTCATAGAGAAATATACATTGGATTTTACCAAGAAGTCGAGAATATTACAAACAATTTTGTAAGCAAGACTAGGGATATTATTTGGTCCAAAATTGGACCGGAACCAAGAAAACAGAAAAAAAGAATTTGAACAATAGTAGGAACCAAAAACCGGACCAGTTATACAAATGCCAGACCGGTTCCGATATTAACCGAGAAGGATAGAAAAACTTCTACTTTGCGTTGGAACCGAAAAGAACCGGTCAAAATCGAAAGAACCAAAAAAACCAAGTTGTTTTGATAAAATTTCGGGGTTGTTTGTTAGTATTCTTAAACTCATGGACTGTTGGGTAAAAAAAGCCAAGTATCATTTTGTGTTTGTATATTGCAGCTAAATGGTGGATTTTGGAGGGCTTTATGGTTGTTGGGTTGGGTGGAGGTGAAGAAAAGAAGATGCAGACAACTAGTGAATGAGATCGGTGGAAAATTGTGATATGAAGTTAAGGTTGGACCGATGAAGCCAAAATCTGGTTAGGCTGGACTGAAATATCCGAAACAACTATTGTTAACATCCTTTAGTATATTTAGAACCAACACATTCTTATCAAAATAGAATATAGGACTTAAAATATATAAAAACAACCTAGTTTTATTTCCATCGAACAATAAAAACAATACATCACGTTCTTTTGATTCTTGAAGTAGCTGTCGCAACCCAGCATATAGCCACTCTTTATTCTTTATGAATCAAAAGCAAACAGACAAAATTTTGAAATACTAATTGAAACTAACAAATAAACAACCTGGCCCAATTCACAAAATTAAATTATTTCAATCCAAAGCAACTGAAATTTCAAACCAAACCAAAGTGGCAAATATACATACCGAGATCAAATAATCAGAGAAACGTTACAAAATTAGTGACAAACTAAAGATTTACATACCTTAGTCCTTGGATAATGAGAGAATCGTTCCATTACTCCAATTGATTAATAATTTTTTGTTTGTGATGGGAAGCGAGAATACGCGTGGATTGGAAATTGTAAACAATGTTTCAGATATCTAATAATTAGATAAGTAAGAGAAATGATTACGATTGGGGGGGGGGGGGGGGGGGGGGGGGGGTAGATTACATCTGATGGGAAATCAACAACACCACATGAATCGCAACCTACATCAGTGTCAAAGGAAGACTTTAAAAATCGGATGAAAATAATATACTGTTAACGTAGAGAGATATAAGAAGACAGCCTAATTGAAAAAAAAATGGGGTTGTCTTCCTTATCTAAAAAAACGAAATAAAGACCTTTATCCATTAAGTTAACAACACCATTTAAATGTCTATCATAAAAATGGAATTACCCAAGGACTTCATAGTATAATTCAAAGTTCTTAAGGCTTGAAAAAAATAAAAAATTTGAAAAATAAGTGAGATAGTTTGCTGTGCTACCGTCGATTGACATAATGGTGGTAGAAAAATATCGATAAACATGAAATAGAGATATTTAGATCAAACCTCACCAATATATTTCACATCTGCTGTTCTAACTCTCTAGCACACTGTTGCGGTGGATCAGTTTTAATCATAAATAATTATATAGAGTCGTTCGTTCATTTCTCCTCTGCCATCATCCCCATCACCACAAACGCCACCACCACTATCATTACCTCTGCCACTAGCCGACCCCACCACTGCCACCTCCATCACTTATACTACCGCAACCTCTGCCACCACTACTTCTTCTGCAACTAATCGTCATAATCATATATGATTACTTAATCTGTGAACAGAGATATATTTATAATCTTTTATGATTAGGCATATACATATAAACATATATAAGGGAAAAAAGTTCAATAGAGAACCATTATTAATCAATGAACCATTATAAGGGAAAAGTTCAATATACTTTTACAATGGACGCATATGTACCGGATTAGAAAAAAAAAAACTCACTTCCTTTTTTTCGTTTAAAATTTTTTTAGACCATGTTTTTTATCGAAAAAAACCGAGTATACCGTTGTTCACGATTTTACGTCCTATTTACAAAGAGATCCATGATGATATATAAAAAACGAACTTTTTTTCCCAAAAAAACTCACTTCATTTTCTTTGTTCAAAAGTTAAGGACTATTTTTTATAGAAAAAAATTAATAAATATATCAAAATTCATGCTTTTTTGTATTTTTTAAACATACATTCTTATTCATGTAAAAAAATGATATTTCAATTCATATTCACATTGTAAACCTGTTCAGATTCACATTGTGAACCTTCTCAGATTCATAGCGTGCATAATTGTAAGTCAGATTCACAATGTGAATCTGAACTGATCAAGCTTTTTCACATTGTGAATATTAAAAATTGAAATATTTACAGTTTAGATTCACAGTGTGAATCTACACTGATCAAGGTTTTTTTGTGAACCTTTTCAGATTCATAGTGTGCATAATAGCAAAGTTAGATTTACAATGTGAATCTGAACTGATCGAGTTTTTCATATTGTGAATGTCAAAAATTGAAATATTTACAGTTTAGAATCACAACGTGAATCTACACTGATCGAGTTTTTTTTCCTAGTCGGTATTGATGTTTATTAATAGATTACATAAAATTAATATTGCTTGGTATAATTAGTTTTTTTTTTTTGATAAAAAACTTAAATATTGAAAAAACTAACAAAATGAAGTGAGTTTTTTTTTTCGAAAAAAAGTTTGATTTTTGTATATTATCATGGATCTCTATGGAAATATGACGAAAAATCGAGAACAACGGTACATTCGATTTTTTTCGATAAAGTATGTGGCCTAGAAAAAATTTAAACCAAAAAAAGAGGTGATTTTTTTGGTGAGGAGGTTGATTTTTTGGTATAATCCGGTGTGTGCGCGTCCAATTTACAAGTGTATATTTATTTCCTTGGCCATTGATCATTATGATTTCCGACGCTCACGATTGGTTCCTTGGTTCCTTGTTAATTATGGTTCTCTATTGAACCTCACCCTATAATCATATATGATTATACATCTCTTCCATATAATCATTTATGATTAGGCATACTCTGCTATAGTTGATACATTGGAGCACTAGAACGGCAAATGAGAAATATGTCACCGAGTTGAATCTCAAAATCTATATTATGTTAATCTTATGTAAACTATCATATATAGACACACACATGATCTTTTCGAACCCATATTTTCTTGTGAACCACTCTTAAAATAATAATTTTTTATTTGATATTTTTTTTTTCAAAAAAATGACCTAAAACACCAAATCGGTCCTATAGAAGCATATTTACAAAAAATCCCAAATGATGTCCATATACGACATGTGCATATGTGCATTTTTAAGAACTTTCTGAGTTTCCGATGTTTGTTTACATATGTATCTGTCGTATTTTTCGAGATTTTTTTTGCAAACATGCTTTTATAGGGCCAATTTGGTGCTTTATGTCAACTTTTTTGAAAAAAAAAAAGTCACATAAAAAGTCTGTATTTTAAGAGTAGCTCACAGGAAAATATAGGTTCGCAAAAGATGCTGACATGATATATATATATATATATATATATATATATATATATATATATATATATATATATATATATATATTAAACGACTAAATATCGTATTTATCCGACTTAAACCTTAAATATCTTATTTATCCTTATTAATGTTTTAAAATTTCAAATGTATCCAAATCAAATTTTAATAGTTTTTTATTTTTTAATAAATTTTTTTCATAATTTTAAATCATAAAAACTAAAAAAAACAAGTGAATGGACCATAATATCCTTCTTTTATAAAGGCATCGATAATCACTATTGCTCCTAAATCACTGCTTGTGGGTCTCACACTTATTCCTTGGAGCTGTTGCTAAAGGCACCGATAATCCTTTCTATCCATTTTGTAGTTTTCTTTTTGTTTATTATTAATGGGTTTTTGCTAGATTTTGATTTTGATTTGTGTGGGTTTTTTAGTGTACAAGTTGTTTATATTGAGAATCTTCAAGATTTTGATGAACCCATGTGAGACCAAGTATTAGATTTGTCGATTTTTGTAACATCCTGAATTTCGTATACCTTGATGTATGTTTAACCTTAAGACTTATAGAGTGACTCGACGATTCGTAAGTCCGACTCGCCGAGTAGGGCTGAGTTGCCAGCGTGGATTTAATGAGTGGACTCGACGAGTCAGAGAGCTGACTCGCCGAGTAGGTGCTGGGTAGAGAAACCCTAATTTCCTGGGGATTGGGGCCTATATAAAGAAACTTATAGCCTCATTTGCGGCTCACCTTAACTGAGAGTAAACCCTAACGTCCTTTTGAGCTAGAGAGTGTGAAAGGAGCTAATGTTAGGGTCTTTTGGTACATTCATTTTGAAGAGGAGGGAAGGAGTCATCAAAGAACAAGAAAGGGGCTAATGGATTAGTGTTATTTCGTCAAAGAGCTTCTGGAGAAGGTAAAAAGTTCCCACCTTTCTCCTTGTGGTGATTAGATCTAATGTTTTGATGAATAGGGCTTTGTATCACCTTTTTGTTGATATATGAGTACATGAAGTCCCTTTCTAGGTCTAGACTTCAGATTTGGACCTTGTGAGGTCCAGAGGGTCCAAAGGCTCAAGCTTTATTCAGTCACTTAAATAGTTATTGCGTTTTGGTGCCTTGTTGGAGCATGTATTGGCATTATGAGCCTTATATGCCATGTTTGAACGTAAAACTTGCAGCTTTACGTACCAATCGAACCTTAGGATGGTAGATCTAGTGTTTGGAGTGATAGATCTGCCTTAAATCTTCTGAATAAGGAATCTGATCAAAGGGACTCGCCGAGTCCATGGCCTGACTCGACCAGTTGGTTAGGGTTGTCCCGATGGGTTTGATTGTGCGATAACTCTCCGAGTTAGGGGTCAACTCAACGATGTTGAGCTGGAATTTCTTGAGACTTCTAAGGAAACAAGGGGACTCGACGAGTCGCAAGAGTGCACTCGACGAGTTGGGTCAAACATGGACTGTTAACTCGAGTTTGAATTCTGTTGACTTTAGGGTTTGGTTAACATGATTATTGGAGATCATGGAGGGGTAAAATGGTCTTTTACCAAATTCGAGAGTTAGAGAGAGAAGAGTAACATTTGGTTACTTAGAGTCGAGAATCGAGTATTAATTAGAGATATTTACCCTGTGTGTTAGGCAGTGGCTAGTTCGAGATTCGAGTTCGAGGATATTGTTTGTTGCTTACAAGGTAAGTCTTCTCACTATACATTACCTAAAGTGGTATTTATGTGTGACTAGAGGATCATATATGCTTACTTGAGTTATGCATTTGTCTGTGTGATATTTATGCTATATTATATGCTACTGAGACTGGACCGGAGGGTCCAACGAGTTATGAGACCGGAGGGTCCTCACTGAGACCGGACCAGAGGGTCCAACGAGCTATGGGACTGGATGGTCCCATTGAGACACGTAGACCAAAGGGTCTTATAGAGTTATATCCTCGAGTGGCTAATGTGTTGTATATGGTATTTTGGGGAACTCACTAACCTTCGTGCTTACCGTGTTATGCGTTATGTGTTTCAAGTTCCTATCAAGATCGCGGGAAGGCGTCAGCTTGATTGTACACACCAGTGAAAGAGTTATGTTTTGAAGATCTTGTTTTTTAATCAAACAATTATGGAGTTGCGAATTTGTAAATTAAATAAATGAGATTTTTGTGAAATGTGTTATGAAAAATCTATGATTTTAAATGAAAATTTTATTTGAAAAGGTGTTACAATTTAATTAAATTAGATGTTTTCTTGTTTTGTGAATTTGGGTGTTTGGGTTTATGTTTTCTTGGTTGTATTCAAGAACAACCCTCACTTCGCTGATCTTTGTGCTACTATTATTAGAGTAAATTATATTCCTATTAAGTTTCGTTGTTTGATATGTAAAGTGTTTTTTGTATACAACAACAAATTGGCAAGAAGAAGGTGAGAAAAATAAGCCGCAGGGGTATCTCTATCATTTAGTTGCAGAATAAGGTTTTCTTGTGATTTAGAAGGCAAGGGTATTATCTTCCGATTAGTGATTTTTATTATTTTTAATGTATTTAAAATATAAAAAGATTACTAAATAATAAAAATTTGTTTAAAAAACGTATTTGGGCAAATTCGATATTTTAAAACACTAAGAAGGCCAATACACTATTTAGAATTTAAGACGGACAAATACGATATTTAGTCGTTTAATAAGGGTATATCCGAAATTCTTCCAAATAAATGAGTACTGCAAGAACAAATCTTGACCGCTTAATGATGAAAATTGATGGTTGAGATTTAGTTAGGCAAAATTAAATAAGTCTTAAAAGCCAAAAGTTTATATTATAATTGTCTCACAAGAAAAATGGAATGTCTAAATGGCAAAATGAAGCGTTTAGTAAATTTTCGTTGGAGAAACCGAAACACACGCGTAATCCCTCTGGACACTTGTCGCCATGTCGGTTAGTGGATTTTTTATTTTCATTAATTGTTTTTGCAATAACTTTTTTTCTTTGAAAAAAAAATCTGAAAAAATCAAAGTTCTTAAAATTTTATTCTCTACAAAACGAGCATAATCATGAAAATTTTAAAAGAAAAAAATTATTTTTTATAAAAAGAAATCCAAAAAGAATCTTCAAAAAACATAAAAATTCAAGGGATACTTATACTCAACATATTAGTGACTTTGTAATTTTTTAAAAATAAAATTTTGAAGTGTTTAATTTTAGTTTTGATAAATATTAAATGTTAAATATAATATAATCCAAAATGTGATGATTCAAATAACTTTTGGTTTAACTTATTTATGATCCTTAATTTGTTATAATTTAAAAATATTTCGATTCAAATATTTTTATAATCCTTAATTATATATTTTATGATTCAAAATTAAATGATTCAAAATATACAATGATTCATAATTTTTTTAAAAACAAAAACTTTATTTAATTGAATATATTTTGATCAAAAATAATATGATTAAAAAATGATTAGGTTCAAAATACTATGATTCAAAGTAATTGATTCAAAATACTATTATCCAAAAATAATATGATTCAAAAATAGTTTGAATGGAAAATATTATAATTCTTAATATTTTTCTTATTTAAAATTTTATAGTTATTAAACATTAAAACATTCAAACTGATATTTAGTTTTAAAAAAAAACCAAAAAAGTAGAAAATTAAAAACAAAAATAAGCAAAAACACTAGTATTTTCAAGTATGTAGTGAAAATATTAATTATAAATTAAAAAAAACAAAAAATAAAAAGTAAAACAAAAAACAAAAAAATAAATAAAAATAAAAAATAAAAGTAATGTAAAAACTGAGTGTATACATATATATATATATATATATATATATATATATATATATATATATATGTGTGTGTGTGTGTGTGTGTTTAAAATAAAAGTACTTTCTTTGAATATAAAAAGCAAAAAATAAAAAATAAACAAAAAAACTAAAATAAATAATAAAACTCACTTAAATGATGGTATATGGACGTTTGTCGCATGTGATTCAATCATCGGATCTGTATTAATAATCACGGACATAGGTCCATAAGAAAATATCACGCCCAAGTATTAAGTTTGATGTTTGTCATATTGACGAAATAAATGGTGGAGAATTGTCCTTGCACTCCTCACTATTTTTTTAGTATTACACAGAATCGATATATATATATATATATATATATATATATATATATATATATATATATATATATATATATATATATATATATATATATATATATATATATATATATATAGATATATATATAGGGTTAGGTTCATTTGAGACCACCTATATATTGTGACACCGTGAGACGCATTTTTTTATTTTTTTTATTTTTTTTTATTTTTTTAGTTAATTCATGTTCCGAAAATAATATTTAAAAAAAGAATTTTTTGATTTTTCCATTTATTTTGCATTTTAAAATTATTTTTAGAATATGTACAGTGTAATATTGTATTTAGAATATTTCACGTATTTTTCAAAAAAAAAATAGAATTTTATTTTATTTTTTTTAATTTTTTTAGTTAATTCAAGTTCCGAAAATAATATTTAAAAAAAGAATTTTTAGATTTTTCCATTTATTTTGCATTTTAAAATTATTTTTTAGAATATGTCAGTGTAATATTCTGTTTAGAATATTTCACGTATTTTTCAAAAAAAAATGGAATTTATTTTATTTTATTTTTATTTTATATATATTTTTTAATATTTTTTTTAGTTAATTCAAGTTCCGAAAATAATATTTAAAAAAAGAATTTTTGGATTTTTCCATTTATTTTGCATTTTAAAATTATTTTTAGATTTGGTCTCACGGTCTCGTAAAATTAGAATGGTTTCAAATGAACCTGAACCTATATATATATATATATATATATATATATATATATATATATATATATATATATATATATATATATGCTCGTTTAGGTTCATTAGCTCACTTAATTGTTAACAAGCCGAATTCAAGTTTCATAAGTAATACCTGAATTGAGTTGAACCCAAACTTGAGCTTCTTAAAAATCAAATGAACCAAGGTCAAACTTGGTCAGGTTTGAAATCAACTCGACTCGTTTAGGCCGTAAACTTGACAATCATTCATTCTATATATATATATATATATATATATATATATATATATATATATATATATATATATATATATATATATATATATATATATATATATATATATATATAGGAGTATGATCAAATGAGAACACCAAAAAGGTTGAGAACGCGAGAACAAAGTATATTATTTTGTGATTCCATTTATTAATTTGTGGAGAAATGAAAAAAAATTTCGCCTTTAATTTCATTTGAAGAGAAAAGGTATATTCATGTTGATTGCACGTAAAAAATTATAATTTCTTCACAAATGAATACATGGAATCATAAATGAATATATTTGTTCTTACGTTTTCAACATTTTTGGTGTTCTCATTTGATCCTTTCCATATATATATATATATGTAGTGCTACTATATGTATCTTGTTTATTCACATAAATTGCAAATCATGGTGGTATAGACAATCACCCACACATGGATATACAAAGCAAATGGGGACGAGTACGTATAAAATTAGCCTTTTGCAAGTTGGTTAAGATGTTCATTTGTATAGTTAAAGAAATTCATATATACACTTCACCATACCTTTTAGTCTTAGACATATGATGCTTTTATGTAAATATATTTGTTGCAAGTTAGTAATCGTTTTTCTTTTTGTGTTGAACTATATAGGCTTTGTAAATTAAGAATTTCATATACACACTTTGTTAGAATGAGATGTGGTGAAATGTGTAAAATATCAAATAATGCGTTCCATGAAGTACTTTATTCTTATTCCAGGAACAAACTTTTTTAAGTTCATTCTTTTTTACATTACTATCGACATAATTTGTCCTCGTTTAAATATCAAAAGAAATCTTAATTAAAGTTAACTCTCATCTAAAGAAGAATATAAGTTGATTATGGTTATGGTTAATAAATTAAATGTATTCTTTTTTACGTTACTATTTAAATAATTTGTCCTCATATAAATATCAAAAGAAAACGTAATTAAAGTTAACTCTCAAAATAACTTTTACTAAACACTGATAACATTAAACATCCTTTCATTTCTTTTAAAAATTGGTTGAGAAGTCTTTATGGGTTTCCGATTTCAAAGTGTTGTTTTGATGAACTCCAAGTCTGACATGGTACGGTGGTCAACGGTGCAAAACTAACAGCTCCTTCATATCAAGTAGGTGCAGAAGGAGGGTTAGAGTGTATGCACCGTCTCAGAAGCTTGATAATATCCCCATTGGAGTCATCTGGAAGTGGCTTGATGGAGAAGTAAGTTTGCAGAAAACTAGTGAACAGAATAGCAGTAGCCACCAACAAAGCCACCGTCTTCCATGGACTGCTAAAGTAGACGTTAATCAGCTCCGCCGCCCACGTCTTATACTTACTATTACAGTGCTTCTCAATTCCTCGTCGGAGTTGACTAAACAAGTGGACATTAACCGCCGGTACATCAATCTCATCGTACATCTTCACCACTTCTTCATCTCGTCCAAAACTATGAAGCAATATCTTGTTGTCTCGTAACTCCTTCACGTCATCATGATGAACAACCAACGATTTCATTACTCTAATATATGTCGAAACTCGAAGGTCATTTGGATTATGGGGGCACAACTCATACGCGATCATGTTCAAGTAAATAGCTTTTGAATTCGAGTACACCGCCCGACGCACAAGCTCAAGCTCACCATAGCAACAATGAGAGTGAAACTTGATGTCTTCATTATAAGACTCGTCATCGACGTTCGTACGTTTCAAGAAAATCCCTTTTGCTTTGAGTTCTGTAACTGATGGAAAAGATCGATTTCGTTTTACATAATTTGATTTTGCATTAGTATTTTTCTGATGAACGCCAGTCTTTTTTCGTGGAGCCTGACCAAAAGAGGAGGAAAGCGAGATGAAATGAGACCTGTAAAGCTCGAGGAGATGAAGAGGTTGCTTCTTTTCAAGAACCTTTTCTTTCTTCTTCGTGATTTCTCCATAGTTCAAGTAGTTAAAGAACTCATTTAAGATCCTTTCACCTCTATCTTCTGGGGATTGCAAGTCCATCAAAACCTGAAGTACTATAAACGGGATTTGGTTCTCGAGCAATAAAATGTCACGAGCTATGTGCAAGAAGCCTAATGCGCCTAAATACTCAATATTTAGCATCAACATAGTGTTCGGCTCACTAGCAATGCAATATATAAAGAACAAAACAAAGCAACCATCACGCAACATCATTCGAGTAAACTGCTCGTCGTTATATTCATCTGTAGAACCATCGACATAACACTTTCTAGCATCTTGTACTACTTCAAACACCTTATTGTATAACGAATCCATGGTGTTTTTGCAGATTAAGCAATACTCCTCGAGGGTTATGAGCTTGTATTTCTCGGCTGCAGCGAGGTCGTCTCGTTTATGGTGGTAAGGGCCAAGTGAAATCACCGCTGGCTCGTAGCATTGACGATTTCTTGCACCTTTTTCGCCCTTTAAGAGCAACGGAGGTACTTTCTCTATTTTTCGTTTACGTTCTGAAATTTGGACGGTTTCATATTTTTGAATGCAGAATTCCCACTCCCGGGCATAGTCGTGGTTAACATTGTCGGCCGGTTCCGATTGATTACTGTGCATTTCGATTCTTACGTCTTCACTTTCCGACATCTCCGTCTCCATTGGTTTTGAAATTGTCTTTCTGATATATCAGGAATTGAAACATGTTTATGGTATAAACTATAATTTTATTTTTTTTTTCATTATGGTTTTTGCTTTATAAAGAATATTTTCTTTTTCTACAAATAAGTAAAAATCTACTAGCCATATATGATTTCGGCAAAAATAATTCTACTAGCCATACTAAAAAAGATATTCTGATTTGAGCAAAAATAATAATTATAAATTATAACTTCCTAAAAATCATGATCAAAATTTATGACTTCCTAATGGAGTAATATAAAGAGATAACCATTTTTGAGAGAGAGAGAGAGAGAGAGAGAGAGAGAGAGAGAGAGAGAGAGAGAGAGAGAGAGAGAGAGAGAGAGAGAGAGAGAGAGAGAGAAATTTCTTTCTTTCTTATTTCAGGCTTTTTTTTGGTAATTTTAATTTAATTCCATTTAAATTTCGTATTAAATAAAGAATTTATATAGATTTAGCGGGTAAACGAAGAATAAGTTGTGCTGCAACCGTTTTTTCGATGACAAAATTAATTCTTTTAAAAACAACATCTATAAATCTAAGAGTCATGACATTACTATGGATAGCCCGTTGGACCCTATTGAATAGCTCCATAGTTTCTGGTGCAAAGAAACCGAAAGCATCAAATGCAAAGGGTATAAATATGTGTTGATTTTCCAGGCATGCTTTATCAGATTTTGCCACTTTGCTTGATGCAGCTTTTAAATCAGTTTGTCCCACAGTGAAAACCTCACTCCTCACACACACACAAAAAAGAAACCATGTTAGATCCACTTTGCTTGATGTCAGGCTTAGATTATATATATATATATATATATATATATATATATATATATATATATATATATATACACACACACACACACACAAACACACGATAATTTTTTACTATACTGTAAAATGTGTCGTTCAATGGTTTATATCCAATTAGGGATGGCAACGGGGCGGGTTTGGAACGAGTTTTGGAAATCCCGCCCTCGTCCTTGAATATGAAAATCGATCCTATCACCGACCTGATTCTCAACGGGTACCTGTTTACCAAACACTATCGGGTTTACGGGTATCCTAACGGGGTAATGAAGATCCCCGTTTAACATTCAAATTAAGAATAACTTTGATGCAATGAGAATAAAAAACCATTAGAGTTAGTGATGCAAGCATAAATTCATATCCAAAATAATTTTGATAATTTACAAAACCATTAAAAGCAGACATATTTGGTCTGATACATAAGTGGTTACTAGTGGTAAAATAATAATAATAATAATAATAACAATAATAATAATAATAATAATAATAATAAAGACACTAGCATTCATAAACCATAATATCACTATTACTCAAAGTATTATGAATAAAAAAATATCAAAACACTAGCACTACAAATAAATAGGAAGTTATCTCAAGAAATTATTTTTAAATCATTCACAACGAAGAATATAACTCATGGAAATATATATATATATATATATATATATATATATATATATATATATATATATATATATATATATATATATATATATATATATATATATATATATATATATATATATATATATATATATATGAACGGTTTCAGGTAACTAGTTTCAGTTTCGAGTAATCGGGACGGGTATTTTGTTTAGTATCCCCATAACCAAACTCGCGAAAATTTCTAAAAGCATACCAAACCCGATCCCGGCCCCGATTAACCGATCCCAAACCCGACCCTAATATATTGGTTTTCGGTTTTCACCATCGGATTCGGTTCCTTTTGCCATCCCTATATCCAATGTCCATACTTAACTAATGTAGAGGTTCAAACACAAATGTTTTTTTTTTTTTTTTTTAATTATAAATGCTTTTTCCAGTGATCCATTTACCTAGATTTTTAGTCTATCTTTTTTCTTGCATCATTAATAACTAATTACTTCTTGGCATCTTAATAATTTTTTCTGTACATAACATGCATCCATTATAACTGCGAGGCCTCCTACACTAATGATACTTCCATGAATTTATATATATGCCTACTACTATTCCCCCCACATACATACGACCGCAGTCTAGACACAACACTAGAAATACAACAATGCAATGACTGGACGGTTAGTTAGGACCCATCACAATCTTTTATAAGCATGAACATGTAATTTTCTCCACTTAATATATATATATATATATATATATATATATATATATATATATATATATATATATATATATATATATATATATATATATATACACACACATGCATACCTTGGTTTTATGTTGAACAAGTGACTTGATTTGCTTGTATGAAATTGAGTCAATCGGTCAAATAAAAATCCTTAAGATGCCTAATATATAATAGCCAAAAGTGAAGGCTGCATTCACGTGTTTACAGAATAAATAATTTGCTTGTAACTTAGGCCAACTTAGCATCTACTTTCTAAAATCTTACTCATATATATATATATATATATATATATATATATATATATATATATATATATATATATATATATATATATATATATATATATATATATATATATATATATATATATGGAAAAGTGAATATACCCTTAGGGGTATATATGCTTATATACCCAAACTCACAATATTACTTCGTTTTGTATCATATATACATATTGTAATTGTCCAATGTTCTTCTAATTCAACTTCTAACTTGATTTAATTCCAAGATTTATATAAATTTTATATTTATCTTCCTCTTACACAATTTTAATTTTTAACTATAATATATAAAGCCCAGTAGGTGTCCGACATAAATATGTGATGTAAGAGAAAGATAATAGTGAAATTTCGAAAATCTTGAAAGTAAATCAAGTTAGGGTTGAAGTTTAAGAACATTATAATAAATATATCAAACAAAACGATGTATTATGGTGGGTTAGGATACCTATCCTTATATACCCTTAAAGGTATATTCACTTTTCTCATATATATATATATATATATATATATATATATATATATATATATATATATATATATATATATATATATATATATATAGGTGGGTTCAATTGAGAAAATAAAAAAGGTTGAGAATGGGGGAATCATTCTCAGCCACTCACTTAATCTAAGCATAAAAGACACGGTGACAAACTTGTAAATATCGTAATAACCTTCAATCTCAAATACGTAACTATAGAGATATCGATAACTGTTCGTTCATAATCAAAATTTTTCCTCCAACCTTCAATAATCATCCAGATTTCTTCAACTAAACCAAAATTTCTTTGTTGTTCATGAAATTGGAATCGGAGTTCTGGACTCACAATGACTGTCGACGTTGAGGGACTTAGAATCGGTACTCACAGGTTCCCAATCGGATTTTCGGAAATCAAAATCAAATTAAGAAATCGATCAGAGATATGATGTCGTATCTGAAGTCGAAATCGGAAGTATATGATGATTTGGAATTGATAACTTGATGTTTTTAACATTTTTAAAATAGTTAACTTGTTTGCACTCCAACTGTTTGATGGAATGCATAAACTAAATTACCACGTTATATTCACATATGAATATATTTTCTCACCTGAATCAGTATATGATTATTAAAAACACAAAAAAATATACAAGTCTGTATGTTATTCATATGTGAATAACAAATAAAATTATATATATTTGTCAAAACACCTTCGATATTCATAAGTGAATATACCTTGTAATATTCATATGTGAATATACTGTGTAATATTCATAAGTGAATATATCATCTAATATTCACAAGTGAATATACTCTGTAATATTCACATGTGATATACCATGTAATACTATGTAATATTCACATATGAAATATCATTTAATACTCGTAAGTGAATATACCATCTAATATTCACAAGTGAATTCATCGTCCAATATTAAAATATGAATATACTATGTTTATTATATGCTATATTCATATATGAATGATACTTAAATTGTAAAAAAAATCATACTTTTTTATTCATAAGTGAATAACGAATGTACTGTAATAAAACCTGATGCATTGTTATTCATTTATGAATAACGATAGCTGAAAATATAATTTTTTTTTTATCTTAAAACTATATCAATATGGATGTCTATTTGTAGAGAATAAAAAATCATGAATTTTGGTATATTTAAAATCATTTTTTAATAAAAATAGCTTATAAAAATTTAAAAAAAAAAAACAAAAAAAAACTATGTTTTTGTATATATTAAGATAATGATTAGCATAGTTTAAGGAAATATGTTATGTTGGAAAACACATGTGCATTCGTTTCCCATTTTCGCCGGTACGTTGAAGCTTTTTGCGGCAAAAATAAATGATTGGCTGAGAATGATTCCCCCATTCTCAACTTTTTTTTTCTTGATTGAACCTTCCCCTATATATATATATATATATATATATATATATATATATATATATATATATATATATATATATATATATATATATACGGTTAAGTTCAAATGAGAACATTATTTAATGTGAGAACGTGAGAACACTACTTTATGTTACTATTCTAGAATGAATTTAATATATATATATATATATATATATATATTGTAGTAATTATAATATGAATATATTCAATTTTATATTGCTATTCTACTCTAAAAATTATATATATGTATAGTAATTTAGTAAATTCTAATGTGAATGTTAAATATGTGATTGTTGATATATTCGGTGATGAATAATGTCATAAAGTTGTACATAAAAGATTTTAATGTGAATATTAATGTGTGATTATTCGTATATTTATTGATGAATAATGTCATATCGTTATATATAAAAAATTCATAGTAGAATAGTAACATAAAGTAGTGTTCTCACACTAAATAGTGTTCTCATTTGAACTTAACCCTATATATATATATATATATATATATATATATATATATATATATATATATATATATATATATATATATATATATATATATATATATATATATATATATATATATGGGATATCTCCAGAAAAGTCCCAATATTTTGGGCAAATTTTTAATAAAGTCCTAAATTTTATTTTTTGAATAAAAAAGTCGTGACTTTTTCACCTTTTGAATAGAAAAGCGCAAGAAACCGGGTAATTTATTTACTTTAGTCCTTTTTGACCTGTTCAACGGTCATGGGACCAAATTGTTAATTTTTCGAAAATAAAGGGACTTTTTTGTAGATTTCGTTAAAATTTTTATATAATGTATAAACATATTTTTTACATATCTATATCTATTTTTACGTATTTTTGTATTTTTTATATTTTTATAAGTATATATTTACGTATTTTTATGTATTTTAAATGTATAAACGTATTTATTTACTTATTTATATGTATTTTTAACCATTTTACATATTTTTTATGTATTTTTATGTGTTATTTTTTATATATTATGTATTTATATGTATTTTTATATATTTTTACGTATTTTTAAAGCATTTTATATAGATGGTTATGTATTTTAAGTGTATAAATGTATTTTTTACGTATGTATATCTATTTTTAAGTATTTTACATATCTTTTATGTATTATGTATTTATATATTTTTTAAAAGTTTTTTATATAGATGTTTTTGTATATTTATGTATTTTAATTGTATAAACGTATTGTTTTATGTATTTATATGTATTTTTTAAGTACTTTACATATTTTTTTTGTGTTTTTTATGTATTATGTATTTGTATATATTTTTGCGTATTTATGTATATTTTTAGTTTTCTTATATAGATGTTTATGTATTTTTATGTACATTAAATGTTAAAGTGTATTATTTTTACGTAAAAATATATAAACACGTAAAAATAATACATATAAACCTTTAATATACATAAAAATTCATAGACATCTATATAAGAAAACTAAAAGAATACATAAATACGCAAAATACATATAAATACATAATACATAAAAAAACACAAAAAATATGTGAAATAGTTAAAAAAAAAATACATATAAATACTTAAATCAATACGTCTATACGTTTAAAATACATAAATATACAAAAACATCTATATAAAACACTTAAAGGAATACATAAATACGTAATACATAAAAAATATGTAAAATACTTAAAAATAGATGTAAATACGTAAAAAATATGTTGATACATTTAAAATACATAAATATCTATATAAAAAGCTTAAAAATACATAAATACGTAAAAATACATAATACATAAGAAATGTAAAATGGTCTAAAATACATATAAATAAGTAAAAAATACGTTTATATATTTAAAAAACATAAAAATACGTAAATGTATACATATAAAAACATAAAAAATACACAAATACGTAAAAATTGATGTATATATTTAAAAATATATATGTTTATGCATCATATGAAAATTTTAACGAAATCTGCAAAAAAGTTTTGTTATTTTCGAAAAATTAACAATTTGGTCCCATGACCTACTGAATAGGTAAAAAAGGGTTAAAGTGAATAAATTAGCCGGTTTCTTGGGCTTTTCTATTCAAATAATGAAAAAGTCAGGACTTTTTAATTCAAAAAATAAAATTTAGGACTTTATTAAAAATTTACCCAAAATATCGGGACTTTTCTGGAGATATCCTATATATATATATATATATATATATATATATATATATATATATATATATATATATATATATATATATATATATATATATATATGCTTAGGTTATTCTATTTAAACTAATTATTGTGTTATTATATGCATAAATGTGGACCAATCATTTTATTTAATTTAAGAAAATGATTAATATATATTATTAAATTAAAGATAATTGAAAAAATATCATCTAATTTCATTCTAAGGGTATTTTAGACAATTGAGATAAATTTAAAAAAAGAAAATTCCATATTTTTTTAGGATAATTAACTCTCTTGATTGTAAAATTCTATTTTTTTAATTACTTCAATTTTAATTATAACGTAATTTTTATAATTAAACCCGATTTTATTCTGTTAGAATCATATTCTCTACGAATTTCAGGATACATATTTCTATTAGAATGATATTTTATGAGAATGCCAACACCGGCTAATAACACATTTTTGGATACAAGTTCAAAATTTTCATTCCATTCTTAAAAAAATAAAAAATTTATATAGTATTCGATGACAATGAAATACTCACTAATAACAAATAAAAATATGTATATTATTCGACTTGAATATTCTAGCAGAATATATTATTACATATGCTCCTATCATTCTAGTGTAGATTATTCTATCAGAAGAATAGCTATTTCCTTGGTCATCCATGAAATTAGACATTTAACGAAAATAACTGCCATGAATCAAATAATGTAAGAATAATATTCTTTGAGAATGCTTAGAATCACTTTGTAATTTGCGGTCCGTTCTTCAAGTATCAACTTCTGTCAAAACAAAGCCAAATTGTAGTTTAGATTCCAACATAATTGGAATTCATGACTCCATATTCCATTCCAACAGAATTGTACCACACGTTTATGTTTTCTTTCCCTTAGATCGTAATGTACTCCATATCTATCAAAATTCACAACTATACAATAAGATCATCAAGATAATTGATTTTTATTTTTTGTCTATTTAACTTGTAAAATCCAATCAAAAGAAATATACCCAATCAAAGAAGAGATCATCACTATTGTTCTTCCTTCTGTTTTCTGTCAAATGAAGCAACCAAAGCCTTCCTTGTTCTTCTCCTTTGTTTTCCTACCAAAGAACACCACTAGAGATGGGTAAAATTCCCAGTAATCAAGAGAGAAAAAACCCTCTCTTGGTCATCCTTGCTCATCACCGATTCCACAAGCAAAAGCCATTGATTTCTTGCTTCCATTACCATTAAAAATTAATCAAAACAATATGAAGAATGAAGAGGCTGCATAAACAACCCCCTGCTGACCTGTTTAACTGCAACTCCCCCTTCCCATTTCTGTTTCAATGGCCAATAGCCCCAATTTCATGTTGGAAAGTCAAACAAATAAGTATAAATGCTTGAAAAAGGGAAAAGGAAAGACACAAAACTCACATGAAATCTATCTTGGTAACGATGAACCAATTTTTTTATCTCTTCTATTAATGTGGCACTGGAAAAAGGAACAACGTTAAACAAGTGTTATCTAATTTGATACTTGAAACAATGTCTATCGTGTATGTATCATACAATCAACGATCCAGAAAAAATTGCCCTAAACCAAATGAAAGGAAGAGGTGCTGAGCTTTACTTACTGTGATAAAGATCACAATCGATTGGTGTGATTGAAGGATGTCATTGTTGATGCGTGACATAATTACGCTCCTTCTACAATCAACGATCGAGAAACAAGCATAGAACAATATTAAACAGTAGGATAAAATCGTGAAACAGAGACGTCGATAACGAATAGGAAAAAGCGCCATCTGAATCATCAAAATTCAACAGTTTCTGTTTCTCCCAATCAATTGAGGTTACCAATACAGCAAGACTTTCTCTTTACGACGCAGAGAGGAAAAAATTGGCAGATTTAGGATTTAGTTCACCGGTGTGATCCTATTACGGTGGCGGTGGATTTTAATAGGGTTAATAATAAACGGATCCCTAAAATAAAGGGATTATTTATAGAATTCATTTATCAAATTACTAAATAACCCTCAATCATTTATTTAATTATTTATTTTTATTTTAAATTTTGATTGGCCCATATGTATGCATATAATAATACAATAATTACTTTAAACACCTGAACCTCTCTCTCTCTCTCTCTCTGTCTCTGTCTCTCTCTCTCTCTCTCTATATATATATATATATACATACATATATATACGAAAAAGTTCAATAGAGAAACATAATTATTGGTTCTATAAGAAACCAAATATTTTTTTTTCCAAGTTTCAGAGCTTATTCTTTATAAAAAAACTAAAAATATCTAAATTCATAAATTAACATTGTGAGTGTTAAATATATTTTTTCGGATTCACCATGTGAATTTTCAAAGATTCACATTGTGAATTTGACAGAATTTTTTTTATCGAATTTGATATCATTGGAAAAGGATAAGATGTTATGAATTTCTATATTTTTAGTTTTTTTTTTTTGATAAAAAATAAGTTCTAAAAGTTGAAAAAAAGATTGGTTCATTATTTGAAAACTAGAGGTACCTGAAACCAAAATTGAAAACCATAAGCACAAAGTTTAGTGAGTTCCCCTAATACCACATACCATTCATATCAAATGATCCATACACGACATACATAACCGTGAGCCATAAATATATCATAATCAATAAAGGTGCTATGTGTTGTACATAGTATTGCCATTATGTCGCGGGCCGCCTTGTGGTCTTTCTTTCCAAGCTGGGGGCCACTCCTTTGGTCTTACATACAAGTGCCAAGAGTCTCCTCCTGGTCTTCCATGCAAGCATCACAAAGATAACTACCATACATACTACTCTACTTAGCTAATCAACATACATTGTACCAAGAGCCACCTCCTGGTCTTTCGTACATAATGCCTAGGGTTAACCCCCGAGTCTTCTTACAATACATAATAGCATAGAGTGTGCCAGGAGCCGCCTCCTAATCTTTCATATGTAATGCCTAGGGATAACCCCTGGGTCTTCCTACAATACATAAATCAAATGGGCCGACATTGGTGCCTTCGACCCATACAAACGGTGAGGAAACTCCCCTCGACTACCGAAGCTTCCCGGAAGAATCCCTTGTTGCTGCCCCGCCGACTTTGTAACAACCCAAAAATACAAGCCGTAAATTTCATTTGCAAACATTACTAAAACCATAATATCTAAATGTCATATAACAAAACCATAAGTCGTGTATTCTTGAAATGTCATAAAAAATGTATCAAATCAAATCTGATGTCATGATCATGTCAAAATATCAAAGTCTAACTCCCAGGCTAAAACTGTGGTGTGTGCCATGCCATCAACCCGAGCCCTTCCCCTTGCTAGCTGAAGTACCCGAAACCAAAACTGAAAACTATAAGCACGAAGCTTAGTGAGATCCCCCAAACCACCACATACCATGCAATAATAAATAAAGCACATACTGGACCTTGCCAACTGCATCGGACCGAAGTCCGAAACTGAATTGGGCCTTGCCCACTACATCGAACCGAAGTCCGGAACTGACTTGGGCCTTGCCCACTGCATCGGACCGAAGTCCGGAACTGACTACGACCTTGCCCACTACATCGGACCAGAGTCCGGAACTAACTGAACATAGCAATACATAATCATAACATATAACAATAACACATATACTGCATACTACATAGGACCGTAGTCCGGAACACGTAACACATAGACATGCCTGAATCACAAAGACATCAAGCATATTGAACTATTGCTATCTAAACAGGTCGGCATTGTGGCTGTAGACCCGTTCCTACTGGAAGGAAACTCACTTCGTAAGGCTGACTGCTGAAATGCTGATCGGGACCTGTCTGACTACTACTCCGATAACTTTGGACTACATTTCCCATAAAGACACTTAATCAAACACTGATAACTAATCTTAGGGTAAAATGACCATTTTACCCCTGGTCAAAGTTAATATCCTGGTCAAAGTCAACTTCCAGTTAACCTGAGTCGCCGAGTTGGGCCGCCAACTCGTTGAGTCCCTATCCTTTCTTTTATCCTTCTATCCGACTCTAGTCATCGAGTTTAGCAAAGACTCGATGAGTTTCCCTTTCTATAATGACATCTAGTCAACCTTCATCTAACTCGCCGAGTTGTATGAACAACTCGTTGAGTCCTCCTTCATCATATGAACACTTCCAGACTATGAGTCACTGAGTTGTATGAACAACTCTTTGAGTATGTTCTTGTGGGTAAGGAGATGGCCTTGGACTCGCCGAGTGTATTCTAACACTCGTCGAGTCCCATGGTTTCTAGATTATGGCTATGTCTCAATACGTCGAATCACTCCTCTGGGATTGTCTAAATCCTTGATATCACTCAGATGGGCTCCTTTGAACCATAACAAATTGCGGACTCAAGCCCCAAACTTGCCGAGTTCCAAGAACAACTCGTCGAGTCGCCTATTGTCCAAGACTATAACTCGGTTTCTTGTGTACAACTCTCATCCAAAAGGTAGATCTAGGCTTCTAAGGTTGATCTAACACGTAAAGTTATGAACTTTACGTGCATACATGTATCATTGGTGCTTAAAAGGCAAAAAATGGGTGTTTTTAGCATCCATGGGGTTCTCATGGCCCTAAATATGGCACCTTTATTCCATGAGGACCCTTCAAGATCCTAGATCTGATGGTGAATCGACTTGGGACATCCAAATCCCAAGAGTCTCTTAGCCCAAGATAACCATAAGAAGATATAGGAAATCACAAGTCAAGGGGGAAGGTTTATTACCAGAAAGTGAAGAGAAACTGATGTTGGTCTTGGATCTACTTTTTCTCCCTTGATTCTTCTTCCTTCCAACTCTTTCACTAACTACAATATGCACCAATAACTCTCAAAATCACCAAGTAAGCTCAAGCTCTCTTATGAGGAATTAGGGTTTCGAGATTAATGCTATGGAGGTGAAGGAGGCTAGACTTGAAACACATAATGTTGCTTAAATAGGGTGCAAACCCCAAATATTAGGGTTTCGCCCAGACTGGCCTTCTCGTCGAATTAGGTGCAGACTCAACAAGTAGATCACTTAAAACCCATGTCCACTCCTTGCATCTACTCGACGAGTTAGGGTAGCTACTCGTCGAGTTACTCTTATAAAAATGATATAAATAGATTAAGTACGTACCAAGAATGGGGCATTACAATTCTCCCCCACTTATCTTAGAGTTTGTCCTTGAAGTATGATGCCCCTGAAAACAACTCTGGGTAGTGCTCTCTCATCTCCTTGTAACGACCAAAAAATGCAACCAATTTAAATTTTTCAAAAACAACCCGATTTCATTAAATTGTTTACAAAAAGGTTTTCAATACAAATCATTTAGAGTATTCCCAGAATCACATTGCTACAAAATCATGAGGAGCGGTACGATCACGCCTTCGCCTTGCCACAGTCTCTTGAAGAACCTGAAAAACATTAAACCAAACTGTAAGCCCGAAAGCTTAGTGAGATACCCCCAAAATACCAACCACATATACGCCCTTCCAGGCTAAGACCTTCCGGTCCCAAACATATTGCCTTCTGGTCCATAACATATAAAACATACATAACACAACAGAACGTAGAACAACCATGCATATCGGGACTACTGTGTGACTGGTCCGCCGTATCGGGCCTTCAGTCCACCAGATCCATCCTCCGAGTCTAGTCATGTCCTTCGAGTCTACAGTGTGGTTGGTCCGCCCGCACCGGGCCTTCAACCCACCTGGTCCACTCTCTGAGTCTACCGTGTGATTGGTCCGCCCGCATCGGGCCTTCAGTCGGCCTGGTCCACTCTCCGAGCCTCGGCACGTCTGGCCCGCCCTCGTGGGGCCTACAGCCTATCCGGACCGCTCGCTGGGCCTTCGGAATAACCGGTCCGCCCTGGGTATCTTGGCCTACAGCACAAAGCAGGACCCGCCTCAACCCATCTCCAGTCCAAACAAACATGTGCACATAACATACAATCATCTAACAGTCATAGACGACAAACCGAGCAAGCAGATCACATAACATATCATTACCCTAACCAGGTTACCGACCTAACCGGTCACTAGCATAGCATCACTCTACATATCAGGAAACTGACCTTAACTAGGCCTCCAGCATGTACCATCCTAGCTACCATGATACAGACATATCAAACAATAACATAATAACCATATCCGAATCTTAATCCAATAAAAGGGCCGGCCTTGGTGCCTTAGACCCTATTGATATAGTGAGGATAACTCACCTCGAAACTGCCGGCTGTAAGGATAAGATCCCGCTGCTCCGAACTCCGACACGAACTCCTCCACTGAACACCAAAACACTCAATTCAATATATACCCTTATTTACCAAAATACCCCTGGAAGACAACTGGTCAACCCTTGGACAAGGTCAAAGTCAACCCCTGACTGACTCTACTCGCCGAGTCAACCCCATGACTCGCCGAGTCCCCAAGTTCAGAACTTCCCTCAATTCATGACCTGACTCGCCGAGTCACCCCGAGACTCGCCGAGTCCAACCACTCTGAGTCTACTCGCACCCAACTCACCGAGTCATTCCTTGACTCACCGATTCTCGACTCAACCAGAAATTATTGGGACTCTTCGACAAGACTCGCCGAGTTGAAGGCTATCTTCAACCTACTCGCTGAGTTGTTCATCCAACTCATCGAGTTCCAGCTCATCTTCAAGCAACTCGTCGAGTCCACCCTTGTGACTCGCCGAGTACCACCGGTCTGAATCCATACAGAAGCATTCCAGGCCATGCAATTGATCCAAAACATAGATCTAGCCTCCTACAACCCATCCATCACGTAAAGTGGCAAACTTTATGTGAATCCATGAAGATCTAGGCATTATACACATTAGGGCTAAGGTTTGGGACAAGATAGCTTCACTACATACTCAATCACAGGGACTTTTAGGCATTCCAACCCTTCTCCATTCCAGATCTGAGGTAGCAACCTCAGATCTAACCTCTAGACTCCAAAATACCAAAAGATGTGATCTCAACATCCCCAAAAGTGAAGAATCTAGACAATAGCAGCTCAAGAACAAGATTTTACCTTCAAAGGATGCCCCAATCTGCAAGGAACTCGAAACCAAGCAAAGCCCCTTGCTCCACACCTTCCAACCTCCAAACTTTCTTCAACAATTACTTCTCCAAGCTCCAATCCACTCAACAATGGTGCTTCTCCACGATTTTAGGGTTTCTGGGACTCAAGGGGGTGATAAAGAGGCTGGGGAGGAAACATAATGCTCTTTATATAGGGCTCAATCCCGAGAATTAGGGTTTTCTCCACTCAGCACCTACTCGCCGAGTCCATCTTTGGACTCGCCGAGTAGGCCACTAGACACGAGACCAAAGTCGCGACCTGACTCGCCGAGTCCATCCATGGACTCGCCGATTTGCCCTCCAAAACTTACACTTTTAGCCCTTCAGCTCTACTCTTGCGATTCCGGGATGTTACAATTCTCCCCCACTTAAATTAGGCTTCGTCCTCGAAGCCTACGACATCTCGACTTCAAAATACTTCCCACGACGTGCCACCTGACCTTAACCGGACCAGGTCCTCAAGGCACAACCATAGAAACCAGAAGCTCACTTTATCCTTTCATACGGTGTCCCAACCACCTACTCAACCCGACGCCAGCTGTACCCTCCGATAACCGCACTCAACAACTGATTATTACCCATAATCCATTACTCGACCCATATGAGCTAGAAGTTAATCATGCACCACCCGATTCCCGATCCGAGTCCAACTTTATCCATTCCAGGCTGACAGAAGGACACACTCTTCAGAGCAACTCCCATGGGTTCTCTTCTTGCAATCGCATGCACATGCTGAACTAGCTCTAGCACCCTCGGGTTAGGAAACCCATCTCTCCGACGGTCCTCAAAACATCCCTCAGGATGAACCACCGATACACAAATCCTTCCCGAAATCAAACTGGGAACCCAAAACTCAATATCTGCATCCCTTACGAGCCTCTTGACTTTACAGCCTCGGAAATCCCTTCTGCAACCCCGGCAGGCATCCCCTCATGATGTCATCCCAAACCGCCGCCGCACATGCTGCTCAATGACCACCGTCGGACCACTCCGATCATAACTCTACACTGCCGCTTTCACTTCCGCGAGTTTACACTTCCCTTTGGAATTCCATTCCTCCCTCTTTCCTTACCATGGAAACCACTCGACCGCCTTGTCACCACGACAAGTACCACAGTGCTCACCCCACGCTACACCATCTCTTTAAAGCGCAACCGACATCCATACATCACCACTACTCTGACTCTCATCGCAGGGACTCTCAAGCCCATGCACTACCTTCACTGCTCAAGATCACTACCCGGGGCCAGACCTCCCAATGTAATCACACTGCAACATACGCAATACATGTCCTTGAATCGATCCAACAATACTCGCAGAGTCTTCAGCATGACTGGACCGCCTCCCCAGGCCTTCAGCCAATCTAGACCACTCTCAGAACCTTCAGCCAATCTGACTGGACCGTCCTCCAAGCCTTTGGCCTGACTGGTACGCCTACCGGCCTTCAGTCTATCCGGACCGCTCAACAAGCATTCATCATTCCGAGCTATCTCTTCGGGAAATCCTCCCATGCATACCATTCTAGCCCTCTAGGGGTTCCGAACTCCATCTCCATCATACATACTCGATCCCAGCCTGCTCCCAGGCCTTCCACAATCAAATGCCCTAGGTCTATATTTCGCCCCGCGTGCCTGTTACTCACCCATACGAGCCTGCTCTCAGCTGATAGAAATACCGCTGAACTCCCCCAAACAGCTAAGCAACCTCTCAAGCCTAACGACCATCCGGAGAATTTCCAATTCTCCCCCACTTAAGACACTAGCAATTAACCACCGGTCGCCATCACCGATCTCCCAAAACAACCTTGCAGAAAACCAACACTTACACGCAAAATGTTTCTCCCTGGCGCTAACAACTTTCGTAAAAATCATGTTTTCACACTGAACAACCCGCTCGAAAGGAACCCAATCTTCAAATATCCATTCTTCAGATTGCAGCGACTACCTGACATTCAAACCAACGCCGCATCCGCCACTAATCCTCACAGAGATAATCCACGATAGCTCGAAGCACTAATCCATAACCATATCGATCCTTCAGGGAACAAAGGATACCAAAACGAAATCTTGAACACAACTCCATAACCATCCAACGAGACTAGCGAATAACGATACTCCACAATAATCATAAATAATCAAAACAACAGAAAGAAACATACCCGCAGCAGCAAGCTGAAAAGCACGACCCTAAGCCCTTGGGGGCTCTGCTCCACCCTGACCTCCACCTGTGATCCTCAACGTAGCCGGTGCTGGAGCCTGCACCGGTCCTGCAGCAAGCTGTGGACAGTTGACCCTCAAATGTCTAACCTGATGACAATGATAACATATCCTCAAATCCCGTACCAGCACTGATTGCCGACAATCCCTCGCATAGTGTCCCTCCTTTCCGCACCTACGACATGCTCCACCGGACCGACAAACTCCGACATGACCCCTTCCACACTTTCCACAGACGTGGCTACCCCGATCTCCCATCCTGGAATCAACGGTCTTAGACCGTTTCGTCGCCGGCTGCGACTGAACCGGAGCTTGCCTCAGCTCACGCATCTGCAACTCAATCTCTAACTCACACCGCCTGGCGGCGTCCTGTAACTCCAGCAAGGTCCCGCATCTCTGCGCGGACACAAACTGTCTGATGTCTCTCTTTAGCATACTCAGATAGCGGGACATCTGAGCCTGCTCCGAAGCGAACTCAGGGCAAAACATTGCCCTCTCAGTAAACATCCTGGTGATTTCCGTCACCGACTCTAAATCCTGCTTCAGCTCGAGGAACTCCTGAGCCAACCTCTCCCTCTCGACCTGCGGAACATAACGAGTACTGAACATCTCTCTGAACTGATCCCATGAAATCGCAGCCCTCTGCGTATCCGAATATGACCCCATGGCCAACCTCCACCAATCCTTTGCCCCGAGCCTTAACAGGTTCAGAGCGCACCTCACCCTCTGATCAGCAGGGCATGAACACGTGAAGAAACATCCCTCCACATCTGATAACCATCTCATAGCAACGATCGGATCCTGAACTCCATCAAAGGTGGGAGGCTTCGTATTATCGAAGTCCTGGTACTGAAACCCTCTACTAGTTCCTCCCCCTGCCGCTGCTACAGCTGCTGTAACCGCCGCGGCAGCCGTCTCCGCAAGAGCCGCATAGCGCTCATCAAGATACTGTTGGAATAGTGTCTAAGGCTGCAACTATATTAGACAAGTATTTGATCCGGTTGTGCATGGTCCTTTTGGGTTGCCTTCACCATAGCAACTTGATGGATGATTTGTTAAGAGAGAGTAAATATTATAAGGAATAATATATGGTTATTTGATTAATATAAGTCATAGATTAATTGGAATTAATTTGGTGACTTAAAGAGATTAATTAAATAAGAGGGTATAAACTGTCAATTGTTTGATAGTTACACTTTAGACTATAAATCCTTATCCTAGATAGGATGGACGATTTCTAGGGCTTGGATAAGCCAAAATCGTCCATAGGGTTATCTATGGAATGGATTTGGATAGCCTTAAGAGAAGATTATCCAATTAGGGTTTAGGTTGTAACCCTTAAGGAGTCTACAAGTATAAATAGACCCTAGGGGTGAGGGAATTCGACACACCATCTAAAGTAGAGATACTCTGGCCGAATTCCTCCCCTCTCCTCTCTCCTAAATCATCTTGCTTGCTATTGGTGTTTGTAAGCCATTAGAGGAGTGACATTTGTGACTCTAGAAGCTCCAAGACAACAAGATTAACAAGGAACTCAAAGGTATGATTCTAGATCTGTTTCAATGTTGTTATTTAACCTAATTAGACATTAGAAGTCTTGGATTCAAAGCATGTTTAATTAGAAAGCCTAGATCCGAGCATTAGGGTTTTGCATGTGCACATAGGAAAGTTCTTATGGCTAAAACCCATCAGATACTCCACCATGGCGGTCTTGATCGAGCCAAACAACTCCGGCAGCTCAGCCCGAAACAATACAACAACCTCATCATGCAGGATCTCACGAATCCTCGCATCCAACTCGTGCATACTCATCTGACTGATAACCTCGGGCTGTACGGACCCACCCGGAACCCCCTCTCCTGCCCCTGATCCTGACCCGGATCCACTCCCAGCGTGTCCTGAAGTCTCCATACTGAAAATAAACCACCAGAAATCTCAAACACTTCCCACTATCCCGGGAACAAACTCCCAACCCCACCCTAGAGGTCATGGTTTCCCTGATACGCGTATGGGTCTTGTGCTTCCAGTAGTACGGGCCCATACTGCCTTCCACACCTACCCATATTTGTATGAAGTACTTCCACAACACCCTAGTAACATATATATACATAGCAAGTGCTCGATCCTCACTCCTAGAGGAATACTGGAACCCTCAATAGAGGAACCCTAGGCTAACAGGCATCACATAACAGGCAACATTATCATGAAATCCTGAAGATCCCTACCCTATCACTAACATGTTGTTCTATTAAATCTCAATAAAACAAATATCATGTATGGTATTTTGGGGTTACTTACTGGCTCCGGCTGATCGTACCTCCGTGTCCTCCATTACTTATTTTGAAAACCATTTTAAATTCTCTTTTGAAAACTCTCCTCGATTTGAGACTGGAGTCACACAAGTGTTCCTCCAATTCAGTCAAACCAAGGCTCTGATACCAACTTGTAACGACAGAAAAATGCAACCAATTTAAATTTTTCAAAAACAACCTGATTTCATTAAATTGTTTACAAAAAGGTTTTCAATACAAATCATTTAAAGTATTCCCAGAATCACATTGCTACAAAATCATGAGGAGCGGTACGATCACGCCTTCGCCTTGCCACAGTCTCCTGAAGAACCTGAAAAACATTAAACCACAACTGTAAGCCCGTAAGCTTAGTGAGATACCCCCAAAATACCAACCACATATACGCCTTTCCAGGCTAAGACCTTCCGGTCCCAAACATATTGCCTTCTGGCCCATACCATATAAAACATACATAACATAACAGAACGTAGAACAGCCATGCATATCGGGACTACTGTGTGACTAGTCCGCCGTATCGGGCCTTCAGTCCACCGGATCCATCCTCCGAGTCTAGTCATGTCCTTTGAGTCTACAGTGTGGTTGGTCCACCCGCACCGGGCCTTCAACCCACCTGGTGCACTCTCTGAGTCTACAGTGTGACTGGTCCCGCATCGGGCCTTCAGTCGGCCTGGTCCACTCTCCGAGCCTCGGCACGTCTGGCCCGCCCTCGTGGGGCCTACAGCCTATCCGGACCGCTTGCTGGGCCTTCGGAATAACCGGTCCGCCCTGGGTATCTTGGCTTACAACACAAAGCAGGACCCGCCTCAACCAATCTCCAGTCCAAACAAACATGTGCACATAACATACAATCATCTAACAGTCATAGACGACAAACCGAGCAAGCAGATCACATAACATATCATTACCCTAACCAGGTTACCGACCTAACCGGTCACTAGCATAGCATCACTCTACATATCAGGAAACTGACCTTAACTAGGCCTCCAGCATGTACCATCCTAGCTACCATGATACAGACATATCAAACAATAACATAATAACCATATCCGAATCTTAATCCAATAAAAGGGCCGGCCTTGGTGCCTTAGACCCTGTTGATATAGTGAGGATAACTCACCTCGAAGCTGCCGGCTGTAAGGATAAGATCCCGCTGCTCCGAACTCCGACACGAACTCCTCTACTAAACACCAAAACACTCAATTCAATATATACCCTTATTTACCAAAATACCCCTGGAGGACAACTGGTCAACCCTTGGACAAGGTCAAAGTCAACCCCTGACTGACTCTACTCGCCGAGTCAACCCCATGACTCGCCGAGTCCCCAAGTTCAGAACTTCCATCAATTCGTGACCTGACTCGCCGAGTCACCCCGAGACTCGCCGAGTGCAACCACTCTGAGTCTACTCGCACCCAACTCACCGAGTCATTCCTTGACTCACCGATTCTCGACTCAACCAGAAATTATTGGGACTCTTCGACAAGACTCACCGAGTCAAAGGCTATCTTCAACCTACTCGCCGAGTTGTTCATCCAACTCGTCGAGTTCCAGCTCATCTTCAAGCAACTCGTCGAGTCCACCCTTGTGACTCGCCGAGTACCACCGGTCTGAATCCATACAGAAGCATTCCAGGCCATGCAATTGATCCAAAACATAGATCTAGCCTCCTACAACCCATCCATCACGTAAAGTGGCAAACTTTACGTGAATCCATGAAGATCTAGGCATTATACACATTAGGGCTAAGGTTTGGGACAAGATAGCTTCACTACATACTCAATCACAGGGACTTTCAGGCATTCCAACCCTTCTCCATTCCAGATCTGAGGTAGCAACCTCAGATCTAACCTCTAGACTCCAAAATACCAAAAGATGTGAGCTCAACATCCCTAAAAGTGAAGAATCTAGATAATAGCAGCTCAAGAACAAGATTTTACCTTCAAAGGATGCCCCAATCTGCAAGGAACTCGAAACCAAGCAAAGCCCCTTGCTCCACACCTTCCAACCTCAAAACTTTCTTCAACAATTACTTCTCCAAGCTCCAATCCACTCAACAATGGTGCTTCTCCATGATTTTAGGGTTTCTGGGACTCAAGGGGGTGATAAAGAGGTTGGGGAGGAAACATAATGCTCTTTATATAGGGCTCAACCCTGAGAATTAGGGTTTTCTCCACTCAGCAGCTACTCGCCGAGTCGATCTTTGGACTCGCCGAGTAGGCCACTTGACACGCGACCAAAGTCGCGACCTGACTCGCCGAGTCCATCCATGGACTCGCCGAGTTGCCCTTCAAAACTTACACTTTTAGCCCTTCAGCTCTACTCTTGCGATTCCGGGATGTTACACTCCTCCTCGGGCTCCCATGTCCACTCCGAGCCCTTGCGATACTGCCATCGCACCTTAACTAACCATAACCTTTTGTTCCTCAGCTCCTTTCCGATCCAAAATCGCCACTGGTCTCTCAATATAGTTCAGGCTATCATCAACCTGAATGTCCTCAAGGGGTACCACCACTGAATCATCCAATAAGCACTTCCATAACTGAGAAACGTGGAAAGTATTGTGGATCTGGCTGAGTTCTACTGGAAGATCTAGCCGATGCGCAACCCGACCCACCCGGGCCAAAACCCTAAAGGGATCAATGAACCTAGGGCCCAACTTTCCCCGCTTCCGAAATCGGATGACACCCTTCCAGGGTGACACCTTCAGGAGGACCATATCGCCCACTTGGAACTCCAAGTCCGAGCGCCGCTTATCGGCGTAACTCTTCTGCCGACTCTGTGCAGTCTGAAGCCGGCTACAGACTTGTTGTATCAACTATGTGTTCTTGAGTACTACCTCCGTACTCCCCATGACTCTCTGACTGACCTCACCCCAACAGACTGGGGTCCTACACTTCCTCCCATAAAGCATCTCAAAAGGAGGACGGTCAATACTGGCGTGGTAACTATTGTTATACGAAAATTCCGCTAATGGAAGATACGTATCCCAACTGCCACTGAAATCTAGGACACATGCCCGAAGCATGTCTTCGAGAGTCTGAATCTTCCTCTCGCTCTGCCCGTCCGTCTGAGGGTGGAAAGCGGTGCTGAAATGAAGATAAATACCCATCTCGTCATGAAACCACTTCCAAAACCTGGAAGTGAACTAGACGTCTCGGTCTGACACCACTGAAACTGGCACTCCATGATGTTCCACTACCTCTTGCACAAAATATCGGCTAACTTCTCAGCCGAAATGCTCTCCTGGATCGGTATAAAATGCGCACTCTTGGTCAACCGATCCACGATGACCTAAATCAAATCAACTCCACGTGCGGTCCTAGGAAGCTTAGTAATAAAATCCATGGTGATATCCTCCCATTTCCATACGGGAATATCCAATGGCTGAATCTTGCCGTGGGGTCTCTGGTGCTCTGCCTTGACCTTCCTGCAGGTCAGGCATCTCTCTACATACCACGCTACATCCTGCTTCATGCAGGGACACTAGTAATCGAGTCGAAGATCTCTATACATCTTCGTCGCCCTCGGATGGATGGAGAACCGAGACTTGTGGGCCTTGTCCATCAACACTTGTCGTACCCCGCCCCAGTACGGCACCCAGACCCTCCCATGCAGGGTCAACAATCCTCGACTATCATAATCGAAAGAAGCTACTCGGCCCATGATTCTCTAACACTTTTGCCTCTCCTCCTTCAAGCCCTCAACCCGTGCCTCCTTAATCTGCTCCAGCAATGGAGTAATCACTGTCATCCTTAGACATATATCTTTGATTGGGGTCGCCACTGCCCTGCGACTCAGAGCATCGGCCACAACGTTGGCCTTGCCCGGATGGTAAAGGATCTCACAGTCAAAATCCTTTACCACATCCAACCATCGACGCTGCCTCATGTTCAGATTTGGCTGATCCAAAAGCTACCTCAGACTCTTGTGATCCATGTAAATGGTACAAAGGACCCCATAGAGGTAATGTCGCCAAATATTGAGGGCGAACACCACTGCCCCCAACTCTAAATCATGCGTCGTGTAGTTAGCCTCGTGAGGCTTAAACTGTCTAGAGGCATAAGCTATGAGATGCCCCCGCTGCATCAACACTGCTCCCATACCTATGATCGAAGCGTCACAGTAGACTACAAAGTCATCCACTCCCTTTGGCAGGGTAAGAATCGGTGCCTCGCACAGTCGCTGCCTGAACGTCTCAAATGCTGACTGTTGCTCAGGACCCCAATGAAACGCCACTAACTTCTTAGTCAGTCGAGTGATCGGTATTGCTATCTTGGAAAAATCCTGAATGAATCTCCTGTAATACCCTACCAGACCTAGAAAAGTCTGAATCTCAGATGGAGACCTCGGGACCTCCCACTGCATAACAGCCTCTATCTTGGCCGGATCTACAATTATAACCTTCTGGTTTACGAGGTGTCTAAGGAATTTCACATCGCGCAACCAGAAGTCACACTTAGAGAACCTCGCAAAAAGTTTCTCCCTCCTCATTGTCTCCAACACCTTTCTCAGGTGCTCCTCGTGCTGATCCTGAGTCTTGGAATAAACCAAGATGTCGTCGATGAACACTATTACAGACCGATCCAGCATCGGCCTGCAGACGCGGTTCATGAGATCCATGAACGCAGCTGGAGCGTTGGTGAGCCCAAACGACATCACCACAAACTCATAATGACCATAGCGGGTCCTAAAAGCGGTCTTCTGTACATCCTTATCCCTGACCGACATCTGGTTATATCCCGACCGCAAATCAATCTTGGAAAACCAAGATGCTCCTTGAAGCTGGTGAAACAAATCATCTATCCTCAGAAGTGGGTAACGGTTCTTCACCGTTACCTTGTTCAGCTCCCGGTAGTCTATATACATGCGATGCGTCTCGTAATTCTTCTTCATAAATAGGATCGAGGCTCCCCATGGTGAACTGCTCGGCTTGATAAAACCCTTGACTAGCAGCTCTTACAGCTACGTAGACAACTCCTGCATCTTTGGAAGAGCTAATCGATATGGTGCCTTGGCTATTGGATCCGCACCAGGAACCAGGTCAATCCTGAACTCAACCTGTCTCTCAGGATGTATTCTAGGAAAATCCTCTCGAAATACATATGGGTACTCTCGTACCACCGATACATCGTTAACTGTCGCCTTACCCTTCTCCCGAGCATCCATAACATAGGAGATATACCCTGCTGAAAGTAACGCCTCGCTCTTGCTACAAAGCAAAGAATCGGTCCGTGCTGTGGCCTCTCACCCTAAATCATTAACTCTCCCCCACCAGGAGTGCGAACCCTCACTAACTGTAGCTCACAATCAATCACTGCACCATTGGCACTCAGCCAATCCGTACCTACTATAACCTTATTCCCTCACAGGGGAATATGAACCAAATCCACTGAGAACTGCTCATCAAATAATCGCAACGAACACCCCTTATATACCCTCGCGACCCTAACAATCCTATAATCTGTTATCTCAACCTCAAGTGGGCAATCCAGCTCCCCTGGAACTCTGCTAAATCGCTTGCTAAGTGCAAGCTAGACAAATGATCGGGTAGCCCATGAATCAAACAATACTGTAGTTGAAATGTCGTTCACTAAAAACGACCCTATACACCAACACATAATCATGAGAAACAATCAATACTAAATACAAATATAAGAGGAAAATACGTACCTTTCACCACGTCAGGAGTCCCTCTCGCCTCCTCTACTGTCATCTGGAAGGCTCTGCTCTTCGTCATTGGCGCCTCAGCCCGACCCGGACGACCGTCTGTAATCCTCAAGGTAGCAGGGGCAGGTGTCGTCACCTTCCCTACTGCTGCCAATCTCGGACACTAGGGCCTCTTGTGGTCCCTTTGATTGCAATGAAAGCAAATCAGATCAGATGCTGAGGTGGGAGTCGCAGTGGTAGAAGCTGTACAATCCTTGCTCATGTGCCCAGTCCGACCGCACTTGTAGCAGCCGAAATTCCCTGCCTTGCACACTCCATCATGAAACCTCCCACACTTTCCACACCGACTATGGCTCTACTGTCCCCTAGGTCTATGGTCAGATACCTTGGGCTTTTTTCCGGAACTCCCTGTCCGAGATACCACCTCTGGCTTCCTCTTCCTCTCCATCTCTAAATCACTATCCCTCTCACGAGCCCTCGCAATCATGTCATCCGACGTTTTACAGCTGGAATGGCTCACAAACTGTCTGATATCGCTCCTTAATATCTCATGGTATGAGGCCTTCTTCATCTCCTCGTCTGTCGTGTACTGAGGAACGAGAAGATCCTCTCCCTGAACTTGGCGGTAATCTCTGCCATTGTCTCCATCGTCTGCTGGAGATCCTGGAACTCCCTAGCAAGCTGCTGCACCTCAATAATAGGTACGAAATCGGCTCTGAACCTGGTCGCAAAATCCGTCCAGGTCATAGCATCAAGATTTGTGTTATCCCCGATAACATGTCCGACCACCTCCCACCAATCACGTGCCCTGCCCTTCAGAAGACAAAATGCATGTCAGACCTTTTCCACCTTGGGACATCTGCTAGTGCGGAAGGCTTTGGCCACATTAGCCAACCATCTGGTACTCGCAATGGGGTCTCAGGCTCCCTGATAATCTGGAGCTCCACAAGCCCTGAAATCCCTGAATGTGAGAGTGCATGACCCCATCATGGCCGCCACCTCATCTCGGAACGTACTCGTCCTCTCATCCAAAAGCACCAAAATACCCTCCTTGATAGAACCGAAGATCACAAGAGTCTGCTCAAGTATGTTGCATGTGATCTCTGAGGAAATGAACTCCCTAGTATGCTTATCCAAATGCTCGACCCCCGAGCCTGAACCTGATCCCTCTCCGGCCTCGGAACTGTCGATTGCTGGTCTTGGGCCAAAACCACCATTCTGAAAATACATAATGACAACATCAGAATACAATTATAACTCGAGGGATCATATCTACTATGAGTTCCATGGTCTTATCTTAGCTCTTCTTGATTCGAGTACGAATCCTCTGCTTTCAGTAGTACGGGCCCATACTACCTTCCACATCTATCCGTACTTTCCTCAAGAATGGCGGTGACTCCACCAAGTCCCTTCTACTACTACTGATCTCTGCTACTCTCATCCTAGGCTTGCCTTAGCGAACCTCCAACCCGCACCCGATCCTCAGCTACTGAAGGTATCTTTGTAATTCCAATTAGCCACTACCTGAATACCATCACATGGGACGAGGTTCGGATAATCCTTCTAGTAAAGGGATCGTCGATAAAAGGGTGAGACTCAAACGAGAGCTGCGCAATAGGGCCAAATCCATCACTCTAATATTATTCAACCCTGGTCACATGTGACGTGACGTATTCACCTAATGGCCAACTCCCATCACTCAGTGTCCTACAAAGCACAAAGGAGGCAGCATTCAAACAAAAAGGGAAATCTAAACCAAGCAATGATATTCAAACAAGAATCTATACTAGCATACGATTATAAGCTCATACTATAAGGCATAACCTAAACAGGCTATCCTACTACTATCTATTTGATACTAGCATGCAATTCTCATAAAGCTGAAGCACATATAACAGGCACATAAGGCATCCTTCCTAGATCCTTAGTCTTATTCTGGCATGTTGTTCTACTGAAACAAATAACCATAACATAACTTGTATTGGTAATTTGGGAGTACTTACTTGAGCTCGGCTGATCGCATGCACCACACCTTTTTCTTTGCTTTTTCAAAAACTCTTTTCTTTTTAAGTTTCTTTTTCAAATGTTTCTTTCAGAAATGTTTTTCTTTTGAAAACCTTATACCATTTCCTTAGTTTAAGTTCAGACACACCCGGGAGTGTGCCCGAATCCCACTAACCAAGGCTCTGATACCAACTTGAAACAACTGAAAAATACAAGCCGCAAATTTCATTTGAAAACATTACTAAAACCATAATATCCAAATGTCATATAACAAAACCATAAGTCGTGTATTCTTGAAATGTCATAATAAATGTATCAAATCAAATCTGATGTCATGATTGTGTCAAAATATCAGAGTCTAACTCCCAGGCTAAAACATTGGTGTGTGCCATGCCATCAACCTGAGACCTTCCCCTTGCTAGGTGAAGTACCTAAACCAAAATTGAAAACCGTAAGCATGAAGCTTAGTGAGCTACCCCAAACTACAACATATCATGCAATAATAAATAAAGCACATACTGGGCCTTTTCCCTCGCATCGGAACGAAGTCCGGAACTGACTTAGGCCAGGCCCACTGAAGTCCGGAACTGACTAGGGCCTTTCCCACTACATCAGACTGGAGTCCAGAACTGACTGAACATATCAATACAAAATCATAACATATAACTGTTGGAATAGTGTCTAAGGCTGCAACTATATTAGGCAAGTATTTGACCCGGTTGTGCGTGGTCCTTTTGGGTTGCCTTCACCATAGCAACTTGGTAGGATGATTTATTATGAGAGAATAGATATTATTAATATATTATGAGAATAATATAAGGAATAATAATATAGTTATTTGATTAATATAAGTCATAGATTAATTAGTATTAATTTGGTGACTTAAAGAGATTAATTAAATAAGAGTGTATAAACTGTCAATTGTTTGATAGTTACACTTTAGAGTGTAAATCCTTATGGGAGATAGGGTGGACGATTTCTAGGGCTTGGATAAGCCAAAATCATCTAAAGGATATCTAAGGTAAGGATATGGATTAACTTAAAGTCTAAGTTATCCAACTAGGGTTTAAGCTGTAACCCTTAAGGAGTCTACAAGTATAAATAAACCCTATGGGTGAGGGAATTCGATACCCATCTAAAGAAAAGATACTCTGGCCGAATTCCTCCCCTTTCTTCTCTCTCAAATCATCCTCTTTGCTAGTTGGTGTTTGTAAGCCATTAGAGGAGTGACAATTGTGACTCTAGAGCACCAAGACAACAAGATCAAACAAGAGAATCAAAGGTATGTTTCTAGATCTGATTTTGTGTTGTTCTTACACCTAATAAGTCATTAGAAGCCTTTGGATTCAAAGCATGTTTAATAGAGAAACCTAGATCCAAGCATTAGGGTTTGTATGCGCACTTAGGAATGTTCTTATGTACAAAACCCATCAGTGGTATCAGAGCGTTGATTGGTTTCTATTAAATTGATGCTTGAATGTATGAATCTTAACTGAAAAATTCGATTTTCATGTTTTTGAGTCATGGACTCGGCGAGTCCCATAGTGGACTCGGTGCGTTGGCCTGACTCGGCGAGTCCAGTATGGGTACTCGGCGAGTCCGAGCGTCAGGATTAGCGAAAAACGGGATTTTTTCATATTTATCTTATGGAAACTTACCTTAATCATATTAGATCAACCCTAATCTGATTTTGTGATATATATGACTACATTTTTGATCTAATTGAAGATAATTATCAATTAATAAAATATTTGATTTCCTTATATGATAATTATTAATTAAATATGGATAACTTTGTGATTTAGATTATTTGTTATTTGATCCTTTATGTTTTAAATGTTTAAAACTAGTCCTCAAGTGTTGAAATTTATGTTTTGTGCTTAAAAGTTTAATTTAGACAATTTAAATTTCAAACCCTAGAATTTTACAAGTTTAAAATACAACGTACTAATATAATATTACAAGATTAATATATATATATATATATATATATATATATATATATATATATATATATATATATATATATATATATATATATATATGTATAACTTAAATGCTAGTCTTACCGTTAGTAGGCCTCATTCACGAAGTCGGTCTATAAGATGGGTATAAGGTTGCGACCTATAAAATGGCACTTAATGGGTGTATACTCACACCCACCACTCGCTTGATTGGTGGAGGGTCGTTAACCGAACGGGTAGGATAGGACAACCTCATCCTCTCATTAAAAGTATAATAAGAAATACAAAGTAACTACATGTTTTATTAAAATTTCCTAATCTTAGTTACTTTAAGAAAAGTGAATTGATGCAATCCCATGAAATTACACTTTGCACCTTGCTAAGAAGTTAGTGGAGCGTGTGTGGTTTACCGGCACACTAATTGGTTCTAAGCGAAGGTGGCAAAGGGTGATTCATTGTTTATCATAGTTCGATGGAGTGTGTGTGGTTTACCGGCACATCGAATAGGTGATCGTTACAATGAAGGCACCATGTGAATTTGCATGGTAATTCACACCCGCTTTGTGATCCTCGGTATCCCAATCACAAACAAGAGGGGCATATCGAGATTTAAACATGCCATTGAAAAGTTTCAATGAATCTCATCCGAACCTAGGAATTCTCAATACATTTAGGGCTTAAAGTTATGTTTTTCATGGTGGAGAATTAGTGAATCGTCATTCACTTACCTTCAAATTGTTTGCATGTTAGATTACGACATCCCTTTTCTAATGTGTAAATATTTCTGTTGGATCCTAGCCCTAATTTCTTAGTGGGTGAATAGTAGGGATTCATATTCTAATCTATCTTTGTCCTTTCTATTTATAGATGTCGAACTCCAAAAATGCTGCTGCGAGTTCTTTCACTTTGATGAGCCTTTGTCAAAAGGTCACCTTTGATGGAACGAACTTTAGCAAATGGATAAGATACATTCGCACGATTGCTCGCTATGAGGATAAGGAGTATGTCCTCGATGAGAAGCTCGCGAAAATCAACCCCAAAATTGCTACTCCCACCGAAATCACCGCTTTCGAAACTCACGAGCATGATGCAACGAAAGTGCATTCCATCATGATCACAACTATGAACTCCGAATTCCAAAAGTCCTACGAGGACATGTATCCGTACGAAATGCACCAAGACTTATTGGAGAGATACCATCAAAACGCGAGACAAGAGCGTTATGAGATTTTCACGAACATGATTTCCGCTAAGATGGGTCATGGAGAGTCTCTTACCGTGCACCTGCAAAAGATGCAAAGGTATGTCGACCGCCTTCGCAAGTTAAATGTTGACTTTGGGGAAGACTTGGCAATCGACATGGTGCTTCACTCTTTGCCTCCGAGCTACAATCAATTTTGGATGACTTGTCACATGAACAAAGAAGAGGTCACCCTAACTAAACTCCAAGGTCTCTTGAGGGTCGCTGAGAGTAACTTTAAGGATAAGTCTATTGCACCAACTCCCAATCCGCTCGTTGCTCCTGTCTTGGCAATTGGACAAGGAAATGGAAAGAAGAGGAAGGATTCGTCAAAGATCCATCGCAAGGTGAAAGCCCAAGATGGTGCCTCTTCTAGTGGGACCAAAGTTGATCCCACTAAGCCCTGCTCCAACCCGAAGGAGGCAGAGTGCCACCACTGCCACAAGATAGGACATTGGAAGAGAAGCTGCCCGAAATACCTGCAAGCCATCAAGGAAGGAAAGATCAAGCCATCTTTCGAAGGTATATATACAATTAAATCTAATGATTCCCACAATACTTCTTGGGTTCTTGATACCGGTTGTGGTTACCACATTTGTTCTAATGTGCAGGGACTAAGAAGAAGTAGAGTCGTGGAGCATGGAAGAATAAATCTAATCATGGGGAATAGAAGATCGTCTCCTGTGACCAAGATTGGTGTGTATTCTTTAGTGCTTAGGAATAGTTTATCTTTAGATTTGAACAATTGTTGCTATTTGCCAGAAATGGCTATAAACATCATTTCTTTTCATGGTTTGTTTAGACAAGGTTTTAGATTTTCTTTTAATAATGAGAATGGTTCTATTTTAGCTAATATAAATGATGTCTTTTATTTTGAAGCTATACCATGTAATGGAATTTATGAAACTGTTATGATTGTTGATAACTTAGGAAATGATGTTTTGTACTTGGATTCTTCCAATAGTATGGATAAGGCATCCTTATGGCATTGTTGTCTTGGACATGTCAACAAGAAACGCATAGCCCAACTCCAAAAGGATGGAGTGTTGGAGTCATTCGACCTTAGGGAAGATGACACATGCGAGTCTTGTTTACTTGGAAAGATGACTAAGTCACCCTTCGCTGGTACATGCGAAAGGGGTGAGGGTCTATTGGACCTCATACATACCAATGTGTGTGGACCAGTTAGATCTACCACGAAGGATGGAAACCGCTTCTACGTGACTTTTATCGATGACTATAGTAGATATGGGTATATCTACTTAATCAAGCAAAAGTCAGAAACTTTTGAAAAATTCAAAGAGTTTAAGAATGAAGTGGAGAATCAATTGGGCAGGAAAATCAAGATGCTTCGATCCGATCGAGTAGGAGAGTACCTAAGTCTTGAATTCCACGATTATCTCAAGGAGTGTGGAATAGTTTCACAATTGACGCCACCTAGGACACCACAATTGAATGGTGTGGCAGAAAGGCGTAATCAAACCTTGTTGGACATGGTTCGCTCTATGATGAGTCGTGCTTCGCTATCTATCTCTTTTTGGGGGTATGACTTAGAGACTGCCGCCCATATCCTTAACCGAGTCCCTACTAAGAAGGTTACCAAAACACCTCACGAGATATGGACGAGGAAAGATCCTTCGTTAGCACATATCAAGGTTTGGGGTTGTGAGGCTTTCGTAAGACGAGATACTCACGACAAGCTCGAACCTCGTAGTGAGCAATGTATTTTCATCGGCTACCCGCATAAATCCTTTGGATATCTCTTCTATAGACCAAAGGACAATGTTGTCTTTGTTGCAAGGAGAGGAGTTTTCCAAGAGCGAGAACTCATAGGCCAAGGAGATAGTGGGAGGCAAATCGATCTTGAAGAGATTCAAGAGTCGATAGATGAAGGAACCTCAACCGCTGGCACTCAACCCGAGGAGGAAACTCCGGTTGAACCGATTGACATATCATTACCTCTTAGACGTTCCAAAAGAGTTAGGTTTCAACCCCAGTTGTATGGTTTTCATATTACTACCGAAGGGGACACGTATATTAGTGATAGTACACTAATAAATCTTGATGAACCTAATAGCTATAAGGATGCCATGGCAGGCCCGAAGTCTGCGAAATGGAAAGAGGCAATGGATAGCGAGATCCAATCCATGTATGATAACCAAGTTTGGAATTTGGTTGAAAATGCGCCTGGACATAAGACCGTTGGGTGCAAATGGATCTTCAAGAAGAAGACCGACGTAGATGGAAAGGTACACACATTTAAAGTGCGATTAGTTGCGAAGGGCTTTTCTCAAACTCCCGGAGTTGACTATGAAGAGACCTTCTCACCAGTTGCGAAGATAAAATCTCTTAGAGTAATGCTAGCTATTGCCGCATTTCATGATTATGAGATTTGGCAAATGGATGTCAAGACCACTTTTCTTAACGGAAAGTTGGCTGAGGATGTTTACATGGCTCAGCCAGAGGGGTTTGTGGATCTGAAGCATCCGAATAGAGTGTGTAAGCTTGAGAAGTCCATTTATGGACTAAAGCAAGCGTCTCGCAGATGGAATCTTTGCTTCGATGAGAAAGTCAAAGAGTTTGGATTTGTACGAAGCGAAGATGGATCGTGTGTGTATGTCAAAGCCAGTGGGAGTGTAGTAAGCTTCCTTGTTCTATATGTCGATGACATATTACTCATAGGAAACGACATCCCGACTCTGCAGGAGGTTAAGTCCTGGCTCGGGAAGTGCTTCGCTATGAAGGGCCTCAGAGAGGCTTCCTATATTTTGGGAATTAGGATAGTAAGATAAAGAAGTAAGAGACTAATAGGACTTAGTCAGAACACTTACTTAGAGAAGGTAATAAAACGTTTTAGTATGGAAAACTCGAAGAAGGGAGAATTACTGATACAAAGCAATGCCAAGTTGAGTAAGACTTAAAGTCCGAGTACCGAAGCCGAGATAGCTGAATGAGCCAAGTTCCATACGCTTCCACAATTGGCTCAATCATGTATGCTATGACTTGTACTCGCCCTGATGTAGCCTTTGCTTTGAGCATGGTTAGTAGATATCAAGGGAATCCAGGCAGAGCCCGTTCGGTTGCGGTGAAGAATATCCTTAAGTACCTTCGGAGGACGAAGGAATGGTTCTTAGTCCTTGGAGGGAGTGATGACTTGAAGGTGCGAGGGTATAGTGACGCCAGTTTTCCGACCAACAGGGATAACTACCGTTCGCAGTCGGCTGGGTCTTTACCCTGAATAGAGGAGCAGTAACTTGGAAGAGTTCCAAGCAGGAAACCGTAGCTAATTTAACGTGCGAATCAGAGTACATCGTAGCGAGCGAAGCGTCGAAGGAGGCAATATCGCTAAAGAACTTCATTGGAGATCTTGGAGTTGTACCTGCCATAAAGGAGCCCGTGGAGATTTTCTGTGATAATGAAGGTGCGGTTGCCTTGACCAAGGAACCGAGAGATCATGGTAGATCACGACATATCAACAGAAAATATCACTTTATTAGACATCGTGTCGAAGAAGGACAACTCGTAGTAAAGTGGATATCATCAGAAGATAACCCAGTAGATCCGCTTACGAAGGGACTGAGTAGGGTTAAGCATTTGCAGCATGATAGGAGTATTGGGCTGAAGGATGACATTAGCATAGATTAGATAGTATTAGAAACATGTAATAGATAAATGTAAATAACATTTGATGATTAAATAAAGGAGTTTTATTTATAAGTAATGTTACTATCTTGTGTTAATTGTTTAACTATTGTTTCACTTTGCATGTTTTGACTTCCAGAATAATTGAGTTTATTAAGAATAATCGAATTGTTCAAATAGTCCACAATCGTTCATATGTCGGAAGTAGATATGAATGAAGATTGTCATGAATAGGTATGTAGAGTTTCTAAATGGTGTTAGACATAGCAAAAGATTGCTGCAACGTTCATGAGTGCTTATGAACTAGGTTTGAGCATTGGAACAAACCCGCGCTTGCTGGAATCACCTTATGGAATGTGATAGTAAATGGGTGATCGCAAGACGATAATATCATATAGTCTTAAAACCTAGATATATGGTTTGTTATTGGTTAATTGATTATACATTGATAATGCGAAAACGCATTGGTAACTCGATGTTATAAAACGCATTGTTGTGTGTAGTTGGTTAATGAATAAGTAAATGCATATAAGTCGAAGTTTATCTGTAACTTTTATCCTTTGAAGGAAAAAGTGATATCTCGGCCGCTCAATGATTTGATTTGACTTATGTGCCGGGCCCGGTCAGAACTGAATTGATGTGTTCGATTAAGTTCTATGTCAAATAAATCGGAAATCGAGAAACCAAATGCTATACTAACTATTCCATAGTATTGTCAGCATGATATCTAACAGAGGACTGTACGATCCCTTATCTAAAGGACAAGATTGATTAGATCAGAGTTTGATAGCGTCTTTGAGAGCTACGATTGCAAATCGGAATGTACCTGCGCATATAGTTACTAGACTTATCCAAGTGGGAGACTGTTGGAATGGTGTCTAAGGCTGCAACTATATTAGGCAAGTATTTGACCCAGTTGTGCATGGTCCTTTTGGGTTGCCTTCACCATAGCAACTTGGTAGGATGATTTATTATGAGAGAATAGATATTATTAATATATTATGAGAATAATATAAGGAATAATAATATAGTTATTTGATTAATATAAGTCATAGATTAATTAGTATTAATTTGGTGACTTAAAGAGATTAATTAAATAAGAGGGTATAAACTGTCAATTGTTTGATAGTTACACTTTAGACTGTAAATCCTTATGGGAGATAGGGTGGACGATTTCTAGGGCTTGGATAAGCCAAAATCGTCCAAAGGATATCTAAGGTAAGGATATGGATTAACTTAAAGTCTAAGTTATCCAACTAAGGTTTAAGCTGTAACCCTTAAGGAGTCTACAAGTATAAATAGACCCTATGGGTGAGGGAATTCGATACCCATCTAAAGAAAAGATACTCTGGCCGAATTCCTCCCCTCTCCTTTCTCTCAAATCATCCTCTTTGCTAGTTGGTGTTTGTAAGCCATCAGAGGAGTGACAATTGTAACTCTAGAGCTCCAAGACAACAAGATCAAACAAGAGAATCAAAGGTATGTTTCTAGATCTGATTTTGTGTTGTTCTTACACCTAATAAGTCATTAGAAGCCTTGGATTCAAAGCATGTTTAATAGAGAAACCTAGATCCAAGCATTAGGGTTTGTATGCGCACTTAGGAATGTTCTTATGTACAAAACCCATCAATAACAATAACACATATACTGCATATTGTATCGGATTGCAGCCCGAAACACGTAACACATAGACATGCCCGAATCACAAACACATCAAGCATACTGAACTATTGCTATCTAAACAGGCCAAAGTTGTGGCCGTAGACCCGTTCCTAATGGAAGGAAACTCACCACATAAGGCTGACTGCTGAAATGCTGATCGGGAACTGTCTGACTGTTCTCTAGTAACTCCCCGGCTACAATTCCCATAAAGACACTTAATCAAACACTGATAACTAATCTTAGGGTAAAATGACCATTTTACCCCTAGTCAATGTCAATATCTTGTCAAAGTCAACTTCCAGTTGACCTGACTCGCCGAGTTGGGCCGCCAACTCGTCGAGTCCCTATCCTTTCTTTTATCCTTCTATCCGACTCTACTTGTCGAGTTTAGCAAAGACTCGACGAGTTTCCTTTCTATAATGACATCTAGTCAACCTTCATCTGACTCACCGAGTTTTATGAACAACTCGTCAAGTCCTCCTTCATCATATAAACACGTCCATACTATGTGTCGCCGAGTTGTATGAACAACTCGTCGAGTATGTTCTTGTGGGTAAGGATATGGACTTGGACTCGCCGAGTGTATTCTAACACTCATCAAGTCCCATGGTTTCCAGATTATGGCTATGTCTCAATACGTCGAATCACTCCTCTGGGCTTGTCTAAATCCTTGCTATCACTCAGATGGGCTCCTTTAAACTATAACAGATTGTGGACTCAAACCCCAAACTCACTGAGTTCCAAGAACAACTCGTCGAGTCGCCTATTGTCCAAGTCTATAACTCGGTTTCTTGTGTACAACTCTCATCCAAAAGGTAGATCTAGGCTTCTAAGGTTGATCTAACATGTAAAGTTATGAACTTTACGTGCATGCATGTATCACTGGTGCTTAAAAGTCCAAAAAGGGGGGGGGGGGGGTTAACATGCATGGGGTTCTCATGGCCTTAAAGATGGCACCTTTATGCCATGAGGAGCCTTTAAGGTCCTAGATCTGATGGTGAATCGACTTGGGACGTCCAAATACCAAGAGTCAAGATTCTTAGCCCAAATAACCATAAGAAGATATTGGAAATCACAAGTCAAGAGGGAAGGTTTATTACCAGAAATTGAAGAGAAACTGATGTTGGTCTTAGATCTACTTCTTGTCCCTTGATTCTTCTTCCTTCCAACTCTTTCACTAGTTACAATATGCACCAATAACTCTCAAAATCACCAAGTAATCTCAATCTCTCTTATGGGGAATTGGGGTTTCGAGATTAATGCTCTGGAGGTGATGGAGGCTTAACTTGAAACCTATAATGTTGCTTAAATAGGGTGTAAACCCCAAATATTAGGGTTTCACGCAGACTGACCTACTCGTCGAGTCAAGCACAGACTCATCAAGTAGATCACTTAAAACCCGCTTCCACTCCTCGCATCTATCGATGAGTTAGCGTTGCTACTCTTCGAGTTACTCTTTAAAAAATGATATAAATAGATTAAGCACGTACCAAGAATGGGGTGTTACAGACTTCCCGAGCTATCAATACCAGAACCAGATAAAATCTTAGTTAATGGGCCAAAACCCTGAAGTTTAGTCCAGGGCCAAAAGTCAACGATCAACGGAAGTCAATGTCAACAAGTCAAACTTCAGGCTGAGTACGCCAGTGCACTCTGCTTGTACGCATGGCGTACTTGTCAACCAGAATCGGGACCCTATACGAGTACGCACAATATACTCGAAGGTACACCCGACGTACCCCACCAAATGACACTTTTCCATTTATTTCTTAATCTCTTAAGTCCTTTCATCCAACACTTAGATCTAGTCCCACAACATCATTCTATGTCATAAAGTTTCCACCTTTATGACTATCCACGTCTAGAAAAGGTCCAAAAGCTAAAACCTTAACTTATCAATCCATTAATACGTCATGACACTCTCATGGAAGGTATATAAGGATCAAGATTACATTTTTATGGATCATAAAAGCTCCATAATGGATAAAGTTTCCAACTTTATCCCTTAGAATGGTACAAACCACCAAGATCTAGCCTTTAAGCATCAAATGGGACCAAAAGTGCATCTTTTTCAACTTAATCTATTAAGTCCAAGTCTCCAACCTTCAGATATGAATCACGATGATGTTTAGATGGATAAAGTTTCCAACTATATCCATATCAAGGTCACAAACTTTCAAGATCTAAACTTTATGCACTAAAATGACCAAAAGCTCATACCATCTTGTTATGACATGATCTTCAGGGGATGGGATGTTGGTCGATGGATCAAACCTTGAAGATTTTTTGAGAACACAACACAGAAGAACCGTTAAAGGATGACCAGGTGTTCTCCCAGTATGTCACTTCGACGATCAAGTTAGTTTTTCGAGAGAGAGACTTTTAGGGTAAATTCAGTGAGAGAGAAGATGGATCGCTTCCTTGAGACGAAAGAGATCCTTTTATACCTGTTACTAACAGATCATGGGGACCTAACCCAATGAGTGTGAGACGTGTTTTCCTCTAATTGGGAGAATTATGCCCATGATAACTAACTGCATGGTGACATCAGTTTTAGGCATCACCTAAGCTTTTTGTCATGTCCTGATTGGTCGTGAGTGAATGAGAAGATCACGATGAATATTCTTTCCTTGTGAAGGAAAACGGACAACCATCTCGGTGTACGATTACTTAGGCTAAGACCGAGCCTTGGCTAATGTTCTGGCATGATAACGTCTTATGTATGCTTTCCGTTACATTTAACATGGCCGTTCATGGTAACGTTAACAAGTCCATTAGACCAGTAGGCTTTTGCGTTAATGACATAATAGAGTCGTTCTGGTATATTCACAGCCACATGGCGGGCTGCTACTGATAGTTGATGCGGTTGGCTGTGTGAAATCGCCATTCTTCGGCAGTTTCATCATGAAAACGGTTCACTGCCCCCTTTAGTGGCATTTGAACCACTGTTTCTCCTGCCGTTTTCTCCTTAATTTCTACTTTTCTCTAATTGAATTCTTTCCCCAAAGAACCTTTTTGACCCTTTCTTCATATCCTTCCGTGGCTACCGCTCATTCCTTGGGAAGTGATCTTACCACCGAAGAATGGGAATCTTTTCAGTTTTGATTCGGGTTTGTTCCCAAACACAGGGTTCAACTTCCTCTTCCAGATGCATCGGTTTACAGTCCTTCCGAAGGTAAGGTCAGCATTCCGATCGCCTTGTCCGAAGCGGGTCTGCATTTGCCTACCACATATTTCTTCAATCTAATTATCCAAGAGTATGGGTTTTCCGTGAGGGGGCCGACCCCAATCACTATAAACAAGATAATGGGTTTTGAACTCCTCTACCATGCCCTAGGCCGCCTGCCAACTGTTCTGGCATTCAAGTACTTCTTTAATGCTTCTACTCAGTCGGGGACTCATACGATTTCTTATAAACGGGGAGTCCATACCCTCATTCACGATAAAAATTACAATAAGAACTGGCAGGAGAAGTTTCTATGGGTGAACAACGACCTCATGGTACTCAGCTACCTAAGGGCTTAAGTGTAAATCGACCGCGCTCCAACACTCTTTGGTGCTGAAAACGAACTGGAAGATATCCTAGAGAAGATTACCATCAATGGTAAGGATTGGCTTGACTACTTCTTGGCCGCTGGCGGGATGAGTGCCGTTTGGAGGGCTTGCAGAAAGATGCCCGATTTTTCGTCGAGAAATAGGGTATCATTTTTCTCCTTCTATTTTCTCTTGCCCCCTTCCCCCTTTTTATTCGTCAAATCGCATTTAAATCGACATTTTGGTTAATCCGTTGTTGTCTTTGTTTTGATGCCAGGTATGGAGGAGGTTATTTCCTTGGAGAGAGATCTTCAAGGTTCGTTTGACGACAATCTTGAGTGTCCCGACGTTGACCTTGTATAGACTCTTCCCCCTGTTTCTGGTCGAGGAATCGAGGCTACTGTTGGTTCAAAAAGTGCTACTGGTGCTGGTAAGGATACAGATCTGAAGGACATTGTTGTCACTGGCACTACTCAGAAGGATCAAGCCCCTTTCGGGTCCCCGAGGAGCCTTCGTCATGTCAAGAGGCGCTTTGCTTTCTTGGAGGCCTCTTCCTGTGGTTGAATTGAGACGGATAGCACCGAGCCTCCTCTTCGTAAGAAATGTAATATGAGTTTCTTACTAGGAGGTACCACAAGTTACACCCGTGCCCCTGATGAAAGTCCTCCGAAACTGCCGTAGGGGGCACAGAACAGGGCGATTGAACTACCTAGTCATATATATGAAGAAAATATCAGCAAGACCAACCCTGATCCCACTGCTGGAGGAGCCAAGGTGAAGAATGGGTCTTTGCCTTCCCAAGGTCTCGCGTCAATTGCTTCTGGTTAAACATGAACTGTTCCCCTTTTTGTAGGGTCTCATCCGCATGCCTACAAGCCAGCATGGAGGCTAACATCCCAAGACCTTGTCTCTAATCAAGACACTGCTCTTGAGTGGTGTCAGCACGCTTTTTCTCCTGCTACAACTTAGGCTTTAACTGTCCTAGCGGATGAGCACATGGTTGACGGTCTGCACTATGCCGCCGCCCAAGTGTCATCTTACCTAGTTGCAGTTGTTGAATGAATCTCCGATATGGAGACCATCTAGTCTCACTCGGATAAGATAAGCATCAAATGTGAAGAGCTGAAAACCCAGGTGACAAAGATGGAAGCCGAAAAGCACAACTGGGAGGCCAAGTAGGATGTGGTGTTGCTCAAGAAGGCAGCCTTAATGGAACAAATAGCAAAGCTGGAGGAAGAGGTGAGGCATCTAAATAACCGCGTGGGATCCCTAAGTTTCGAGTATTCTGGTCTAAGCGAGCGAACGCCAGAGATGGAGGTTGATCTGGTCATGGAGAACGCTTCAAAAGGGGCGCTGGAGAAGGATATTTCATGGGTCCTTAACGATGGTCTCAACCAGGTGGTAGACAAGGTGATCGAGAACCCTCAGTTTCTTCAAGGTTTGGTTTATGTGCGGGCAACTTGTGTGGCGGCAGGGATGGAACAAGGAAGAAGAGCTGTAAAATAGTTGGTGATTGCTAGGGAGTTTAATATAGAGGTTGGGGTGGACGTGCTCACTAAGACCCAAGAGATCGAAGATGTCATGGCGACTTTTACTGAAACGGATTTTGCTAGGTATCTCCGCCTGAGTAGTGTGGACATGGCCGGACTCCGCGATCTTTGTCAAGACGCTCAGAACGATGGGTTTGGCCCTGGCCCAAGCTCTTCACCTAGTGATGGTAACACTCCTGCCCATAAGTACCACTGTTTGCCTGATTTGTTTTGATGTAACTCCTATCAACAATGTTTTCTATTTCCTTCTTTGTTTTTTTGTCTTTGCTGCCCTCAGTGGCAGTTTTAAAGTCCGGGAGTTCGGCGACTTTGACAATGTTTACTTTTAATTTGTGGGTATGAATGTTTCTTGTCACCGCACATATTCTTTTGTTTGGTCGGTTCGTGTATGGTTTATGTTGGCCATCACATAGTATTTATGCAGGGTTTGCTTATACCCATGGTCTGAGTTCTTTTATTGGTGAACTCTTTGTGCTTTACTAATGCAAGTCTTTAAGAAATTTTTTCTAATTTTCTACTTAAAGATCCTAGGCGTAGCCAATATCGTCATCTTGAGGCTCACCTGGTTGTGCCTTTCTCATTAGTTGAAGGTTATGACTCTTCTACACTTATGTCACATGTTCTTTGGTATGTTTGTTATTTGCTATAATGTGATAGATGAACATGTTTTGGGGGAAAGGTTATGAACCTTCTTTATAAAAACCCCCTGGTTGCCTCCTTGTATTGATTTTGCTCGTGTGACATTAGATGATCAGTCCTTGTTATCACATGGTAAATGCACACAACCTCTTGATTTTACTTTTCAAGCTTGAAAATAATAAACATCTGAATTGCTTTCTTTTCTTTTTTCTAGTTTTATGGTTAGAGTGTTATAAGACTGAAGGTGGTAAAGTAAGTTTTGCTGGTTACAATGACATGTTGAAACTAATACAAAATGCCTTTACTAGCATTGAATCTATCTTTAACACTCGTTTAAAGAATAAAAATGATGCAGATACTGTGCATTCCAAGTTCTTGGAATGGCATGCCCATCCTAAGCTTTTAGGACATAAGCACTATTCTTATGGGTTTCCACAATTTTGTACGGTCCTTCCCAAGTGACACTGAGTTTCCCCAATGGTTCAGAATGGTTGGACTCATTATTTCTTAGCACCCATTCTCCAACCATGAAGTTCTTGTCCCAGACTTGGTGGTTGTAATAGTTCTCAGTTCATGATTTGTATAGTGCTTGGTGCATCTATACTGCCTCACATTTTTCATTGAGCATGTCTAGGTTCTGGCATCACCCTTCTTCTCGAACTTTATTATATGCTTGCCAGTGACGGTGGCCAACACTTCTACCTATATCCATTTAGTGATATAATCCACGACCACTAGCAAAGATTTCACACCCACTGGCGCTGGTGGGAATGGTCCCACTATGTTGATCCCCCATTCATGGAAGGGATGGTAATGCTAGTCAATGGAATGGACGGTATATTTTGGAAAAGAGTGAATTCCTGACATTCTTTGCATTTATTGGTAAGGATGTGGCATCGTTGTACACATTTACTCCTAGGCAGAGTAATTTTCCTATGAGTGCTCGAGCGCCTTCATATGCCGCCACATCCTCGTAATGACCTTCTTCCAAGAATGTGTGCCCCTCTATTTTAGAGATACATTTTTGCCATGGGATTAAATACCCTCTTTGGTACAGTTGATTATCTCTGATTGCAAAATACGACCCTCTGATCTTGACTTTTCTTGCCTCCTATGAGTCATCCGAGAGCAAGCCATGGTGTAAGGAATCGACGTAGGTCTTGGTCCATTCTAGAGTGGTCGATACTATATTAATCCTTTGGTTATCAATACTTCTCTCCGGGAGTACTTCAACTAGCACTTTCTTCGTTAAGTGATCAACTTGTTGAGAGCATGCGCCCTTAAGTTCTTTCCCCAGGAGATTTGTTTTATTGAAAAACTTTTGAATGTGTTGGTTAGGCTACGGACTACATATAGGTAGTTTTGTATCCTTGATTCTTTAGCCTCGTATGTTCCATTTATCTGATTTGTGATAAGTAATGGACCACTGAGAGCTGCTAGTTGCTTTGCACCTACCTATTTGGCCAGCCTCAGACCCGCCATGAGTGCCTCATATTCTGCCTCATTGTTAGACACATGGAAGTCAAATCGTAGAGTGTAAGTGATTTCTTCACTATTGGGGTTTTGGAGGATCAGGTCTGCGCCTGAGCCTTCCTTACTTGCTGCGCCATCGGTGTATAGCTTCTAGAGTTCTTTGCTGGCTTTAGGCTCTAGTAGATAGATAGAGATTGTCGGTGGCAACCCCTTGATGGTATCTAGGATTTCAACCTGGAAGTATGCTAGGGCTTGGGCCTTGATGCTAGTCCGGGGGTGGTAACGGATATCATGTTCTCCTAATTCTATGGCCCGCTTGGCCAAGCATCCTAACTTTTCTGGCCTTAACATCACTCGCTTTATCGGATAACTAGTCAGAACATCCAGCTTGTGGGCTTGAAAATATCTACATAGCCGTCTAAAAACATATACCGGGGAGAGTAATAGCTTCTTTGAGGCCGGGTAATTGACCTATGGCCCTTATAGGTCCTTACTAACAAAATGGATGGGGACCTGCTTGCCTTCCCTCTCCATCGCTAACACAAAGGAGATAGCTTCTTCAGAAGCTGCTATATACATTTGTAGTGTCTCCCCTGGTAGCGGGCAGGTGAGAGCTGGTAGTTGGTGTAAGAATCTTTCAGTAGTTGCAATATCGCATCTGCTTTTTCTATCCATTTGAACTACTTTTGTTTTAGGCTCCCTTTGAGTGTTTGGTACAGAGGGAGCGCCTTTTCTGCAGATTTGGCAATGAATCTTCCCAATGTCGTCAACCTACCATTGATCTCCTATACACCCTTGACATTGAGGGGAGTTTTCAACTCTAGGAACTCCTTGATTTTGGTAGGAATAGGCATAACACCTTCCTTGGATATCTGATATCCAAGGAATTTCCCTTCCTCTACCCCAAAAGTAAATTAGCTGGGTTTAACTTCATCTGCGCTTTAGCTAGTGTTTGGAAGGTTTCTTCTACATCGTGGAGTAATGTTTCTTCATTACGAATTTTAACTACAATGTCATCGACATAGACTTCAATATTCCTGCCAATCTGGTCGACAAATAGTTTGTCCATGAGCCTTTGATATGTAGCACCCATATTTTTGAGCCTAAAGGACATGATGTAGTAGCAGAAACTGCATCGAGGAAACATTTGAAATGGAAACCCTTAAGCGATTGGACTTTCTGATCAATATCAAGAGAGGATAACAATCCTTTGGAGAAGCGTTGTTAAGATCTGAGTAATCAATTCACATTCTCCATGTCCCATTGGCTTTCTTTACCATGATAGGATTTGCTATCCATGTTGGGAACATTACTTCCCTGATTCACCAGATTGGCCACTTCTGCATTTATAGCCCTATTTTGTTCTGCTGTTTGGCCCCTCTTCTTTTGTTTAATAAGATTGCTTCCAATCGTGATATTAAGGCTGTATTATATAACTAGTTGATCAACACTTGTCAGATCTGTTGGTTTCCATGCTAAAACGATGGAATGTTGCTTCAGTAGTGCTACCAGTCGTGCCTTTGTCTCGTCCAATAAGTGAGTGATGATTCGCACGAGTTGTTCTAGATTTTCCATGTTTATTTGGTTTTGCTCTATGAAACATCCTTCCTTCGACTTCCTTGGTGCTCGCAGAAGCTCAGGAGCGGCTATGATCTGGTGGCAATGATGTGCCCTACTGTTTGTGGTGAGGATCCTTGCTGATCCCTAATGTGTGCTAAATTTAACTATGCCATGGATTGTCGATGGTACAAGGTGTAGTAAGGAGATTGTCGATCATCCGAGCAGAATGTTGTGTTCCGCTTGATACCGGATCACAGAGAATTCGATTGTTCGTGTGATTCGGTCCCTCTCGTCATGACTGACCAATGTTAAGGGCAGTTGAATAGTGCCTAATGGCCATAAACTATGTCCGGTGAAACCTACCAATGGTCCACTGGTTGGGGGCCATAGCCCCTCCTTCCATGCACCTGGTAATTCTCTGAGACACTGCTTATAGAGTATATAGGAGCAACTACCATTTTCAATGTATATCCGATGGATTTTCTTATTACGAATGTATCCAGATATGAGGAGTGGGTCTCGCTGATCCCAGTTCAATGGTCCGGGATCGCTGCTTAAGAAACTAATATTGAGTAGGTTTCTCGAGAGTACCTATATCTCATCCTCCGCTTGGTGAGGCGTGTTCCTATTACGAGAGTTAGATATAGTGAGTACCTTCATGCCATCATACAAAGGTTCCTACAACAGATCAGGATGCGATATCATCGAATGAGACAGTGAACCATCCAACGATAGTTGCCAAAAACTGCTATGGAGTACTGGCTCTGTAATCGGTGGGATCTATGCCATTAGCACCTGGGTTGGGTTTAGATCGCCCGTTTGTAGAGAATGAGCATCGTTTATTGGTTGTATCACTCTGAGGATACGTCTGGATGGCACCAAATGTTGTGACATGATCTTCAGGGGATAGGATGCTGGTCGTTGGATCGAACCTTGAAGCTTTCCTGATAACACAACACAGAAGAACTGTTAAAGGACGACTGGGTGTTCTCCCGGGACGTCTCTCCGACGATGAAGTTAGTTTTCCAATAGAGATAATTTTAGGGTAAATTCAGTGAGGGAGAAGATTGATCTCTTCCTTGAGACAAAAGAGATCCTTTTATACCTGTTACTACCGGATCATGGGGACCTAGCCCAATGAGTGTGAGATGTGGCCTCCTCTAATTTGGAGAATTATGCCCACGATAACTAACTACCCGGGGAAGTCAGTTTTCGGCATCACCTAAGCTTTTTGTCACGTCCGGATGGGTCGTGAGTGAATGAGAAGATCACGAGGAATATTATTTCCTTGTGAAGGGAAGCGAACAATCATCCTTGTGTTGGATTACTTAGGCCAAGACCGAGCCTTGGCCAAGGTTCTGGCATTATAACGTATTATGTATGCTTTCAGTTACATTTAACTTTGCCATTCATGGTAACGTTAACACATCCATAACTAGCTAGATCTAACAAATGCATCATCAAGATTCAAACTTTATACCTCAAGAAGATAGATCAAGGTGAACAAAGTCCAGATCTACAAGTTCCTTCTTCTCCAAGGTGCACCATGTATACTCCAAAGCACTCAAAACCACCTTCTTTTTGCTCAGAAGTCTCATCTAAGGTTAGGGTTTCATGAAAGGGGTGTTGGAGGGGTGGAGGTTGAGAATGGAGTGGGTTTGGTGGAGTTAAGGAGCTTAAATAGGGCTTAAACCAAGAAAAGAGTGTTTGGGCACTGATTGCGTATGCCCATCGTACTCCTGGTACGCCCAACATACTCAGGATTCCATTAGTATGCCTAATGTACACCTTTTTGTATGCCTAACATACTCAGATTGGCCCAAAACCACCCAAACTTCAAACGGTCATAACTTCTTCGTTCTAACTCTGTTTTCGATGTTCTTTATATCCACGGAAAAGTATTGAGGAGCTATCAACCCTATTTAATTAATTTTGACTTAAAACACATTGTACTAAAATCCATAATTCATAAAAGAAGTCTAAAACACTACATTCTCATTTTACCATTTGAATCCAAAGTGCAAAATGAACTATTGGGTCACATATCCACATTACCCACATCCAAATGGGCCTAAATCATACCTTTTTAAAGGACCTAATCCTTATGATGACCGCTCTTCAGGCCACAACCTCGAATTAGGAATTGATTTGGAACCAGGCGTTACGATATATATATATATATATATATATATATATATATATATATATATATATATATATATTGTTACAACAAAGTCTAGGTGTATGTTTACCTCTATCACCTAAGGGCCTTAGTCTAATAAGTGTTCGGGAATCTGCTCTATATAAGATAAACAAGTGGTAGGTCAAACATCCATACTGAGGGTGGACCCCAATATAGATTTTTGATGCCTAAGTTAGATTGAAATTTTTAGTGCTGCCTTAATGTTATATACTATGATTTTTTGTACCTTTTTCTCTCATAGGGTATCGTATATATGGGGTATATATAGGTCGCTCATTGTTAGAAAGGTTTATATTTCTTCCCAGTCCTTCATCTATTATCTGGTCTGTAGGCAGCCATGTCTTTTGTCCCTTTCTTGTTATTTTATTGTTATGTACCATATCTTTTGCATGTTTCTTGAGTTATGGTTGTAATACTTGTGTACGGTGTATTCGAATTTAGATTCGTTCGTGACATGCGATGGTGTTTTTATCGTCGACTTGTATGTTTAGAATCTTCTTTATCTTATATCCTCTTTTTGACTCTCAGATTACGACTGCTATGGGTGATGACATGTCGATAACTGTATTCGAAATGGACTATTGTATGCTTGATCTTTACACGCACGGATATCACTTGTCTCTTGTACTTGGTTTCCAACTTCCATCTTCTTCGTCATTTGTTCTTGATGCTCCACATGGTAAAGTTGGGTTTTAACTTAGGAATTTTGTTTGTGGTTTAAGGTTACCCCCGTCTCACTTCTTTTTGGAAGTTCTTTGTTTTTATAAGATTCATCTTGTTCAACTATGCCTAATGTAGTGTCAAAGGTGCTTACTTTAGATGTTTTTTGTGTTGCTCTTGAAATACCACTTTATGTCACTTTTCCTAACACAGTATGGTGATTGGTATTCTTTTAGTAGTCGCCATTTTCCTCTCTATCTCTCTCACTTTCTCTTTCTATCTCTCCCTCTCTCTCCATCTCCCCTGTTGGAACACAGGCCCTCAATTCGTCTCTCAAATAACACACACTCACAGGTATATATGTATACAGAAAACAAATATGGAGATATGGAAGAATTTTGGACTCAAAGCTGCTACGCATATTATTCAGAAAATAAAAGGCTTTTATAGCCTACATACCCTAATGAAACCTAAACAAACTAAACTCAACTAAAGGAGAACAAGCCCACGTTTTTCCCCTTTTCCAGCTCCTAATACCTAGTCCACATGACCCATTCAATAAAAAAATAAACTACTTATTTTGCTGAATAATAAAACTAAAAAATATCAAGATTAAAATCCTACATTCACCTCCTTAATCTTGATACATTTTTTTCATCAAAGCAATGCCGGTTCTTCATCTTGGATCAAGTTTGCTTCTTTGTCATTGTCTTTGTCATTCTACTTTGTGCACTCATAGCTAAAATGCCCAAAGTCTCCACAATTAAAGCATCGGAAGCTATTTTTGTCACCTCGACCTCTTCCTCTTCCTCGACCTCTTCCACCTCTTTCATAGTTTCTTCCACGCCCTCTTCCATGTCCACTACTATCATCATGCCTTAGTTCACTGGCCATCATGAGTTGACCCTACTCTTCGTCCTTTTCTTCATGACTTTGAAGCCTTTCTTCATAGGCTTTGACCCTTCCAACCGCTTCTTCAAATGTCATAGTTTCAAGATCAGAATATTGTTCAATTGGAGCTACAATTGGCAAGTACTTCTTTGGAACCGAATTGAGAAACTTTCTTACGATCACCTCCTCTTCAAGATTTGAACCTAGACTTTTGAACATAGCAACAATACCACTTATTTTGCCCGAGAAGTCATTGATTGACTCATTGTCCTTCATCTTAAGCATCTCCAATTCATTTCTTAAGGTTTGCAGCCTTGCTTTTTGCACCCGTTCGGCTCCAATATACCTAATCTTGATTGATTCCCAAACATCTTTTGCATTCTTGTGTTTAGCAACCTGTAAAAGTACATTTTCTGGGAGGGTTTGGAAAATTATGCCTTTGGTGGTATAATTCTTCTTCTCATCAACTACATCCTTGGTTATTGCATCCCAATGTCCATATGCCCTCAAAACAGTTTCAATCATAATAGACCAAGTAGTATAATTAGTTTCGGTCAATTTAGGACATTGAAATGGTACAACAGTACCTTGAGCCACAACCTATTTTGACCCCCCTTGGTTTGATCCTCCAGCCATTCTTTCTCTTAGAATTTATACTCGGTCTCTCTTGGTCTCTCTTTCTCAGGTAAAGACTTTCTTTCTTTCTCTTTCTTTCTTCTTTCTTGCTTGCTTTCTTTCTTTCTCTTCCTTTCTTCTTTCTTTCCTGCTTTCTTTCTTTCTCTTTCTTTCTTCTTTCTTTCCTGCTTTCTTTCTTTCTCTTTCTATCGGTTTTTACTTCTGCAACATCGTGATCTTCAATTCTCCATGAAATCACCTCCTCCTTCTTCTAATTGAGCCTAGTCTCTGATACCAATTGTTGGAACACAGGCCCTCAATTCGTCTCTCAAATAACACACACTCACAGGTATATATGTATACAGAAAACAAATATGGAGATATGGAAGAATTTTGGACTCAAAGCTTCTACGCATATTATTTAGAAAATAAAAGGCTTTTATAGCCTACATACCCTAATGAAACCCAAACAAACTAAACTCAACTAAAGGAGAACAAGCCCACGTTTTTCCCCTTTTTCCAGCTCCTAATACTTAGTCCACATGACCCATTCAATAAAAAAATAAACTACTTATTTTGCTGAATAATAAAACTAAAAAAATATCAAGATTAAAATCCTACATCCCTCGATTGATCTCGCTCCAATGGTAACTAGTAAAGTAGGTTTTGTTAGGTAGATATGCACAACATATGTATTCCTTTCGTTCCCTGTTATGTCTCGCTTGGTGATGATTTAATATCATTGTTTGAAAATCTACTTTTGTTGGTGCCCTTGTTTTCTTATTTCTTTGTTAAAAGATCGTTTCTTCCGGAAGTTATACTTGCTTTGTGTCATATGAGCCCCTTTTGGAAAGCTTGATGTCAACTGCCAGTGTTATCTGTATGTCATGCAGTTTTGTCTAACTTTTTTATTATAGTTTCTTTTTTCATTTGTCTTATGTAATCTCATGACATAAATGTTGCCTTCAGATGTTTTATTTGTTCTCTTTTATTGTTGTAGGTGGAAGTAAATGATACTTTCGATCAACGTCGTGTTTGGATGGTGACATTTCTCCTGAATCCATTGTATTGGATGATGTAGTTTCGGACTGAGATGTGGACCCACTTATTGTGATTCATGAATCTCATGTTAGGCTTCTCGGGTTTAGACTGAATGCTTTTTCTATTGATCAAATTATGGAGACTTCTTGTCCTATGATTGGTCCTTCACACGGTGGTTCCTCCAGCTTAGTAGGACGTGTGCCCAAATATATTTTTTCTCTTGATAGGAAGCGTAGGTGAATTCTTACATCTGATCAATTTGACCAATTTTTATGTGAAGTTTCCTAGGTGGGCCCTCACTGTGTCTCCTCTCCATCTTTGGGTCATAATACACATAAATCGGTTGGTATGTAAACACTTTGCCCTTTTTTTTGCAGGTATTCCATTGTTATGTGCATTTATACTTATTTTTTTTGGCTTCATTATAGTTGTTTTGTTGTGCTAATGTTAATTTCCTAGTTCCTATACATTGGTGCCCTTCTTGCATTCTATTTGAGGAAGAATTTAACAAGGCATGTTGTTTTATAGCCCATGCTGAAAACATCATTTCTACCATGATCGGGCGAGATCTTATGTTTTTTGATAGGTTGTTGACCTTACAGGATAGAATTTTAGCTGTCGAGGTGAATCTACGGGTTGCTGAGGGTATGAAGCTTGTGAGTGAAGAGATGTTGGTGAAGGTCTGCCGACTTATTGATTCGTCATCAGACACTGTGGCCAAAGTTTCCTTGTTGGAAAATCAAAAAACTCATGTATAAGGTAACTAGGAGACTTGTCTTCAATAGAATGATGTACTTCATGCCAAACTTGCCTCTAAATCCTAATTATGCTACTTATCTAGATCAGTTATGCTCTCTTATCGGTTCTTTAGGCAAACATGAACTTTGTGTATTGCATGTTTGCCTAACCGATTCCTGTCCCATGATTTGTCATTTTGTAACAATAGTTTTTTGTCTATACAAAATGTCGTTGTGTTGTGTGACTGTTTGTCGTAGATGGTTGTCGTATGTAGAAATCGTTAATTTGGTGATGAATTTGGATTATTATAACCTTGTGGTTAACTAGTTGGATTATGTACCCCATAAATATTTTGTTTTCGGAACGGGTAGTATATATTGGAGTATTGATATTCGTCATATTCGTAGATGTAGTCTGTTAGCCAGGCTTCATGTTTATAAAGAGAAAATGTATGGTTTGGCTAAGTGGGTAGCATGTGTCAGAGTAATGATACAAGACAGATGTATAGATTTAGTCGAAGGGCTGAGTTACATGTTTTATAAAGAATAAGTGCATTATTTGGCTAAGTTGGTAGCCTATGTTGGAGTAATGATACTCGACATATGCATAGATGTAGTTGGTCGGCAGAGCTAGATGTCTTATAAAATATAAGTGTATTCTTTGGCTAAGTGGATAGCCTGTATCAAAGTAATGATACTCAACATATGCATAGATTTATTTGACGGACCAAGCTAAGTGTTTTATAAAAAAACAAGTGTATTCTTTGGCTAAGTGGGTAGCTAGTGTCGGAGTAATAATACTCAACATATGTATAGATGTAGTTGGCGGGCCGAGCTACATGTATTATAAATAATAAGTGTGTTCTTTGGCTAAGAGGTTAGCATGTGTCATAGTATTGATACTCGACATATGCATAGATGTATTCGGTGGGCTGACCTACATGTTTTATAAAGAATAAGTGTATTCTTTGGCTAAGCGGGTAGCATGTGTCAGAGTAATGATACTCGACATATGCGTAGACGTAGTCGGCAACCTGAGTTACATGTTTTATAAAGAAACAAGTGTATTCTTTAGTTAAACGGGTAGCCGATGTCAAAGTAATGATACTCGGAATATGCATGGATGTAGTTGGCGGACCGAGGTATATGTTTTGTAAATAATAAGTATATTCCTTGGCTAAACAAGTAGCCTACGTTTATTTTGTGCATAAAGAAACCGGGCCTTCTTTTGCTTACTTTAGCATCCTCGTGGTACATATAGGATCTAATAATAACTTGTTTCCATCCCTTCGTTCTCATATCGGCCAATATGGTTCTCTTTATGTATTTAAACATAGAACTTCCTTATGTTTTTTTGACGTGCCATGTTCTTGGTACTGTCTCATCTTCCTTTGTTTGGAGGATATATGATTTATGCCTGTTTGCCTTGTGTATTATGTATGGACCTTCCCATGTTACTCCCAAATTTCCCTGTGGCCCTGTCTGCTAGCCTCATTATTTCTTAGTACCTTCTCAGCTATCTTGAAACAATGACCCTCGACCCGTTGGTTGTAATAGCTTTCTGTCTGTTTCTTATAATGTTCTTGTCGTATTACTGCTACATCTCTTTTTTCCATGGAAATATCTAGGTTTGCTCTTAAATCATCATCATTATTTTCCATATCTACGTTTGTTATTCTATTTTTTAGGATGATCAATTCTATAGGACGTTCCCTTGTTGTCGTTCGAGTTGTTGTTCAGTATGCCCATAACACACTTTGTAATTCATCAGCCCATCATCATAGCTGCTTCATCTAGTCTTGTTGCCAAGCCATGCATGCTGTTGGTGATCTCGGTTTGCCAGTTCGCCTCTGGGTGTGCCACATAAGTAAATCTTTGGTTAATTGTGAGTTCTTCGCACCAATATTGAATATGATTATTAGCAAATTGTGTTCCATTATCCGAAATTAGTGTATGGGGTATCCCAAAGAAACAAATGATTTTTCCAAAATAATTTGATCATGTTTTGTCCTATTATGGTAGCAAATGGTTCTGTTGGATTAGTGTCTAAGTCCATAACTATTTTGGTATGTACTTGACCCGATGGTGCATGGTCCTTTTGGGTTGCTTTCACCAAAGCAACTTGATAGGATGAATTATGGAGAGAAAGGATTAAATATGATTTATTAATATATTATGGGAATAATATATTAAAGGAGAAATCATATTGTTTAATTAATATTAGTCAATAATTAATTGGTAATTAGTTTTGTGACTAAAAGAGATTAATTAAACTTAAGGGACTGGAATTGTAATTATAAGATAATTGCAATTTGGGCCATGGATTGCCTTGTATTAAGGGATGGACGAATTCTAATGGGAAACCCATAAGGAAATCGTCCATGGGCTTAATAAAAGGAGTCTATGGGTTGCTTAGGGCTTAAGCATCCAAATTAGGGTTTCCTTGTTAGATAACCCTAATAGCCCAACTATATAAAGACCCATTAAGGCTCAAAAACGTGGCTAAGGTTCTTGTAAGGGTTTACACACGTTTTTGGCAGCCTCCAACCTCTCTCCTCTTCATCCTCTTGCTTATGGTGTTTGTGAGCCATTAGAGGAGTGACACTTGTGACTCTAAGCCTTCCAAAGTCAGATCAAGGAGGAATTGGGATTGTTATTGCTACATAACAATCAAGGTATGATCTTAAACCTAATTACATATTAATATGATTACTTGTATGTTAGAATTAGGGTTTATAGTCTTGGATTCAAAGCATGTACAATAGAGAAACCTAGATCCAAGCATTAGGGTTTGTATGAGCACATAGGATGTCTTATGACCAAAACCCATCAGTGGTATCAGAGCCTAGCTTGGTTTCAATTGTATTGATGCATTGTATAACTGGAAAATCGTTTTTTGGGCTTTATGGCTGAGGTACTCGGCGAGTACAGTGTGGTACTCGGCGAGTTCGAGCGTCAGATAATGCTTATCTCGAGATTTCTTGCTGTTTTTGCATATGGATAGTTACCTGATCATGTTAGATCAATATAAATCCGATTTTATGATATATATGACTATATTCTTGATCTAATTAAAGATAATTATCAATTAACAAGATAATTGTTTCCTTATAAGATAATTGATTAATTATTTTGAGTAAATTGATAAATTGTTTTGCAAGAAATCATTAAACAAATCAAATATGGATAATTATGTGATTAAATGTTAATTTAAAATTATTTGTTATTTGATCATTGTTGTTATGAAAAGTTTCACATTTTCCCCTTTAGGTTTTATAGTTTAAATTTGAACCCAAAAGGTTTTGAAGTTTTGAAATTTAAATAGTTAAAACCCTAATGTTTTGAAATGTTTCAAAACTTGCCCTCAAGTTTTGGAATTTAAAAGTTGATTAAAGGTTTAATTAGAAATGTTAAATTCTAAAACTCTAGTAATGTTTTGAAAAGTTCAAATCACACCCTTATGGTTTTATTAATTAATTAAGGAGTATAATTAAAAGAGGTTTAATAAATCCATAAAAGTTTAGGTTAACCTTTTAATTGAATTAAAAGTGTAATTGTTAAAGTTAACCATATAGTATTTTAAAAGTATAAAATACACTCTATACTATATATAACATTAAAAGTCTAACATTATATATATGTATGAGTAAAAGTCAGTCTTACCGTTAGTAGGCCTCATTCACGAAACTGGTCTATAAGGGGTGTTTAAGGAAATTGCCTATAAAATGGCGATTGAATGGGTATCCACTTTTACCCACCGCACTCTTGACTAGTGGAGGGTCGTTAGCCGAACAGGTAGAATAGGACGAAACCTTCCATTATAAGTATAATGAAATACAAAGTAACTAAATGTTTTTAAAATTCCCAATCTTAGTTACTTAGGTAAAAGTGAATTGATGCAATTCCATGAAATTACACTTTGTGCCCTTGCGAAGACGTTAGTGGAGCATGTGTGGTTTACCGGCACACTAAATGGTTCTAAGCGAAGGTAGCAAAGGGTGACTCAATGTTTCTCATAGTTCAGTGGAGCGTGTGTGGTTTACTGGCACATCGAATAGGTGATTGTAACATGTGAGGGCACCATGTAGTTTGCATGGTTATTCACACCCGCTTTGTGATCCTCGGCATCCCAGTCACAAACAAGAGGGGCATATCGAAATTTAAACATGCCATTGAAATGTTCAATGAATCTCAAAGGATCTAGGAGTTTTCATAGATTTAAAACTTAAATTTCTTTTTCGTTTTTCATGGTGGAAATTAGTGAATCGTCATTCACTTACCTTCAAATGTTCTGCAATTTGGGTTACGGCATCCCTCTCCCGAGTTGTAGGATATTGTGTTGGGTCCTAGCCTTGGAATTTCATTTGGGTGATTTACCAAGGACTCAATCAATCAACTAACTTGAATTCGTTTTTCTCCCGATGTCAAAGTTCGACAACTATGGTCTTCTCAAATCTCGTGGAACAAGCATTCCACATGAAGATGATATTCCACGATTCGATCGAGGAACAAGAAATCATGCTTCACTTCCTCCTCCTCCTCCAATTATTCTCCCTAACCCACAAGATTGTAAAATTGAAAAGTTCAATATCACTCAAGCCCTTTTGGCAAGTTGGTGTGTGCACACGTCTTAGGGATGAAGTCACACATTGATAGGTTAAGAATGATGGGATCCGTTGTCGGTGAAGAGATGGCTGTTGATTAGGTTCTTCAGTCACTTCCTAACTCGTATAGTGAGTTCGTAAGAGAGTACTATATGATGAACCACGACGTGACACTTATAGATCTCACCTACATGCTTATTGCTGCTGAATCAACAATGGTTTGGCACAATAGAAAAGCAAAGTTGATTGGAGAATCTGCCTTCAAGACCTCTATGGATTTAGACAATGGCAATGGAAGACATCCAATGATTGAAAAGTTTGATCATAAGTGAAAGGCGATGTCTAAAGTAGTTCCATGTGTTGTTCCAAAAGAATCAATTTGCTTTTATTGCCAAGAGAAGGGGCATTGGAGACGAAGTTGCCCTATTTACCTAAGAGATCTAAGAGATGGGAGAGTCAAAAGTATGACTACGCTTTAGGTAAGAATCCACTATCTAACTCCATTAAGTTCCTATTCATTGATTCTTAATACATGATGTGATAAGATTGCATTTGAATGTTTTGAAGGATCGGTGAAAAGAAAGGAAGCTTGATAAGAGAGCAAGATGAATCTAATCACAAGAGATGGATCTCAATCTCATGGACTTGAAGATTGGATTTTGAGCTTAGATAGTTTTGATAGAGTTGTTAGAAATTTTCTTTTTACATAGTTTTCAATAGATTTTGCATTGTAAGGACAAATGTTTTTCCGCTGCTTTTATAAATAAAATAAATTTTGTTTGACTTATTTATTTATTTGTTTACTTCCTTGCAATGAAATCGTTATGTGAAAATTGATGTTTGCATATTTCTACGACGAATGGATATGATTCTTAGTTATGTTATTTATGGAAATGTCAAGAATTTACCAAATAAGGAGAGTTTCTCATCACCCAAAGTTTCAATTGGACAGAAACTTGGAATCATGCAACGTGGATGCACGATGAATGAGAAATTTCGTATTTGGAAATTGGACTAATTCATTGACAAAGTGTCAAGTGAAGGACTAGGAGATCGAGTACACAAAGTTGTGTGTTGATCCAGTTCACCATAAGAGTAACAAAGATATTCGTCATGATTTACTAAAGGTTTAGTAAATATGATTATGCTTATAAGATTAAGTGTAATTCTGAATTGATTGAAAATGTTTAAATCAATAGTAGAACGAATAAGAAGAGTCAAGTAGGCAGAAAGATAAAAGTTTCTCCATTCTAAGAAGAAGGGAGAGTACCTTTTATGCTTTATGATAGGCCTTAATGATTAAGAACCATATCTCAATTGATCCTCTAAGTGAGTCTTAGTACAATTGTATGTTTAAGAAGAGGAATCAAGGATTGAAGAAATGGTTAAATCAAGAAGTCTATCATACTTCGTTCCAATAACAAGTCTTAAAGTTAAGATTGTGACAATGAGTGAAAAGTATTAAAGGTTTATAACATTCATCAAATGTGGAAAGTTGTGATGTCTTGAATAAGACAAAGACCAACTTAGACCAAAATTATGAAGTGTTTTGTTTTGATAAAAGCTACACTAACTCTTGAATGTTTGTTTGTCAAGAAATGTTTATTGACAAAAGAATCTTATATGTCAAGGAGTCAGTGGGAGTCTTAATGGTCTTGAAAGGTTTCAAGAACAAATCAAATAAACCTTATCGATCATCACTAGCACACGAGTTGAGGTTTACAACCTATCGTGAAGACATTATTTTGTTTCTGTGCCAATCCAATCAAGTTAATTATGCATATGAGTCCTATGAGTTCTCATTTGAATGCATAAAAGGCAAGGACCTTGATCAATGGAAAGTACATTGATAGGAAAGGGTGAGCTGCTTAACTACTTGGAAGACGTGGTGGGCAGCTGTGCTACCATAAGGCAAGAAATCAAGATTAAGAAAGTTCGATCCATATGAGTTTGAATTTGTCGTAAACTTTGGTTTTAACAAATTCACATGGATAGGAACACATACACCGTTTAAATCTAAGTGTCATAAGATTTCCTCCTTCATGAAAATGATTGTGAGAAAATGCTTTCACTAAGAAAGATTTTAAAAGATAGTGGTTGTAAAATTGAATTCTCGAATTCGATCATGGTTACGGCATCCCTTTCCATAATTTGAATTGTGAGATTTGGCAATTAGTCTTAATTGTTAAGACACACATATGAACTATCTAAGGCAAAGGTGTATAAGTTCAAGAAGCCTTGATAAAAGATTATCAAAGCACTAAGTATTAGAAACATGGACTTAAGAAATTCAATAGGTATTGTTTTTTCTGAAAGTTAAGATGTTTATGAATACATGTCGAAGCTAGTGGGAGCATAAGTGTTATGTTTTATAATAATCATCATGATAGTGGGAGCATAAATGTTATGATTGTATGATTATTAAGGCAAGTATTGCATAGTTGGCAATATTAATTATAGAAAACAAGAGTCATACTTTGCAAAGTTGTAAGAGTTGAAAGGTTGTTTTGCTATAATTAAGGGAGATAATATTATGCTTCATTTCAAATCTAAAGGATTAGGTTGTGAAATGTTAATAAATTTAGTCAAAGGTACATAGTGTGTTCTTAAAATTTCGATTATGATTACGGCATTCCTCTTCACAATTCGAATTTTGAGAACATAGCAAATAAAACATTGTGCATCATGTCCCATACGCTTCGGGTATAGGATCGATTGCAAATGCTTTAATGTTTGACCATTCTAAAATTTTCCAAATGTCTAGCGCATTGAGAGGGAAAAAGGACTAGAATCGGTTTTGACTAAAATAATTAAACAACTATCAAAGGACAATCCAAAGTTCAACGAGGATTGGTCGCTTGTGAGTAGTTGGAAGTATAGTATTGGAAATTATGGAAATGTTTCCATATTGGATGGACCATATCGACATTATTAGGAATAGATAAGATTCTATTAAAAATAAGTTGTCATATGGAAAATATGGAAATGTATCTATATTGAATTGAATATTTAAAATCTATGTCTAGATTAGAAACTTTTATGCAAAAGGATGTTCAAAGGAATGTGCTTTGAGTGAGAGACATCGTATCTAAGGAATTGTCTTGTAACAATCTCCGATAGAGGACTTTGTAATATCATTGGCAATAGTCTTTGAGACTTTGGTGTAGTGACATTACAAAAGGATCGTTACATAAAGTGTTAGAATCTAGTATATTCTATAAGTAACAAGAATTTGATATTCTTACACTTAAGAAAATGGATTTGGAGTTGTAAAATGAGAATGATTGGAAATGTGTTCAATTTGTCTATTTCACAAAAGTAAGAACCATAGGTAAACATTGTGTGCATGCTAGGAGCATGGGACAAGTGTTGGAATTCAAGTAAGAAGTTGATTACCCGAAACGACAAATAATGAGTAATCGATATGATGATAAATAAGATGTGTTTTGTTTATACTCAAAGGTTGAGGCCATATGGGATTAGTATTATTCTTGTGTTTCACCTTGCATGTTTTGACTTCCAGAATAATTGAGTTTATTAAGAATAATTGAATTATTCAAACGGGCCACAGTCGTTTATATGTTGGAAGTAGATATGAATGAAGATTATCGTGAATTGGTGTGTGGATTGTCTAAAAGAGTATTAGACATAAGCAAATGTTTGCTGCAACGTTCATGAGTGCTTATGAATATGATTTGAGCATTGTATTAAACCCACACTCACTTGGATCACTATCTCGAGTGATTAGTGAGACGATAACATCTTATATTCTTGAAACCGAGATGTGTGAGTTGTATCTTGCTGATCGGTTGCACATTGATAATATGTAAACGCACCAGTAACTTGGTGTTATAAAACATATTGTTGTGTATAATTCGGTGAGTGAGTGCAAGCGAGCATTGTATCAAAGTTTATCCGTTCCTTTTATCCAAGGTAGGATAGAAGCGATATCTTTGGGCCCCTCGATGGTTTAGTGATGACATACGTAAATGCTCGGCCGGGCTAGGGCTAATTTGATTTGTTCAATTAGTCTATCGTCATAAATCGGAAATCGAGATATAGTACAAAGAGAATGATTTGAAATCATATCTCATACGATATCTAGAATGGAGGAATATATGATCCCTTATCTAAGGACATGCGTATCTGATAGGATCAGAGTTGACAGCGGCTTTGGAAAGCTACGATTGCAGATCGGGATCTGAAGTCATACGCAGAATAGTTGTTAGACTTATCCAAGTGGGAGACTGTTGGATTAGTGTCTAAGTCCATAACTATTTTGGTATGTACTTGACCCGATGGTGCATGGTCCTTTTGGGTTGCCTTCACCAAAGCAACTTGATAGGATGAATTATGGAGAGAAAGGATTAAATATGATTTATTAATATATTATGGGAATAATATATTAAAGGAGAAATCATATTGTTTAATTAATATTAGTCAATAATTAATTGGTAATTAGTTTTGTGACTAAAAGAGATTAATTAAACTTAAGGGACTGGAATTGTAATTATAAGATAATTGCAATTTGGGCCATGGATTGCCTTGTATTAAGGGATGGACGAATTCTAATGGGAAACCCATAAGGAAATCGTCCATGGGCTTAATAAAAGGAGTCTATGGTTTGCTTAGGGCTTAAGCATCCAAATTAGGGTTTCCTTGTTAGATAACCCTAATAGCCCAACTATATAAAGACCCCTTAAGGCTCAAAAACGTGGCTAAGGTTCTTGTAAGGGTTTACACACGTTTTTGGCAGCCTCCAACCTCTCTCCTCTTCATCCTCTTGCTTATGGTGTTTGTGAGCCATTAGAGGAGTGACACTTGTGACTCTAAGCCTTCCAAAGTCAAATCAAGGAGGAATTGGGATTGTTATTGCTACATAACAATCAAGGTATGATCTTAAACCTAATTACATATTAATATGATTACTTGTATGTTAGAATTAGGGTTTATAGTCTTGGATTCAAAGCATGTACAATAGAGAAACCTAGATCCAAGCATTAGGGTTTGTATGAGCCCATAGGATGTCTTATGACCAAAACTCATCAGGTTCTTCTTCGACCCATTTTGTGAAGTAGTCTATTGCGACCACTAGGAATTTTTCCTTCTTTGGTGCTTCTGTGAATGGTCTGACTATGTCCATTCCCAACTGAATGAAAGGCCAGGGACTACTAATCCCAATCACTGGTGTTGCCGATTTTCTTCAAACTAGGGCATGTTTCTGGAAAATTTCACAACTATAGATTACACACTATGTGTCTTGATACATGGTTGGCTAATAGAACCGAATCCTTGATATCTTGCGTACTATTGTTTGTGCCCTTTCATGTGATTTGTCCACTCCTTTGTGCATTTCTCTTATGAGGTATTCTGCCTCCTCGCCGTTTACACAATGTAAATGAGGTGTTAAATACCCTTTTATATAATATTCCGTTATGTACTACGAAATATGGGTGTTTTGACTCGTAATTTCCTAGCCTCTTTGGCATCTTCAGGTAGCTTACCCTCTGTCAGGTATCCATTATTGCTTTCCTCTTGTCGTTTATGTCTGTTGTTATTAGCATTACTGGCTTCTCTTATATTGTTTTTTCTTATACTATTTCTACCAACACTTTCTTGGCTAAATGGGGGAAATTTGATGATGCTAGTTTACTTAGAGCATCCATATGTTTGTTTTTTTTACCTTGGTATATGCTCTAACGTGAAGCTTCTGAACTGCTTTGTCAACGCTTTTACTTTCTCTGCATGTTGTGCAAGATTTTCCCCTGGATTTTGTATAAGCCATTTGTTTGGTTAGTAGCCACCATTGAGTTTATAGAATTGTGTATGCGTTCGCACCCCATCTTGATGGCTAGTTGTAATTCGACAATATGTGCTTTATACCCTGATTCCTTGTTTAATGCCTAGAATCCGAATCTTAACGCATAAGTTACCTCTTCTCCTATTAGACTTTTTAATATCAAGCCAACTCCTTCTCCTTCTATACAGGAGGACGCATCTGAAAATAATTTCCATTCATTTTCTTGCATGACCTTTGCGCTCCTAATTTTGACATCTAAGCCATGTATTGACGACACCTCCCTTGTCATTTTCCATGGCCCATTTAGCTAGTCTTTCTGAATTCTCTGGTTTCACGAGCACTTGGCGCAATGGAATATTTATTAGGACCTCGATAGTATTTGCCAAGAAATACCTTCTTAGTCGTCTTGTTGCATTAATTAAGCATAACACTAGTTTTCCCGTATCTAAGTATCCTATCTTTGCTCCTTATCGTATCCATCTTACAAAGTATATAGGTATCTGTTTATCTTCTCTGTTTTCTACCAATACCACACTAGCTGCCATTCTTAATGCTGCTAAGTACATTGTTAAAACCTCACCCAGGATTGGCAATGTTAGGGTGGGCAACTCAGCCAACACTGTCTTGAGTTTTTGGAACGCATTCTAGGATTCTGCCACTCATAGGAAAGTCGTTTTGTCCAATATCCTTCATAGAATTTGTAGAAACGGTGTGTTTTTGCTCTAGACTTTGCCAAGAAACATCTCAATGCTGCCAATTTACCAATTGGTGCTTTCACCTCTTTTATTGTCTTTAGTGACCGTATCTCTAGCAATAATTCTATCTTTTTAGGGTTAGCTTTTATTCCATCCTTCCCGATGATGTGTCCTACGAACTTTCCTTCTTCCATCCCAAAAATGAACTTTTTCAAGTTTAAATTTATATTTGCAGCTCTTAAGCTGGTAAAGGTTTCAGTTATGTCTTGCAGATAGTGGTTGTAGTTTTGCTTTTGATGACCATGTCATCCACATAGACTTCAATGTATCTACCAACTTGCGGCGTGAAGACTTTATCTGCTAGCCTTTGGTGTGTTGCCCCTGCATTCCTTAGTCCAAACAACATTTTTATGTAGCAAAATGTTCTGTTGTCCGTATGGAAACATGTTTTTTCTTTGTCCCCATTGTGCATATGAATTTGGTGGTATCCTTTGTAGGCGCCTGGGAAATTCTTCCATTTATGCCCGTGTAAGGATTCTATCTTTTCATCGATGGATGGTAATGGGTAGTAGTCTTTTAGGCATGCTTTTTTTAAGTCCATAAAGTCGATGCACATCCTCCATTGTCCATCTCTTATTTTTACCTATATCAGGTTCGCTACCCAGGATGGAAAAAACGACTCCCGTACTATGTCTGCTTTGACCAATTTATCGACTTGCTTCCTGGTATCTCGTTTAGTTTGTGTTCAACTAATCTCATGCGAACACCGGTTATATCTACTGCTTCCCAAGCGTATACGTCATCATTTTCTTTTAATATTTTCGTTAACCCCTCTCTTAACTTGCATGCTAACCCTATTTTTGATCCACACTCCTTGATTTGCATATCTATTATTGATTATGATTTCTTTTCTCCTGTTATTTACTTGCGTTTCTTCTGGTATTATTGTACTTTCTTATTTTCTCCATCAGCGCCATAGGTCTCTTCAGTAGCTTGTTGTGGATTTTTTCATATTTGTTTGGCATTCTGAACTAGACCGCGCCATGAATCATTATCATAATTGCTCCAAAATTCTTCATGGCACTTCTCCCGAATATGATATTTTATGGTGACGTTGATTATACGATCGTGAATATTATTGTCTATGTGTTTTTGGCTTGTCTTCACTGATATATTAAAGTTAAGGGAACATATGATATCCCTTTTGGCCATACAAAGTGTCCCACAAAATTCGTTAAATGAACTGTTGGTTGTTTCCTTTGTTTTCCTTATCTGCTCTGGTAACTATGAGAAGTAGTGATCGTACATAATTTTAGTCAAACACCCACTATCACATTATATCCTATGACTACCTATATCATATATTTGCCCATATATAAGTATCGACCCATCTTCTTAGTAGTAGGAGATACTCTCCTTTCTGTTATTAAACATGTCATGTATAAATTCAGTGTCTTTTCCTTTTCATGAGGTGGGAATTTTATTTCCTTTAGTTTACTATTTGGCATGTTCTTCTATTTGTGGTGTTTCAATTTGAACTTTTCTATCGGGTATTTTCTTTGTTTGTCAAGCCGGTACCCTCATCTCACATATGGCGGCAATGTTGTTACGAAAAACTCCAGGCGCATGTTTAGCTCTATCACCTAAGGGTCTTATGTAAGGCTTGTGTTTCTAGGCTAAGCATTAGTATAATGGTGTAATAGTTAGGATCAACAATTATAACCTACTTTCAAGTAATAAAAAACATGAATTATTTGAATATTATGTGATTGTATGTGCATTATACTTATTTATAAGATATAATAAATTAAGAATAAAAATAAGCGTAAAAAATAAAACAATAATTAAACCCAATATCTATGAATAAAGTTGTAGTGGTCGGGGAAAGGATTCCATAGATATAAAGAACGCTGAAATTCGAGTTATAACGAAAAAGTTATGACTTGTCGAAGTTTCACAACAAAACCGGCACAACACCGGGAATCGAAAAAAGTGAGTTTACTATAAAGACTTTTTAGCCTTAGTGATATAAACGAAAGTTGTAGAGTACGTCTCAACCTACACATGGATATATAGAACGTCAAAAATAGAGTTCGTATGCAAAAGTTATGACCTTCTGAAGATGTAGCAGTCTAAGAGCATGACACGTCGCAGAAACCCTAATCAGCCATGCTCCACAACGTGGACATAAGATTCACGATGTGAATGTGATCTATGACACTTCTCAAGTCTATAATGCATATGGGAAGTCTACGGGAGTGATGTGTTAAGACTTCAAGACGTGGACATAAGATTCACGACGTGAAATTAGTATTGTGACACCTTCCGAAGCTTGGACCCAAATAGCAAGTCTACTAAGTGATGCAACTGAGTTTCAAGATGTGAACATTAAGTCCATGACATGAACTTGTTTTGGGCAGCCTATAAATAGCAAGTTCGACCTTAATATTTCTTACACCTAAATTTCTCTCCACTCTCTCATTTACTGAAGGCATTCCACGTCCCGAGCCCGACGATCCCAAACCGCTTACCATTTCTAGTTAGATTCTATCGAATCACACTACTAAAGTGAGTGCATAATTACTTTCATATTACACATAGATATGAAATATTTTATATAAATTATGTGCTATGTGTGCATATTATCTGTTTACCTAATATCTATGCTGAATGAACGTTATATACATGTTTAAATGATTTAAAATGTATATGTATTTTATATCTACAAATATGTTGGGGGTAGAACATGGGTATATGAAATGGTTGGTGTGTGATGAAATAAAATGATGAGAGGGATCAATGTTTAAGTTGATTTAGTTATCTAGCAGAGTATAGATGACAAACCACAGACTATTCTAGACAGTCTAGTGGAACGTTAACAAGCTCATAACCTGTAGGTGTTTATTTGAACTACATGTTCACTAGGTGTACTCCATACCCCTAATTGGTGCCTTTTTGACATAAATTGCTGAGGAACCCCCAAATTAGTGTTGTCACCCCGATGAAAATCCTTAGGCTAGGTCCCTTATATATATATATATATATATATATATATATATATATATATATATATATATATATATATATATATATATATTCTTTAGGGACGTAAAGTGAGGATAACAGGAATGGGTAATCGAGTTGATTGATTTGATGAAATTAAAAAATTTAATTATTATGGGTTGAAAACCCTATGTGCTCACCAGGCTCCCAAGCCCGACCCACTCAGTTTTCTTGTATACAGGTAGTAGCAAGAGAGCAGAGGAGAGATGATCTGATGAGAGATCAATGGATTATTTTAACATCCTGACTCCTAGGTATAAATTTAATTGTTTTATATACATATTGATAGGGCAACTCGACGAGTTGGAGGCCCTCAACTCGTCGAGTAGAGATTAAGATCGGCCGTGTGATTTTAGAACCTACTCGACAAGTTGGAGGAATCAACTTGACAAGTTGGAGCTGAGTGTGAAAACCCTAATTTTCAAGGTTTGCACCCTTTTTAAAGGACCTTAAGTCCTTTATTCCACCTCCCTCATAACCTTATCACCTTGAGACAAACCCTAAACAATATATCTTCCATTTTGAGAGTGTGTAAGGCTAAGAGTGTGTGTTTTGGTGCATTCCTTGAAGAAACTTTAAGAGTTAAGGGCTTGGAACAAGAAGGAGACTTTGGATCCGACATCTATTCTGTTGTAGCAGCCATTTGGAGGTAAAAAGCCATTCCTTGATCACTTGTTTGATAGATCTCTCCATTAGAGAGTTTATTACAAAATTCTAGCATCTTCTTGAGTCATTATTGGTTTTGAGTTGGCTTTGAAGCTAATACTTCAGATCATGATACTATTAGGCCCTTTACGTATAAAGACTCAAGATTTATCAAGCTTTGGCCAATCTTCATGTCTTAAACCCATTGTTGAGCCTTGTTTTGGCAAATTTAGCCCTAAATGTCATGCATGGACATAATGCTTACAGCTTTACATGGTATCTAGCCTTAGAAGACTAGATCTAGATTTGGGTCCTTAGTCTCACTTAAAATCGCATGAATGAGAGAAAAGGATGAAGGAACTCGACAAGTTGGTTAGTCAACTCGTTGAGTTGGTTAGGGTTTTCCCTGATACATTGGACATTGTGAAAATTCGACGAGTTGGTTAGACAACACGATGAGTAGAGCCGAATTTTCCCGATTTTATGAGAGCAGAGGCAACTCAACGAGTCGCATAGATGTACTCGACAAGTTGAGTCAACATGGACTATTGACTTGAGTGTTGATTTTGGTTGACTTTTAGGGTCTGGTCAAGTTGTGGACGTTAGAGACCATGGAGGGGTAAAATGGTCTTTCACCCTTTTTGTGAATTAGTAAAGGAGTTAGCTTAACATCTTTTGAGTTGTTGTTATTAATTGTTAATTAGAGGTTATTATGATATATGTAGGCAGAGTCTAGACCGATGATTGAGTGCGAGACATTCTTGCTCTACATACAGATGAGTCTTCTCAATATACTTACCTAAGTGGTAATTACTATGCAACCGGAGGGTCTTATGTGAGTTATTGACCGGAGGGTCTTATGTGCTTACACTGTGTTATGTGATATTATTCATTTTGTGTTGATGATTTATATTGTATATTATTCTGATCCTTATTGAGTTAGGACCAGAGGGTCCAAACCGAGTTGAGAGACCGGAGGGTCTTCACTGAGATACAGGACCAGAGGGTCCAACACGAGTCATAAGACTGGAAGGTGCTCATTGAGACACATGACCGGAGGGTCCTTATCGAGATATAGCCATGAGAGGCTAATTATTTGTGTGTGGTATTTTGGGGAACTCACTAAGCTTTGTGCTTACAGTGTTTTGTGAAATGTGTTTCAGGTACATGTGAGGATCCCGGGAAGGCACCGACATGATTGTACACACCAGCTTGTTGATTTATGTTTTGAGGATTTTGGGATATGTGACAAAAAACTTTTATGATTATGAACATTATAAATTGAGTATGAGAGATGTTAAGCTTTGTTTTGTGTGGAATTAAAAATGAAAATGTTATTTGAAAATTAGAGTGTTAAAAGTTGGTATCAGAGCCTTCGTTAGAGGGATTCAGATGTACCCACATATATGTCTAGACTCAAACTAAGGATTTAAGGAATTTTTCTAAAAAGAAATGATTTTCTAAACGAACAAAAGATTTTAAGAGGAAACAAGATGAAGCGGTGTGTATAATCAGCAAAAGCCCGAACGATGATTTTCCCAAAATACCCTTACTTTTTATATTATGAGATGAGATACTTTTGAGATATTAGAGCTGCATGCTAGATGGTAGGATAGGTATTTCATGATTTAGAGCTAGAGTTGCTTGATTCATGATGCGTTAGCCTAGGGGGATATTATTGATCGACATTATCTGCTATTTGCTCTGTATGTGTGTTGAGTAGTGGTACGTGGCAAGAATCTTTGAGAGATAGTTTTGAGTCAAAGAGTAATCAAGGAGAGATACCTAGATGTTAATTTAAGGAATCTACTGAGAGAGTAGTTTTATACCCATGAGGGATAGAATACATGTGAATTAGGATCATGGGAGGAGGACTTGGGGCGACTCTGGGTTGATGTGGAAGGTAGTATTGTGACCGTACTACTGAAAGCACCATATATGTAGGCAACTCAACTAAGAACCTTAGGATATATAACATTCGGATTTTACCAGGTATCTTGTAAATCTAATTTTGTCATATTGTGAGAGGGACTCGGCGAGTTGGAGCTCAGACTCGCCGAGTAGAGACGCGGAATTGAACATTGGTGCGCGCCTGGACTCGGCGAGTCCAGGATATGGACTCGGCGAGTCTGCGCTGTGTAATGAAACCCTAAATCTCTGGGTTTGAGGCCTATTTAAAGGGCCTTATGGCCGTCATTTGTGCTCACCCAACCCTCAGTGAGTGACCCTTGTATTCTTGAGCTATTTGTGAAGAGAAAGGAGCCATTCTTGATCTTGTGTGTGTTATTTAGCAAGAAGAAGGAGACCCTAGGCAAGAGGAAGCAAAGGAGGTTGCTATTTCGTGGATTTGGAGCTTAGATCATCACTCTAGAGGTATTATCTCGGACCATTTTCTGTTTAGTGAAGCATGATGCAATTTAGGGCTTGTGGTGGTCATTTATGGGATGATTTGATGCCCATTGGTTCCTTCTTTGAGTTGAGGCCATGGATCTGGATCCATAGAGGTCCAGAGAGCCTCACTCATCAAGCTTTATGAGTAACAATAGATTCCTTGACCTTGTGTTGTAGTATTTGAGTCATAAACATCATATATGGTCATATAGAGGTTGTATGTGCATCAAGATTGTAACTTTACGTGCTAAATGAGCTTGGAGGGACTGGATCTATGGATTAATGAACTGGATCTGACCTTTAGAGCAAGATTGAGTCAGTGCATGGCATGGACTCGCCGAGTCCGAAGAACAGACTCGGCGAGTAGCATGTGTTGCCCGACCACACTGTGAGTGGCCTCGCCGAGTTGGGAAAGGTGGACTCAGTGAGTCAAGGGGGGAGTCAGAATGGACAGGTGGACTGAGTCTAACTGGACTCGCCGAGTTGTTCTTGAGACTCGGCGAGTTGAGTCGTGGTGGCCCCACAACTCGTCCCAGGTGGAACTCGTCGAGTTGAGGGAATGCTCGACGTGTCAAGGGAGGATTCCAGGGAAATTGGTGTACACGCCCAAACTCGCCGAGTCGCCTGGGTACTCGCCGAGTCCGGTCAAAGCTGACCGTTGACCGTTGACCAACGTTGACCTAGATTGACTTGTTATAGTGTGGTCAACCCTAGTTGGGAAAGTGTTAATTAGAGGTGTATTGTGCTATAGGGGGACGACAGCTCGACAGGTCGAGTGATTAGCGATTTCAGGTTTACGATTTACCGAGACACGCGAGGTGAGTCTTCTCACTATACTTTACCTTGAGTAGGTAACCAGAGTTATGTGATAGAGTATTTGTATGCTATGTATGTTATGTGTTGTACTGCATTACTTCTATGTGTCTGATGCTGTGCATGTTTACAGAGTTAGAACCGGAAGGTTCACAGAGTTAGAACCTGAGGGTTCACAGAGTTTGGGTGCACGGACCCACAGAGTTATAGCCTCGAGTGGCTAATATGTGTTATATGTAGTATTTTGGGGAACTCACTAAGCCTTGTGCTTACAGTGTTGATGTTATTGTTTCAGGTACTAGTGACGACCGCGGGAAGGCACCGGCTTGATCCGTACACGCACACATTCGGAGCTTGATATCATGATCTTGGGATTTTGTATTGTCTTGTTTGGATAATTAAAATGGTTGTTTAATGAATATCAATGGAGTTATGTTTTATAAAAATTGAAAAAAATTTGTTTTGAAAATTTTCGGTGTTACAAATTGGTATCAGAGCCTTGGTTTGAGGGATTCGGGTACACCTTCGGGGGTATTTGAACTCAAACTGAGGAATTGAAGAGATATTTCAAAATAAAACCAAAGTTTTCTAAGAGTAAAAGATTTTCCAGGAAGAAACGTGTGTACGATCAGCCAGCGCCCGAACGGTGAATTCCCAAAATACCTTTATATTATGTGATAATTATTATTAATGTGATGTATTTGCATGCTAGAGTAGGCTAGGTATTGCTAATAGGACTAGAGTGGCCTGTTTTGTGATGCCTTAGCCTAGGGAGGGGTGAGCTGCTATGAGATGCTGAGAGTAATTAGGTAGCAGCTAGGACTTTGTGTGAGACCTGTTGCAGAGTGATTTAAGTATAATAGAGTACTTGGGGATTAGGATCCGAAGAGGAAGATTTGGGGTGTGTACTGAGACGGTGCGGACAGTAGTATTGGGCCCGTACTACTGAAAGCACCGGTGCGGTACACAGTCCAAATAAGAATCTTGGGATACCAAGAATCAAGGAGGGGTGGATTGTCGAATGTAAGAGTGTTCGAGTAAATTCTAATTATCGCATGTTATATTTCAGAGGTTGATCATGGTGAGGACACGTCACATGCCGGAGGATGCCGGAACTAGCGATGAGGAGATTCGACAGATCATTCATGAGGAGGTGGCTGCGGTCATCAGAGCTGAGTTACCAGAGATGTTCGGGTCTATTAAGACCGCGTTGATTGAGACATTTGACGAGCGCTATGCCGCTCTTTCTGAGGCTGCGGTTGCAGCGGCTACCGCAGCGATTGCTGCGGCAAGACCCCAGGGAGGTGATGCGACATTGTTTAGGGAGTTCAGCAACACCAAGCCACCAGAGTTTGATGGTACACAGGATCCGGTGGCAGCTATGAGGTGGATATCTGATATGGAGGGATGCTTCTTCACTTGCTCGTCCCCTGAGCATTTGAAGGTTCGGTTCGCGCTGAACTAGCTTCGCTTGGGAGCGAAGGACTGGTGGAAGTTTGTGACGGCACACTTCACACCGACTGAGCTTTCGGCAGTGACCTAGGAGAGGTTCACTACCATGTTCCGAGATGAGTACGTTCCTCAGGTGGAGAGGGAACGTCTGACACAGGAGTTTCTGACCCTCAAGCAGGGTACCGAGTCAGTCACAACTATTACGAGGATGTTTCATGAGAGGGCGATGTTTTTCCCTGAGCACGTGTCCACCGAGCAGGCACGTATGAGCCGTTACCTAAGCATTCTGAGACGGGATATTCGGGAGTTCGCTGCGAACTCCTCATATCGGACATTTGCCGAGCTTCAGGCAAATGCTCGGAAGAGGGAGATTGAGCTTGAGACTCAGGCCAGGGAGGAGGCGGAGTCTCTGGGGAGGGATCGGCAGCCGGCACAGTCCCAGCCGGCAGCCAAGCGGGCCAAGCCCGCTGATCCCCGACCCGGGAGCCAGAAAGGCCGCACTTTTGGAAAGTGCAGCAAGGGTCACGATGGAGTCTGTCGAGCGGGGTCTTGCTACAAATGTGGCAAGGAGGGGCATATGGCCAAGGACTGCCCCAAGGGGTTTACAGTGTGCTTCCACTGTAACCAGACCGGACACCGGAAGGCAGAGTGTCCACTGCTGCGCGGAACATCTCAGAGGTCTGCTCCCGCTGCCATCAGAGCTACTGCTACAGAGAGTCGGCCCGTGAAGGCCGAGGCACCGAGGGCTCGGGGGAGAGCCTTTCAGCTGACTGCGGAAGAGGTCCGCGCTGCACCCGACGTTGTGGCTGGTACGCTTTCTCTTTATTATTTATTTATGGTGTTGAGATATTATGCTTATATTATGCTATGCATAGGTACCTTCCTTGTGAATTCTGTACCTGCTTTAGTGTTATTTGACTCGGGTGCGAGTCGATCTTTTGTATCTTTGACATTTAGTCAGCATATCAGTGTTAGTCGTGGGGCACTGAGTCGTCCCCTGCGGGTTTCCATAGCCGCCGACAGAGTGATTCGTGCCACAGAGGTCCTCCGGGGATGTGTATTGGAGATTTTTGAGGTTGAGTTCCCGATCGACCTGATTCCTATTGCGATGAGTGATGTCTGTGTTATAGTGGGCATGGACTGGTTGAGCCGATTCGGTGCGGTTATCGATTGCGAGCGTCAGCTGGTGACTATACGAGATCCTAGTGGGGGAGTTCTATCAGTTTACGGCGAGGGTACACGTTCTGGATCTGCCTTTTGTTCGGCTGCTAGGGCGAGACAGTGTTTACAGCAGGGCTGTAAGGGTTTTGTGGCGTATGTGACGGATACGCGGGTGATCTCCGAGAGACTGAGTTCAGTGGATGAAGTTCCGGTGGTGCGTGAATTTCCAGATGTCTTTCCCGAAGAGTTACCAGGTGTGCCTCCCGTGAGGCAAGTGGAGTTCGGTATTGATTTGATTCCGGGAGCCGCGCCTATCGCTAAGGTGCCATATCGCCTTGCGCCTCCCGAGATGCAAGAGTTATCCTCGCAACTTCAGGAGTGGCTGGGGAAGGGGTTTATTCGGCCGAGTAGCTCGCCATGGGGAGCACCCATCCTGTTTGTGAAGAAGAAAGATGGCTCGCATCGCATGTGTATTGATTATCGAGAACTGAATAAGTTGACGGTCAAGAGCCGTTACCCATTGCCGAGGATCGACGATTTATTCGATCAGTTACAGGGAGCATCTTGGTTCTCCAAGATTGATTTGAGGTCGGGCTATCATCAGGTGAGAGTACGGGACGAGGACGTCCAGAAGACAGCATTCAGGACACGTTATGGGCATTATGAGTTTGTGGTGATGCCTTTTGGGCTCACCAATGCCCCGGCTCTGTTCATGGACCTCATGAACAGGGTATGTCGGCCGATGTTGGATCGGTCGATGATTGTGTTCATTGATGATATTCTGGTATATTCGAGATCTAGAGAGTAGCACGAGGAGCATTTGAGGGAGGTTCTTGGAGTTTTGAGATCAGAGAAACTTTATGCAAAGTTTTCCAAGTGCGATTTTTGGTTGCGGGAGGTCCAGCATCTGGGACATCTCGTTAACCAGAAGGGGATATTGGTCGATCCGGCCAAGGTTGACGCAGTGATGAGGTGGGAGGTGCCAAGGTCACCTTCTGAGATCCGGAGTTTCCTTGGGTTGGCAGGGTATTATCGGAGGTTTATTAAGGATTTCTCCAAGATTGCGGTTCCACTCACCAGATTGACCCGGAAGGGTGTTACATTTCTATGGGGTCCCGAGCAGCAGACCTCCTTTGAGACGCTTCGCCAGAGGTTGTGTGAAGCTCCGGTATTAGTTCTTCCGGAAGGGATGGAGGGTTTTGTGGTATTCTGTGATGCATCGATTTTAGGACTGGGAGCGGTACTGATGCAGAAGGGACATGTGATAGCATATGCATCGAGGCAGTTGAAGCCTCACGAGACGAGGTACCCCACACATGATCTGGAGTTGGGGGCAGTGGTGTTCGCCCTCAAGATTTGGCGGCACTACTTGTATGGGGTTCGTTGTACGATTTACACGGACCATAAGAGCTTGAAGTACCTGATGGATCAGCCTAACCTAAACATGCGGCAAAGAAGGTGGTTAGATGTGGTCAAGGATTATGATTGCGAGATTTTGTACCACCCGGGCAAGGCTAATGTGGTAGCCGACGCATTGAGTCGCAGGGCGGAGAGTGCTCCACTGCGAAATGTATGTTTGCGACTGACTGTGATAGCTCCAGTTCTGGACGCCATTCGTGGGGCACAGGCCGAGGCTGTGCGTCCGGAGATGCAGAAGAGAGAGCGGGTCGTTGGGTTGGTTTCGGAGTTCGTATCGGATAGTCGAGGCCTTATGACTTATCAGGGCTGGATCTGGGTACCGTTTGTAGGCGGTACACGTACTACATTGATGGAGGAGGCTCATAGATCAAAATTTTCGATCCATCCCGGGGCTACAAAGATGTATTTGGACCTAAGGAAGGAGTATTGGTGGCCTTGTACGAAGAGGGATGTCGCATGGTTTGTCGAGAGGTGTTTGACCTGTCGAAGGGTAAAGGCCGAACACCAGAGACCGCATGGCAAGTTGCAGCCATTGGAGGTTCCCGAATGGAAGTGGGAACAGATCACTATGGATTTCATCACCAAATTGCCGAGGACTGCCAGAGGAGTCGATGCAATTTGGGTGATTGTGGATAGGTTGACGAAGAGCGCTCACTTTCTTGCCATCAGTGAGAGTTCTTCGGCGGAGAAGTTGGCGGAGATTTATGTGAGGGAGGTTGTATCTCGGCATGGGGTGCCGATCTCGATCGTTTCAGACCGCGATGTGCGTTTCACTTCCCGCTTCTGGAAGAAATTTCATGAGGAGTTGGGTACTAAGCTGCATTTTAGTACCGCATACCACCCCCAGACCGACGGCTAGAGTGAGCGGACGATTCAGACACTTGAGGACATGCTTCGGGCATGTGTATTGGACTTTGGGGGTAGTTGGGATACGTATTTGCCTTTGGCGGAGTTTTCCTACAATAACAGCCATCATTCGAGCATCGGCATGCCGCCCTTTGAGCTGTTGTATGGTAGGAGGTGTCGGACTCCCATATGTTGGGGAGAGGTTGGGCAAAGGGTAATGGGCAGTACAGAGATCGTGAATCAGACGACAGAGCAGATACAACTGGTCAGACAGAGGTTATTGACCGCTCAGAGCCGACAAAAGAGTTACGCGGATAGACGCCGGTCCGAGCTGGAATTTCAGGTCGGCGACTTTGTTCTCCTGAAGGTTTCTCCTTGGAAAGGAGTGATCCGGTTCAGGAAGAGGGGCAAATTGGGGCCCCGGTTTATAGGTCCGTTTCGTGTGATCGAAAGGGTAGGCTGGGTAGCCTATCAGCTGGAGTTACCAGCAGAGTTGGGGCAGATTCACAACACTTTTCATGTATCGCAGTTGAGGAAATGTATAGCCGATGAGTCGGCAGTGGTTCCATTAGAGGATATTCAGGTAGATGCAAGCCTGAATTATGCTGAGAGACCAGTGGCCATTAGGGATCGGAAGATCAAGGTTTTGAGGAACAAGGAGGTACCTCTGGTATTGGTTCAGTGGCAACATCGGAGGGGACCAGAAATGACCTGGGAGCTGGAGGGTATGATGCGGGAGCAGCATCCGGAGCTATTTTAGAGCGAGACTTCGAGGTCGAAGTCTAGTTCTAGTGGGGGAGAGTTGTAACATCCGGATTTTACCAGGTATCTTGTAAATCTAATTTTGTCATATTGTGAGAGGGACTCGGCGAGTTGGAGCTCAGACTCGCCGAGTAGAGACGCGGAATTGAACATTGGTGCGCGCCTGGACTCGGCGAGTCCAGGATATGGACTCGGCGAGTCCAGGATATGGACTCGGCGAGTCTGCGCTGTGTAATGAAACCCTAAATCTCCGGGTTTGAGGCCTATTTAAAGGGCCTTATGGCCGTCATTTGTGCTCACACAACCCTCAGTGAGTGACCCTTGTGTTCTTGAGCTATTTGTGAAGAGAAAGGAGCCATTCTTGATCTTGTGTGTGTTATTTAGCAAGAAGAAGGAGACCCTAGGCAAGAGGAAGCAAAGGAGGTTGCTATTTCGTGGATTTGGAGCTTAGATCATCACTCTAGAGGTATTATCTCGGACCATTTTCTGTTTAGTGAAGCATGATGCAATTTAGGGCTTGTGGTGGTCATTTATGGGATGATTTGATGCCCATTGGTTCCTTCTTTGAGTTGAGGCCATGGATCTGGATCCATAGAGGTCCAGAGAGCCTCACTCATCAAGCTTTATGAGTAACAATAGATTCCTTGACCTTGTGTTGTAGTATTTGAGTCATAAACATCATATATGGTCATATAGAGGTTGTATGTGCATCAAGATTGTAACTTTACGTGCTAAATGAGCTTGGAGGGACTGGATCTATGGATTAATGAACTGGATCTGACCTTTAGAGCAAGATTGAGTCAGTGCATGGCATGGACTCGCCGAGTCCGAAGAACAGACTCAGCGAGTAGAATGAATGTTGCCCGACCACACTGTGAGTGGCCTCGCCGAGTTGGGAAAGGTGGACTCAGTGAGTCAAGGGGGGAGTCAGAATGGACAGGTGGACTGAGTCTAACTGGACTCGCCGAGTTGTTCTTGAGACTCGGCGAGTTGAGTCGTGGTGGCCCCATAACTCGTGCCAGGTGGAACTCGTCGAGTTGAGGGAATGCTCGACGTGTCAAGGGAGGATTCCAGGGAAATTGGTGTACACGCCCAGACTCGCCGAGTCGCCTGGGTACTCGCTGAGTCCGGTCAAAGTTGACCGTTGACCGTTGACCAACGTTGACCTAGATTGACTTGTTATAGTGTGGTCAACCCTAGTTGGGAAAGTGTTAATTAGAGGTGTATTGTGCTATAGGGGGACGACAGCTCGACAGGTCGAGTGATTAGCGATTTCAGGTTTACGATTTACCGAGACACGCGAGGTGAGTCTTCTCACTATACTTTACCTTGAGTAGGTAACCAGAGTTATGTGATAGAGTATTTGTATGCTATGTATGTTATGTGTTGTACTGCATTACTTCTATGTGTCTGATGCTGTGCATGTTTACAGAGTTAGAACCGGAAGGTTCACAGAGTTAGAACCTGAGGGTTCACAGAGTTTGGGTGCACGGACCCACAGAGTTATAGCCTCGAGTGGCTAATATGTGTTATATGTAGTATTTTGGGGAACTCACTAAGCCTTGTGCTTACAGTGTTGATGTTATTGTTTCAGGTACTAGTGACGACCGCGGGAAGGCGCCGGCTTGATCCGTACACGCACACATTCGGAGCTTGATATCATGATCTTGGGATTTTGTATTGTCTTGTTTGGATAATTAAAATGGTTGTTTAATGAATATCAATGGAGTTATGTTTTATAAAAATTGAAAAAAATTTGTTTTGAAAATTTTCGGTGTTACAGGATACTAAGGAGCATGTAGGGGTGGGTAATTGTGTGTGCGCTTTAGCCAGTCCTTGATGATTTTTGTGTTTGTATTTTAGAGAGACTATGGTGATTACCCACAGTAACCCCAAGGGGGTGGGTAGTACACGTAACGAGGAGATCCGTAGGATCATTGCTGAGGAGGTGGCTGCAGATATCAGAGATGCCATTCCAAAGATGTTTAGGTCTATTAAAACTACATTGATTGAGACTTTTGATGAGCGTTATGTTGCTGTCACGGAGGCTGCTGCAGACGCAACCATCGCAACTCTTGTAGCTGCGAGGCCACAGGGGGGTGATTCGTTGTTGTTTCCCGAGTTCAACAACACGAAGCCACCAGAGTTTGATGGGACCCAGGACCCGATTTTCTGCTATGAGATGGATTTCTAACATCGAAGGATATTTAGGCCAGAAGGGCCGCACTTGTGCCAAGTGCGGTAAGAGTCATGAGGGATCTTGCCGAGCAGGGATTTGCTACAATTGTGGCAAGGAGGGGCATCTGGTGAAGGAATGCCCCAAAGGATTTTCGGTTTCCTTTCATTGCATCTAGGCTACCCACCAAAAGGCCGAGTGTCCTCAGATCACTCAGGGACCAACCCAGGCTTCCGATCCTGCTGCATTGCGCGTTACTGATGGCCAGCCAGGGAAGGCCGAGGCTCCAAGAGCTCGTGGGAGGGCTTTCCAGCTGATTGCGGAGGTGGTCCGCGCAACACCTGAGATTGTTGTTGGTATGTATCTCCTTCTTCATGTTATTTGAGATTTGTTTATGCTTATATTGTGTTTCATATAGGTACTTTCCTTGTGAATTATGTGTCTGCCTTGTTGTTATTTGACTTAAGTGCGAGTCGATCCTTCGTGTCTTTATCCTTTAGTCGTCACATTAGTGTTAGACGCGAGGCTTTGAGTCGACCACTTAGAGTTTCTATAGCTGACGAGCATGCGATTTTTCCCACTGATGTTTTGCGAGGATGTGTTTTAGAGATTTTCAGTTTTGAGTTTGTGATAGATATGGTGCCGATAGCGGTGGGAGATGTTTGTGTCACAGTGGGCATGGATTGGTTAAGCCGGTTTGGAGCCATGATTGACTGCGAGCGCAAGATAGTGACCGTACAAGACCCTAGTGGGGGAGTACTTGTTGTTTATGGTGAGGGAACTAGATTGGGATCAACTTTCTGCTCTGCCGCCAGGGCAAGGCAGATTCTATATCAGGGATGCATGGGCTTTTTAACGTATGTAATGGATACGCGGGTTGTCACAGAGAGGCCAATTTATGTTTTTGATATTCTAGTAGTATATGAGTTCCCGAATGTTTTCCCTAAGGAATTGTTGGGTGTTCCTCCTGAGAGACAGGTGGAGTTCCGGATCGATCTGATTCTGTGGGTGGCGCCTATTGCCAACGCAACATATCACCTTGCACCGCCTGAGATGTAGGAGTTATCCTCGCAGCTCCATGAGCTGTTGGGGAAGGTTTTCATTAGACCGAGTAGCTCACCGTGGGGAGCACCGATCCTTTAATTTAAGAAAAAGGATGCTTCACACTGGATGTGCATTGACTACCGAGAGTTGAACAAGCTGATGGTCAAGAACCATTATCCATTACCGAGGATCGACGATTTGTTTGATCAGTTGTAGGGGGTGTTTTGGTTTTCCAAGATTGATTTGAGATCTGGGTATCATCAGATGAGAGTCTTTGAGTAGGATATCTAGAACACGTCCTTTCAGACTCGTAATGGGCGTTACAAGTTTGTGGTGATGCCTTTCGAGCTCAACAATGCACCAACAACATTCATGGACCTCATGAACCGGGTGTGTAGGACCATGTTGGATCGGTCGGTGTTCATGTTCATCGATGACATTTTGGTGTACTCGAGGTTTAGGGAACAACACGAGGAGCATCTTCAGGAGATTCTTGGGGTGTTGAGGATGGAGAGCCTTTATGCTATATTCTCCAAGTGTGATTTCTGGTTATGAGGGGTCCAGTTTTTGGGACACCTCATTAACCAGAATGGGATCTTGGTTGACCCAGCCAAAATTAAGGCAGTTATGCGGTGGGAGGTGATGAGATCCCCATCTGAGATCAGAAGTTTTTTAGGTCTGGAAGGCTACTATCGGAGGTTAGTCATAGATTTCTCCAATATTGTTGTTCCTCTCACCAGATTGACCAGGAAGGGTGTTATCTTTGCTTGGGGGGCTGAGCAACAAGCGTCATTCGAGACTCTTCACCAAATATTGTGCGAAGCTCCAGTGTTAGACCTTCCAAATGGAGTAGAGGACTTAGCAGTCTACTATGATGCATCCATATCAGGAATGGGTGTTGTGTTGATGCAGAGGGGTCATGTGATAACATATGTATTGAGGTAGCTGAAGCCTCACGATACGAGGTATCCCACCCATGATTTGGAGTTGGGGGCGATGGTATTCGCCCTCAAAATTTGGTGCCACTATCTTTATGGTTTCTGGTGTACCATATACACGGACCATAAGAGCCTGAGATAACTTATGGATCAGCCCAACCTGAATATGAGATAGAGGAGGTGGTTGGATGTAGTAAAAGACTACAACTATGAGATTTTCTACCATCCAAGAAAAGCTAATGTGGTTGTTGATGCCTTGAGTTGTAGAGCAGTGAGTGCTCTGATCCAAGACGTGTATATGAGGATGACAATGATAACTCCAAACTTAGATACCATCCGAGAGGCCCAAGCGGTGGCCATGAGACCATAGAACCATAAGAGAGAGACAAAGAGAGAGAGTGAGAGAAAGAAAGAGAGAGAGATATGGGTTCCATATACGGGTGGAGCCTGATGGATTTCGATGGAGGAGGCCTATAGGTTGAGATTCTCGATCCATCCTGGGGCCACCAAGATGTATTTGGACTTGAAAAGGGATTCTTGGTGGCCCTATATGAAGAGAGATATGGAATGGGTGGTTGCGAGATGTTTGACATGTCATCAGGTCAAGGCAGAGGACTAGCGTCCCCATGACCAGTGGCAATCTTTGGATATTTCCCTGTAGAAGTGGGAACAGATCTCCATGGATTTTATTAACAAATTATTGAGGACTGCGAGGGGCGTCAACATGATATGGGTGATTTTAGATGGTTGACAAAGAGTGCTTACTTCCTGGCTATAAGTGAGAGCTCTTCCGTAGAGAAATTGTCCGAGGTCTACGTTCGAGAGGTGGTGGCACGACATGGGGTGCCAACATCGATAATGTCATATCGTGATGTGCGTTGTTACTTCCAGGTTCTGTAAGAAATTTCATGATTTGGGTACCCAACTACATTTCAGCATCACATACCACCCGCAGACAGACGGGCAGAGCGAGCGGACGATTAAGACGCATGAGGACATGCTACACGCATGTTTTATGGACTTCGGTGGGAGTTGGGACACCTACCTGCCTTTGGTTGAGTTTTCATACAACAACAACCATCACTCTTGTATTGGGGTGCCTTCATTTAAGCTTTTGTATGGGAGGAGGTGTCAGACTCCCATCTGTTGTGGGGAGGTCGGGCAGAGAGTGATGGGGAGCATTGAGAAAGTGCTCAAGATGATAGAGAAAATCCACCAAGTTAGATAGAGATTACTGACAACCCAGAGTCGTTAGAAGAGTTATGCAGACCAGAGACGTTCCGAGCTAAGGTTACATGTCGGTGATTTTTTCCTCCTTAAGGTATCTGCATGGAAAGGGGTTATTTGATTTAGGAAGCAGGGCAAGCTAGTCCCTAGATATATTGGTCCTTTCAGAGTGATTTCTCGAGTAGGTAAGGTAGCTTATCGGTTAGAGATTCCAGCAGAGTTAAGCCATATTCATGACACCTTCCATGTATCTAACCGAGGAAGTGTATAGCCAACGAGACGACAGTGGTCGCTTTAGAGGACATTCAGGTTGATGATCGCACGAAAAACATTGAGAAGACGTTGGAGATCTTGTATAAGAAGGTGAAGGTCTTGAGAAATAAGGAGGTGCCCTTGGTTAAGGTGCAGTGGCAGCATCGGAGGAGATCCGAATGGACTCGGGAGATCGAGTTTGAGATGTGTGTGCAGTACCCAGAGTTGTTTCCAATGAATGACTTTAAGGGCGAAGTCTGATTTTAGTGGGGGGAATTGTAACATCCTGAATCGCAGGTATACATTAAATTGTTTTATATTCATATTGATAGGGAAAGTCGACGAGTTGGAGGCCCTCAACTTTTCGAGTAGAGATTAAGATTGGCCATGTGATTTTAGAACCAACTCGAGGAGTTGGAGCTGAGTGTGAAAACCCTAATTTTCAGGGTTTGCACCCTATTTAAAGGACCTTAAGTCCTTTATCCCACCAACATCATCACCTTATCACCCTAAGACAAACCCTAATCCAGATATCTTCAATTTTAAGAGTGTGTAAGGATAAGAGTGTGTGTTTTGGTGAATTCCTTGAAGTAACTTGAAGAGTTAAGGGCTTGGATCAAGAAGGAGACTTTGGATCCGACACCCATTCTGTTGTAGCAGCCATTTGGAGGTAAAAATACATTACCTTGATCACTTTTTTGACAGATCTCTCCATTAGAGAGTTTATTGCCAAATTCTAGCATCTTCTTGGGTCGTGATTGGTTTTGAGCATGCTTTGAAGCTAATACTTTAGATCATGATACTATTAGGCCCTTTACGCATAACAACTCAAGCTTTATCAAGCTTTGGGTAATCTTCATGTCTTAAACCCATTGTTGAGCCTTATTTTGGCAAAGTTAGCCCTAAATGCCATGCATGGACATAATGCTTGCAGCTTTACATGGTATCTAGCCTTAGAAGGCTAGATCTAGATTTGGGTCCTTAGTCTTGCTTAAAATCACCTAAATGAGAGAAAGTGATTAAGGAACTCGACGAGTTGGTTAGGGTTTTCCCCGATATACTGGACACTGTGCAAATTCGATCAGTTGGTCAGATAACTCGGCGAGTAGAGTGGATTTTTCCCGATTTTATGAGACCAGAGGGAGCTCGACGAGTCACATAGATGCACTTGACAAGTTGAGTCAACACGGACTATTGACTTGAGTGTTGACTTCGGTTGACTTTTAGGGTTTGGTTAAGTTGTGGACGTTAGAGACCATGGAGGGGTAAAATGGTCTTTCACCCTTTCTGTGAATTAGTAAAGGAGTTAGCTTAACATCTTTGGGGTTGTTATTATTAATCATTAATTAAAGGTGATTATGATATATGTAGGCGGAGTCTAGACCGACGGTTAAGTGTGAGACATTATTGCTTTACTTACAATGTGAGTCTTCTCACTATACTTACCTGAATGGTAATTACTGTGCGACCGGATGGTCTTATGTGAGTTATTAGTTGAAGGGTCTTTTGTGCTTACACTGTGTTATGTGCTATTGTGCATTTTGTCTTTGTGATTTATGTTGTATATCATTTTGTTCCTTATTGAGTTAGGACCAGAGGGTCTAAACTGAGTTGTGAGACCGTAGGGTCTTCACTAAGATACAGGATCGAAGGGTCCAACACGAGTTGTGAGACCGGAGGGTCCTCATTGAGACACATGACCGGAGGGTCCTATCGAGATATAGCCATGAGAGGCTAATTATTTGTGTGTGGTATTTTTGGGAACTCACTAAGTTATGTGCTTACAGTGTAGTGTGAAATGTGTTTTAGGTACATCTCAGGATCACGGGAAGGTGTCGACATGATTGTACACACCAGCTTGTTGATTTATGTTTTGAGGATTCTGGGATATGTGATAAACAACTTTTATGATTGTGTTTTGAAACATTATAAATTGAGTATGAGAGATGTTAATCTGTGTTTTGTGTGGAACTATAAATGAAAATTTTATTTGAAAATTCAAAGTGTTACAATTACAGGTCATTAGAATAAATAGATATTATAAGGCCTATGTCATTTATTTTTATGCTTTTGATCTGTATTAAGAATCATATCCCGAGGTTTTTAATATAATACATTTCCTCAGTAATGCTTTGATAAACTATTTATCATATTTTTGGGAACACATTCCGCAATATATTTCTTTAAAAATGTACTATGATTTTCAAATAAAGCATAATGTAAGTCCTCAATCTGCTTGTGTATCAATCAGATCCGTTTGATGGTGCGGAATCCTAATCAAACGGATGATGTCAGATCAAATAGCAGAGAATGAGAAGAAAAATATGATGAATCTTGTATATATTGATATAAATGAAGATCCGGTTACAAGAGATTCACACACATTAACACGCACTCTTCTCTCTAAACCGTGCACTCTCTTCTGTTCATCAATCTACTCCTCACGCCTTACACCTATATTTATACTTGGAGAATATGGGCTTGGAGAACATGGTCAGTAAATGGGTTTACGGTCGTAAACCTATTTACAGCCGTAAACACTTAAATGGCCGTAAACATTAAGCTGTTTACGGTCCAATACACAAAAACACAATTTTCTTAGAAAAGTAAAGTATAAACCATATTTTTGACCTAACAATCTCCCCCTTGGTTTATAACTTTCTTTTCTAAATGACCCAACACACTCCCCCTAAAAAGCAGCTAGCTTTTCTTGTCAAGCATTGACCTAGGGAGAGTTGAACTTAATGAAAAGTAAAGTATAAACCATATTTTTGACCCAACAATCTCCCCTAAATTTGTGCATAGAGGAAAATTATGAAAAAATTTAATAAAAACAAAACTATTTGGGATCAAAGTTGTTGGACAGTCCTATTCTACTTGTCGGTACCCTAATCTTCACGTCTTTGTCTGATCGATCGCCAATATTGTGGTCCACTTAAGCACGAAACATTTGTGACAAAATTTGGACAATTTACCAATGACATGACACACACACACACACACACACACACACATATATATATATATATATAATTTTTATTATCATTATCAACCCTAATTCTTAAATAAAATTTTCTTATGACCATTTAACTGACTACAACCAGGGATATTGTTGTCCACCTAAATTGAGCAGCGAGATCTACAGACAACCTGTATGTGTTCATTTTTAATTGTACTAGAATGTGTTTCCCGCTTCCTGACATGCCCCAGCCATCAAGGACTTCCAAAATACTCCTTACACCGGGTGAGCAGACAATCATTAAGAGAGAAGATAGCTTTAGAATGCTTATGTTGTACATCCAGTTTGGATCTCTTCCAATCACACAAAGGATAAAACATATGACTAACTGAAGTTTTAGAGGGATTGAGAAGAGAACGTTGCATATACTGTGTACCAGGTCGGATTATGAGTCACGCAAAGGAGACAGTATGTGGCTAACATATAGAAAGAATTGCATAGAGAGAAGATGAAGAGAGATAGAGTTGCATATATTACAGTCCAGGTTGGATCTCTCGATCACGCAGAGGAGGCAACATATGACTAACTGAAAAGCAAGAAAATAAACTTCTATAGACCTAGTTTATCGGAATTCCCCAGTCACCCCATCAAAACCGGAATTAAGGACATAATCCGCACATCGAGGAAAAGAAAATCCACAGTTCTAGATACAGGTTATTTTAATGTGACTGGTAGATTCTCATGTATATCTTCCTGATCAACCTATCTGAGCGTCGTGATTTCAGGCTAAACGGATCTAACTAGGTTAATGTTTGTCAAATCCTTGAAGTCATTAAGTTCAACTCTCCCTAGTCAAGTCCATTTAAAATCTTTCGTGCCTACCAGTGCATCGAGCACAGAGGGTAGACAATTCAATTTAGGTACGTTACGCAAATTCAGATTGCCCGTTATCACTTGGTAATATCATTTGCCATATAATACCTACTAATGAAAAACTATTAAGAAAATGAAAATTTTTCTTTAAAAACGAATCACAGTAAGATAAATTCAAGAGTATAGAGAAGAAAACGCAAACCATAATTCACCAATTGAATCTGAATCCAGACGTTCTGAGAACAGCACGCATAATCTCAGAACACATCCGAAAATTATTCATGACGTTAATCACAAACCCCATGTGATCCCTTCCTTTCTTCCCTTCATTCGTTTCCCGCAAAGGACACATACTCTCGAACAAAGTTTTGAGTGTTTTACAGTTGAGAGATGTCCCCTATCATATGCCAAGAGCAGCCACTACCAACAAACCGAAGTCTGATGATATGCCTCCATAGATGCTCCGACACAGAGCGAGATTAGTTGGTCTTTGGAACTGAGTCCATTTTGAAACTGGGTCGACCTTTGTCATCAACACACGATACTTTCTCCCATGACATGTCCTGTTTATCACAAACAGAAGATGTAGAAATATTAGAATCATTAGGTGATTTGGGAGACTAAACCTATGGTACCCATTTATAGTTGGGTTTGACCTCTTTCTTTTTCGATCTGATGGGTGGCTCAGTACTTGCTTTTGATCTTGATGTCGGCCGCTGAGATGACTTTGACCTAACCGGTCTTTGTTTCACTGTAGCATCTCTAGGATTAGGTTTCTAGGCCGACATTTCCTTCTTGTCCTTAAGATTCGGATTCTTGGCCTTCTGCGCGTTCCAATTACCATGGTCTGAACGTGATCTTGAGGGGTTTCTTTTGGAGTATCTTCCTATTGGCGCGTTCTGCCACCCTTATGCATAGTAGGGAATGTATGCGCGATTAGGACAATTTTTGGCAATGTGTCCAGGTGTTCAACAGTGAAAACAAGTCTTTTTCTTCACTGTAAAGTTGTTTCTTCCTGTCCCTAGTGGCGTATTCATGCCTTGTTTCTTGCTTTTCACACACGCATAGTTACAACAGGCACTCTGCTTCACTGGAATTGGTGGCCTGTATTTCTTAATAGCAGGTTGATCAAAAGCAGTTGAGTTCGAAGCAATAGATTCAGAGTTCAAGGAGGTGTTGTTTTGTTCAATGGTGTTCTCCTTGTTCTCATCCTCTACTACTTTACCTGCGCATGAAGTAGAAACATTAGTATTTTCAACCTGAATACCTCCTTACACAAATCGAGCTGGTATTCCATATTGAAGATGTGCCTCCCTATTAGTTTCTTCCTATGTCATAGGGATGGATGTGTAGTTATGATTGAAAGGTGGAGGAACACTATCATACCCTAGACCCTTGTTTTGATTATCTTTGAATTTTAATTGGGTTTCAAATAAGGACTCGACTGTCTGACTTGATGCAGTATAATTTTTGAAACTAACATTTGTTTTTCCACACTTAATCTTCAAAGTGTCAAGTTCTTCAGTTACAACAACAAGATGTCTCTTAAAATAGTCATAATTTTCACACTTGTTGCTATACTCTTCCTGAAGCTTCCTAAAGTCTTTGGTTTTTGCTTCTAAGTCAGCCTTCTGGGGTTTTTGTCCTTTGCTAAGTTGATATCCTTCGTATTTTAGGTCCTCGACTTCCCTTTTTAGCAATTCATTATGTTCACGAAGAATTTTAATCGTGTCTTCACAAGATAGAGTACATGAAGCTTCATTCACTGGGATGTTTGCAGAACTCATTGCTTCTCCACATTTCAAAGCATCAAGCTCTTCAATTATATCAGCAATACTAAGACGACTGAGATCTTTTGTCTTCTTGATGATAGCCACGTTCATATCCTACGATTTCGTATGTGAATTCAGTAGCTTTTTGTTTATGTCCAACTTAGTCAAGAAGATCTCAGCTATATTCATCTCAGTAGTAAGTGTAGTAAATCGTTGTAATTGAGCTTCCACGGTTTCTCCGGGAATGTAGTTGAACATGTTGAAATTTTATCTTAACATATCCTAACGATTCTCTTTCATGTCTTCAATTCCCTTGTTGACCTCAAAAGCCATTAAAAGCACAACTCGAAGCTAAAATAAAACTTAAACGTCAAACTAAAAATTAAAAATGCCCTTCTCCTCAAAAATCAACCTTAAGAGTCAAATTTAAAAAGTCAAACTCAAAAGTCAAACTTGAAAAAGTCAAACTTAAAAGTCAAACCGAAAAGCTAAATTTGAAAATTTAAAAGTCAAACGAGAAAGTCAAAGTTTAAAATCAAAGGTTAAACATGAAAGTCAAAGGTGGTGTTTGTTTTTTGTCTGCAGATCTGGATGGCCTCTTCTGTCTGCACCGCGCAGACCACGTGCAGACATTAGCTTTCGCAGACTGTTTTTTTTTTTTGAAGACTGCACACCTGAAATTGTCTACGCGCCCTCTTCTTGACGCAGATGTGGACCAAAGTATTCTAACATCTTCATATATCTTCTAGCCTAAAAAAATATATATATCTTTATTTTTTTAAGTTTTTTTTTTAATTTATAATTTTTATAACTTTATTAATGATAAACAATTTGAAAAAAAAAATTATAAAACTTTAAAAAAAAAATGTTCGACATTACAAACATGATATTTTTAACAAATTTATAAATAAAAAATTATTACAATAATAGTCGTTAAAGTTGTTTATATAAATACGAAAAAAAAATCATAATATATTCTTATATTTTTTGCCAAATTTTATAAAACATTATTTAATACAGTATCGTCAATTTCTCGAGAAAATATTTATTGTACGTTTTTAATGGATTTAATTTAAAAAATCGAAGTTTATTTTCATCCATTTATGTATCAAATTGTTTGATCAGTAATTATAATGTTTAGTTATAATTTTGCAACCAAAGTTGTTGGTTTTTATAAAATATATACGTTTATTCATACCATTTTTATTTTTATTTTTTATACAATAATACATAAAAGTTATTCTAGATTCGTTAATAATCATTTTGAAGTTTAAAAAATCAGTTTATTCAGATTTCAGTTTATTTTAGTAACCCGCAGATGTTAAAAAAACAAACAATCTTAATTTTTCAGACTGCAGACGTTTGATCCACCTCTTCTACTGCAAAGATCTACAGATGTGATCCGCAGACTGTAGACATTTTGCCTCAGAAAAGACAAACAACACCAAAGTCATTTTTTTAAAGTCAAAAGTCAAAAGTCAAAAATAAAAGTAAAAAATTAAAAACTATTATTTTTTATTTATTATTATTATTATTATTATTATTATATTATTATTAATTAATTAATTAATTAATTAATTTATATTTTTCTTTGATGAAAAAGGAATTTAAAAACAAAGGAAATTTAATTTTGGGGTTAAAAGTGTTAAAAAGGTGAAAGTTGGAAACGACAAGGATGGTTTATAAATTAAAATCGGAAGTGGCATTCCATCTAGTAACCTAGATGAGTTGGAAGGAGCGTTGGTTTACTAGGGAGGTGACCCGGGTTCGAATCCGGGCACACCCATTTCTGTTTCAGTTTTTTAAGTGCGAAGGCGAGGCTGCTGCTTGCGAGGATGAGGCTGTTGAACGAGGTGCATGCGAAGCGAGGACGAGGACGCGATGCGAGGAACTGGTGCGAACCGGGAACTGCTGCTGACCGTGAACCCGAGCCGTTAACCACCGAGGACCGCAAACTGAGGCTGTAAACTCCAAAACCCTAGCCGTAAACGCCGTTGTCGCCGCCGACCGTAAACTCCGGCCGTAAACCCTTCAAATCAGATTAATGAAAAAACGACGTTTTTCACCATTTTTTGCTCCAAAACTCGATCAAACACTCATTTTTATGAAAAATGCAAAGAAGAAACCCGCCTTAATTTTCAGAGATCTATCAAAAAACGCAAAAATATTTCAAAGTAAGATAAAATAAGCTCCAGATCTGACAAAATTGACTGATACAATCCTTGCTCTGATACCAATTGTAAGTCCCTAATCTGCCTGTGTATCAATCAGATCTGTTTGATGGTGCGGAATCCCAATCAAACGGATGATGTCAGATCAAATAGAAGAGAATGAGAAGAAAAATATGATGAATCTTGTATATATTGCTATGAATGAAGATCCGGATACAAGAGATTCACACACACTAACACACACTCTTCTCTCTAGACCGTGCACTCTCTTCTATTCATCAATCTACTCCTCACACCTTACACCTATATTTATACTTGGAGAATATGAACTTGGAGAACATGGGTCGTAAATGGGTTTACGATTGTAAACACAACCGTCAACACTTAAATGGCCGTAAACACTAAGTTGTTTACGGTACAATACACAAAAATACAATTTTCCTAGAAAAGTAAGGTATAAACCATCTTTTTGACCCAACATAACTGTAGCTAGCAGTTTAGGTGTGGGATTGTCAATCGCATATTGATCTATATACAAGTGTCACGCTCTCTCTCCAGGAGACTTTGGTTATAAGGACTTGGTTGGTAGTTAGAAAAGTACATGAAGGTAGTCTCACAAGTTCTATATTGATTATTACATGTAGAATAATGAAAAGTTACTTTGTAAGAAATACACTGTAAGTAAGTTTCATAAACAATATATATATATATATATATATATATATATATATATATATATATATATATATATATATATATATGTTTTCAGTAAAGTATTCTATTTGTTTTCTAACAAATGTCCTTTGTTTGTTTTCCGTTATGTATTATGTCTGATTTTCGATTATGTACTTTGAACCTTGAAACCAATGAATGAGTCCTTTAAACTATACCTATTATATTTTAATTGTTTGCTTTACTATAAGAATCTATAATATTGTTATTCCATGAAATTCTCTGTTTGTACCTAAGTAGTACCAAACAGTTTGAAAACCATTTTATATTTATATAAATGTAATATTTATATAATTATGATTAATTAGACCTTCGATTAAGTAACTTTACCCCAAGCCCACAACAAAACAAGGAATAGGAAACTGGGTCAAATTACATATTCTAAATTTTCCGAATCCAAATTACATAATTTACACGGATATAAATATATAATTTTTAACAATTATAACAATTTAAAAGTACTAAAAATATTTAAAAACTTTTGAGATATTAACACAATGTTATTATGTTTCACTTGTATCCCCCCCCCCCCCCCCTAAACACAGTTAAAAATCATAAAAATGTAGGGCGTGAACTCACTTTTTGTGAGTGATTCGATTGGAGATTTGATTTAGGATGTTATTTCCACGAGTTAGATTCTGAGTCCTATAAGCATTTCATGAAATATATGTATATTTTAGTGAATATAATCACAAATATGATAAGGAATAAAACTAATTTGCAAGTTTAACTTACAAATAAGTGTGTTAGAAGTAAAGATGGAAGGTGATTGGAGTTTATGGCTAGAATAGGGGGTTCACGACCCAAGAACACTTGATGTTCTTGAGTTTACGACCACTGCTCTTGATGAAGTGAAGAACACTTGAAGATTCAAGTGTTTTCGGCCCAAGGATATAAATATTGGAAGGTGATTTTTTGATAAAGATGAAGAATACTTGATGTTCTTGAGGAGAGAGGATGTTTTCAGCCCTTGATACTTGAGAGAGAATGCGGGTGTTTACGGTTGGAGTGTGTGAAATGAGGGAAAAACCAGTCATATTTGCATATATACTTAAGATACTTTGGCAGTAAACACTTCCCGAGGAGATAAGATCCTCGGGTTCATGGCCGAGAAAGGTTCACGGCCATGCGAAGGGTTCACGTCCTGAAGGCGGTTTGCGGCCAGTGAAGGGTTTGCGGTCCGAGGTGGTTTACGGTCCGAAGCTAAGAAAAGAAAGAAGAAGTGAGGTTTATGGCTACTATGGTCTTTGGTTTTTGATGTTTTTACAACACTTTTATTAAGTGTTTAAGTGTATCATATATAATTGTTTCAACTTTAGTCAAATAATAAATCACTAAGTTGGGCTTTTATTTGACGGGGTTGACTTGGGTTGACTTTTTCAATACAGAAAATAACGGGATGTTACAATATCCCCCCGTTAGAAGGAATTTCGACCCGAAATTTAAGATTATACAGATACACTAAGACTAGGGAAAGAGATGTGGATAATTCTGTTTCATCTAGTCTTCTCGCTCCCAAGTGAATTCAGGTCCTCGTTTTGCATTCCAACGAACCTTCACTATCGGGATACGTTTTCCAATTTCAAACTATTAAAACTCGTTGATCATTTAAGATTCATTAACATTCAATGTCATGCTATTCTCGATTGTGCGCATCTCAAATTTATTGATGGGGATATCGTCGGACATTATATAGATGATGAATGAACCATGCAAAACCACTCAATCCTGATGCAAAATTATCCTCATGTTGACGTGTCAATTAACCGTACACACTTCATCACCAGAATATAAACAAATCATGCATTTTCATGGGTATGACATGAATCACATTTTTTAATTATATAAAGCCGAAATTTTGTTTTACTACTTGATTAATACTTTTACTCTTGAAACAAAATCTTATTGAACCCTTTCAGTAACTACACTCTCAAAATACAACAAGGCAGTAAGGGTGGTAAGAGCAAGGTATTTTAAAAATCGACATCATTAGAAATTGCAAAGACCTCCTTAAAACGTGCTAAGAATATTACACTTGGTGAACCTATGCTTGATTCGATGATAATGTTTTTATTAACATATGAGGACCTATGAGGTATACTTGTAATACGTATAGTAGGATAATACCATATGATAGTTTAAACATTTTAAATGTATAATCATGTCTTTCTATTTTAATTCCCTTACTAAATAAAGTTCAAGATAAATATTTAAATTTTAATTCATGTTTAAATAATATTCAAATTTAATTAATTAAATATTCCAATTTAAATTCGAATTAAATAATATTTGAAATTAAATACTACATTAAAATATTCATATTTAAATATTTAAAGCAATATTTTAAATTAAGAGACTTATCTGAAAAATTCAAAATTTTAGCAAAATCCTTAAATATGTCCTGCTCGTCGACGCATCGCGCCGTGCCTAAGACTAGATAGATTTCTTCTGTTTTTCGATTTTTACAAAGTTTATTCTATTAACTAAAGCCAAATAGGCTATGATACCACTATTAGGGATTATTAGCGTCAAGTACACATCTAAAGGTAGAGAAAACAATCAACACATTTACCTAAGTGCACATGCATGCTAGAATGTAGGTTTTACTAGTTATAGAAACATAATTTAATAATCAAACAAAAGAAAGAGATATTAACCACATGATTAGTTGTTTGTGATCTTGGATGCGCTAGATCATTGCAAAGATGAAGGATCCAACGTAGAACCCCTCTAATGGAATCAGGCCAACAACACCAAAAGCAAAAAAAAAAAAAAGGAAACCCAAAAAAGGGTTTGTGGGACATCCCCATTTTCACGGCCAGAAAAGACCGATTTTGTTTATGCTTTATAAAAATCAGAGTACTTCTTTTCATAAAAATGTTGCAGAATTTGTTCCCATAAAAACATGATAAATACGTTATTAAAACATTTTCGGAGAAACGTATTTTATTCATTTCAAAACGTTTGGGATGTCATCGTTAATACATAAACATAAGCATAAACAGAACTTACATTTATTTACACTAGTGATCTACATCTCTTTAAATCTCTCAGTGTAAAGTGACTTCATATCAACACCTGTGATATAAATAAACTGAGTGGGTCAGGTTGGGAAACCTGGTGAGTACATAGGGTTTTCAACCCACAATAATATAATTATTATGTTTAAACAATCAAACAATCAACCCAATTACCCATCCCCATTATCTTCTTTAGTCTTAAGGATCTACCCTAAGAATAAGCTATTCCTCGTTTATTTATTCCTAAGGATCATCCTAAGGAATCGACACGAAGTCCATCATTACCAAGGCTTATAGAATATATCTGGTGAACACGTAGTCCGAAACATCTGGTAAACACTTAGTTCAAAAGTAACTAGTGAACACACTTAGTTCAAAATACCTAGTGAACACACTTAGTTCAAAGATACGTAGTGAACACACTCAGTTCACAATACCTAATGAGCACCTAGTTCAAAAACACCTACAGGTTACGAACTTACTAGCGTTCCATCGGACGATCTAGTATCGCCCATGGTCTCCATCTATACTCCACTAGATGATTGGATCACTGACAACATCGTGTTATCACAAAACAACTATTTCATCTACCCATGTTTTACCCAACACATTTTGTAGATATAAAATACATATACAGTTTAAATCATTTAAAACATGTATAAAAATCTTTCACCCCACATAGACAGTAAGTATTCAGACAATATGCACACACAACACGTAATTTATATTAAAATACTTCATATCTATGTGTAAGATGAAAGGGACTATGCACTCACTTGAATAGGTGGTGACTCAGCACTCGGACAGCGCTTCGATACTCTCAAAACGATATTCCTTCGATAAAACCTAGTACCAGTACCACTAGGGTTTAGTCTAACGATAACCGTGACTAATTAATAGTCTGACTATTATTATTATTATATAAGCGTTAAATAACACTCAATATAACTCATAATAATAGCCCAAATACTCATTATAAGTTCCTAATAATGTTACTATATTAAAACATAAGCTATACTAAAGATAGCGTAGGCATAGCTCACTTACAGCGGGTTTTTCGCAAAACCGGGCTTCGCTGGAGCAGCGTTTCCGAGCCGAAAGACCCTTTTTCTCGGGACTCCGGGAGCCTCGGGGCTTCCTTCGGGTGCTAGGGGGTTTACCTAGGCTTTAGGGAGGGTTTGGGAGGCTAGAGAGAGAAACTAGAGAGAGAAAGAATGTTGGAGAGGTGTGAAGAGAAGTGAATGCCCGACACCTCTATTTATAGGAGGCCTGACTGGTGGACTTGCCGAGTCTGATTCATGACTCGTCGAGTTGGTCCATGTGGTGGCCTTCTGGTGGTGCCACGTGTCCAATTCTGGTGGTGCCACGTCACCCCCTATCGCGTATCAGCCCTCAAACTTAGAAAAATCATAACTTTCGCATACGAGCTCCGTTTTCGACGTTCTTTATATCCACGCGTAGGTAAAATCAAGATCTACAACTTTTGTTAGACTCCGTCGGCTAATTCTCGACCGATATCAAATTTAATAGTAGGAGGCGTTTCGACTGTTAAATGACCGCGAAGAGTTCATAACTCCTTCATACGGACTCCGTTTTTGTCTGTATTTTTACCGTTGAGTTCCTATTAATAAGATCTTCAACTCTCATTTAGGTCGCGTAATCCAAAGACCGGTCGAACTAAAATTCGAGTTTCGGGCTGTACACTACTAAGCCGAATCTTAGAAAAATCATAACTTCCTCATACGAAGTCAGATTTGGGCGTTCTTTTTATCGATGTTCTTAGTTTAACATATTCTACGACTTTCGTTTAGATCACTAAGGCTAAAAAGTCCTCCATTGTAAATTCACTATTTACGCTTCCCGATGCCGTGCCGGTTCCGTCGCGAAACTTCGACGGGCCATAACTTCTTCGTTATAACTCGGATTTCGGCGTTCTTTATATGTACGGAAACCTTGTGAAATATTCTAAAACTTAGTTAAGACTATTTATTCTAAATAATCTTTTGTCGAAAAGTCATTTTTGACCCCTATTGCGTCTAAATTGACTAGCCCGGATGTGCGGGCTTTACAATTATCTCCCCCTTAGGATGATTACGTCCCGGAATCATCAACGAAACATGGCTCACATGATGACTCCATTTGTTATCTATTCATCCTAAGTCATAACTTCGACATTTCTTCGAACGAGTATCTAACTCTTAGACTTCTTGACTGCAAGCGGTGCTCGATCTTGCATACGCTCTCTATCTCACGTTAGACTCCAAATTATGACCTTCAAGTCACAATCTCGATCCTCACTGGATACGAACTTAAGATAAGTTCTTTTATTAATACAATGGACCGATGTGTCATATTCTAATGACCTCTCATCGTATGTTGCAATGCTCAGACTCAGGTCTCTTAGAGTCAAATTCCAGAACAGTCTATACCTTCCTTCATGTTCTAGTCACATCTAAAAAGGTAGCATCTCTAGCAACCATCTTTTTTTTTTAACAACGAGCGCGATACTTCTATTGATCGCTTTGATTTCAATTGTTTGGTTTAAGTTGGACGCTACATCAAACTTGGTTCTCTGAACCACGTAACATACTCATCGTAGTCGGACTCAATTCGATATGACCACTAGGGTCGGAATATCAACAATCGTCTTAGTCATTACCGAAACAATGGTAACAACACACTTGAATAAATCGAAATCAATTACTAGTTTCTTGGTAACCTTGTGACTTTCCCTGATCCAAGCGTGAGTCCTGTGCTTCCGGTAGTATATGCATCTACTACCTTTCACACCTACTCATACTCGTCCCAAGTATTGTCTCGCAGTTTTCCCAAGTTATTATCACAAAACAATTTTTAACACATAAAAATGTGTCCAAAAAATCACAAAATTTTCCCTAGACTCTACTAGGACTTCTTCTATGCGTATCTTCAATCATCAATTCTGCTTCAGCTCGGTGGAAATACCATACGATGGGTCAACTTCATGAATTACGCCAATCATTCCATCATCCTGCCAATCGAAGGTGTACTTCGGACGTACTGTACTCCTCTAAACGTACAGCATGACATATTCTAAAGGCAAGATACCACTCTTATGATATAATCCGATAGGTGTCATTCACTATCGTAAGCCTTTTCATTTCATCCACTTACTCAATTCTCTATGAGTCCTTATCATGACATTCTATTCTCCAAAGCAAGCGTTTGGTGTATCGAGACGAGAATATAGATAGAGGAAGAATTAGACGCGTATTCCTCCTTATTACTCCAAAAAGTTACATGCCAGTTCTAATATCGTAATTAAACGTTTAGAAACCTGAGCACATTAAATTTCCAGATCCGGTCGGCAACAGACCATAGATCCGATCATATAATGCATATCATAAATCATTTAGCACATAAAAGCATGTTAGGAATTTTCCCTAAATAAGCTAGTGCTTGTGTCTATTCAGGTGTATTACCTAAATTTTATTAAACACACTCCTCACAATCATTGCTTAGCATTCTAAGTTTAAGTCTAGAAATAAATCCATATTCCTTGTTCGCTTAAACTAATGCTCTGATACCAACTGTGACATCCCCATTTTCACAGCCAGAAAAGACCGATTTTGTTTATGCTTATGTTTCTGTATTAACAATGACATCCCAAACGTTTTGAAATGAATAAAATATGTTTCTCCGAAAATGTTTTAATAACGTATTTATCATGTTTTTCTGGGAACAAATTCCGCAACATTTTTATGAAAAGAAGTACTCTGATTTTTATAAAGCATAAACAAAATCGGTCTTTTCTGGCCGTGAAAATGGGGATGTCACAGTTTCTCATTATTTCATTTTATCACACAGCAACTAATACATCTACCCATGTTTTACCCAACACATTTTGTAGATATAAAATACATATACAGTTTAAATCATTGAAAGCATGTATAAAACGTTCATCCAGCATAGATAGCAAGTATACAGATAATATACACACAAAGCACGTAATTTATATAAAATACTTCATATCTATGTGTAAGCTGAAAGTAACTATGCACTCACAACACGTAAATTATATAATAAATACTTCATATCTATGTGTAATATGAAAGGGACCATGCACTCACCTGATAGGTGGTGACTCAACACTCGGACAACGCTTCGATACTCTCAAAACGATATTCCTTCGATAAAACCTAGTACCAGTACCACTAGGGTTTAGTCTAACGATAACTGTGACTAATTAATAGTCTAACTATTATTATTATTATATAAGCGTTAAATAACACTCAATATAACTCATAATAATAGCCCAAATACTCATTATAAGTTCCTAATAATGTTACTATATTAAAACATAAGCTATACTAAAGATAGCATAGGCATAGCTCACTTACAGCGGGTTTTTCGCAAAACCGGGCTTCGCTGGAGCAGCGTTTCCGAGCCGAAAGACCCTTTTTCTCGGGACTCCGGGAGCCTCGGGGCTTCCTTCGGGTGCTAGGGGGTTTACCTAGGCTTTAGGGAGGGTTTGGGAGGCTAGAGAGAGAAACTAGAGAGAGAAAGAATGTTGGAGAGGTGTGAAGAGAAGTGAATGCCCGACACCTCTATTTATAGGAGGCCTGACTGGTGGACTTGCCGAGTCTGATTCATGACTCGTCGAGTTGGTCCATGTGGTGGCCTTCTGGTGGTGCCACGTGTCCAATTCTGGTGGTGCCACGTCACCCCCTATCGCGTATCAGCCCTCAAACTTAGAAAAATCATAACTTTCGCATACGAGCTCCGTTTTCGACGTTCTTTATATCCACGCGTAGGTAAAATCAAGATCTACAACTTTCGTTTAGACTCCGTCGGCTAATTCTCGACCGATCTCAAATTTAACAGTAGGAGGCGTTTAGACTGTTAAATGACCGCGAAGAGTTCATAACTCCTTCATACGGACTCCGTTTTTGTTTGTGTTTTTACCGTTGAGTTCCTATTAACGATATCTTCAACTCTCATTTAGGTCGCGTAAGCCAAAGACCACTCGAACTAAAATTCGAGTTTCGGGCTGTACACTACTAAGCCGAATCTTAGAAAAATCATAACTTCCTCATACGAAGTCAGATTTGGGCGTTCTTTTTATCGATGTTCTTAGTTTAACATATTCTACGACTTTCGTTTAGATCACTAAGGCTAAAAAGTCCTCCATCGTAAATTCACTATTTACGCTTCCCGATGTCGTGCCGGTTCCGTCGCGAAACTTCGACGGGCCATAACTTCTTCGTTATAACTCGGATTTCGGCGTTCTATATATGTACGGAAACCTTGTGACATATTCTACAACTTGGTTAAGACTATTTATTCTAAATAATCTTTTGTCGAAAAGTCATTTTTGACCCCTATTACCTCTAAATTGACTAGCCCAGATCTGCGGGCGTTACAGTTTGCTCGAAAATCACCAACTCTAGGAGAGAGGTTGTGATTTTCGTCTAATGAGAGATAGATAGAGATATTAACCTCATGATTAGTTGTTTGTGATCTTGGATGCGCTAGATCATTACAAAGATGAAGGATCCAACGTAGGACCCCCCCTAATGGAATCAGGCCCACAACACCAAAAGCAAAAAAAAAGGAAACCCAAAAAAGGGTTTGCTCGAAAATCACCAACTCTAGGATAGAGGTTGTGATTTTCGTCTAATGATATATATATATATATATATATATATATATATATATATATATATATATATATATATATATAGAGAGAGAGAGAGAGAGAGTAGAGAGAAAAAGAGAGAGACATAGCAAGGATGATTTATTGAAGGAAATAAACAAATATAGTTTATCGTTATCTGATTCAAATCAGCCTTATCTATATCATCATCTATATCAAAACTTTTCATATAAAGCTCTCCAAAGGTTTCTAGAATATTCCAATTAACTGTTTTGCTTAATGAATATTCTATCATTTTAATTAATTACCAAACTAATTTCTAATTAATTTATTAATTCCTAATACATTGAATGCAATTTTGGTCTTGAGTTTAAACCAAACGGATTCTTTCATTATTAGAAATATTATCAAAACAGTTAATGACCTTATACACTATTTCCAATATATATATATATATATATATATATATATATATATATATATATATATACACACACACACATACGTAGGTTAAAAATATATTGTTAAAATATAGTTTTCAGACACATTTTAGTTAATTCGATTCATCAATTTAGGTTTTTTATTATTATTAGTATATTTAATGTTTTCCTTTTAACTATGTTTAAAAATATGTATTGAATTTTTTTAAACATTATTTAATCTTATACTTTAGGTTTTAAATTTTACACAAAATTTTTAAGCTTATTTGATATATTAATGTAGGTTATTTATTTAACTATATATTGAAGTTAACAAATTAAGTATATCATATAGATAAGTCACAAATTCTTCCATTTATGATAATGTTTACAACTAAAAGGATATTTAAGTTAATAAATTAAGTATATTGTATGGAAATATGAAAAGTTGGGAGTTTCAAATGAATGTGGTGAAAGATAAAAACACTTCCATCATAATATAGTATGATATGATGATTATAGTTTTAATTTTCAAGTCATTGTGATATATACAATTATTTAATAATTTTATAAACCATTTTAAATTGTGTAAATTATATATCAAACGTATGATAATCTATATATAACGAGTAATAAAATGTATGAACAAAAATATGAACTACAACTTTTAGTAATATAAAAATATAAAAACATCTATTATAACATTTGTATTAAAAAGATATATATATATATATATATATATATATATATATATATATATATATATATATGTATATATATACACACACACACACACATAGAACGAATAATAAAAAAATATGAAAAATAAACATTACAACTTTTAATAACATAAAAATACTAAAACATTTATTATAACATTTATATTAACTTTTCAGATTTAAATCACAAATCTCATCAAATACATTAATGTTTTTAATGAGCAAAACTATATAACCTTAAAAAAGAAAGGAAAATAAAAAGTTATTAATGATTACTAATTAATAATCATAAGTTAAAAACTCTTAAGTTGTAACTAATAAATATACATAAATTAGAAAATTGATGGGTTATAGTGTGAGTTTCAAATAAATACGCTACTTGGAAATGTGTATTTATTATTATTATTATTATTATTATTATTATATTCGTCTAAATAATTGGTTTTGATGCATCATTTTAATCCCTTAAATTATTAAACATAAAGATATTTAATTATAAATTTATAACATACATAGGTGCATATATATTTTAAAAAAAATCACATATAATATATATTTTTGTAAATGTCATATGTAATTCTTATCGTAGTAATATGGATAAATTAGTTTAATATGAAGAACATATCATGATAAATCATTATAATTACATATCAAATGTTAAAAATTATGTTATCTTTTAAATATTGTCTTGTAAATATGTTGTGTAGAATAACCCAACAAAAAAATAATAGAAATAAACATAATCAAAATAGAAAAACTACAATCAAATAAATAAGAACATTGGGTGGTTGAATATATAACTAAAAATGTTACATAAATATACATTTAAATCAAAAGAAAAAACTAACATTCGTCTACTTTACTCAAACAAAAAACAATCTATATGCGTTTTCTGATTTTTCTTTCTTTATTTAACACGATTCAACCATAGAAACTTGATGACAATTCTTCACTAACCTGCAATCAAAATGTTTTTTCTTGAAAAAGAAGAATGAGAATGTTATTCCAAGCAAAACAATAATATTTGGAGAGTCGCATTCAAGATTGAGTAATACATACAAATCACATATAAAGATCAAATGAGAAATTGAATATAAAGAAAGAATAGAAAAGCTTCATTTGTTTTAGTTGAAAGCAAAAAATCATATTACAATTACCATCGATGCGACATAACCCATTTCTTCAAATAATCATATTTGGATCGTGAATGCTTTAATTATATGAAAACTTTTGAATCATAATATCTTCAACAAAATGACAACTTTTTGTAAGAAAAATGTACTAATATAACTACATATATAATGAAGGCGAAAGGGTGTTGGAGTTTCAAATGCATGAGGTGTTGAACTTATAGAGTGTGTGATTTTCTTGGAATGAGATTATGTGTGATTAATTACTTTAAAGGTGAAAGGGTGTGGGGGTTTCAAATGCTTGAGGTGTTGGCAAATTTTTATTGGGGTTTCAAATGCATGAGATTCAAGAAGAAAATGCTAGCTTTATATAGAGTGTGTGATTTTCTTGGAATGAGATTATGTGTGATTAATTACTTTGAAGGTGAAAGGGTGTGGGGGTTTCAAATGCTTGAGGTGTTAGCAAATTTTTATGGGGGTTTCAAATGCATGAGATTCAAGAAAAAATGTTAGCTTTATAGTATGATACTAGGCGAATGCCCGTGTTGCGTGGGATATAATAAAAATATTTTATATTAAAAATAACTAAATCATTGTTTTTAACAATTAAATAATAATTTCATAAAAAATATAAAAAATGATTTTTAGTATTGTTATTATGTTGAACTATATTATAAGAGATTAGGTTAGAACTTGAAGTTGTTTTGTATATACAAAGTTATATGATTAAAATAGAAAAATAAATAATTTTTAAAAATAAATAAATCGTTATTGTTATCTATTAAATAATAATTTCATATTAAATTAAAACGTTTATATTAAATTAAAACGTTCATATTATAATTATGTAGAAAATACGATAATAAAGACATCTTTTTATCTATATTAAATTTTATCATTTTGTACAACATATGATAATAGAGATAACTTTTCATCTTAAATAGTAAAAAAAATATTTTGTATCATAAATATTACCATAATTATGTAGAACATATGATAATAGTGACGTCTTTTATAATATTAAAATTTTAAATTGTATTACATACAGGGTTGTAAAACTTGGCTAACACAACCAAATACTCGACATGCTACTTAAACTCGGCCTCCAATGGAAGCGAGTTTGCCTAACTCATCCAGAAGACACTCAGATCCTTATTAAACTTGATCCAAATCTAAAAGATACGGTCCAAAATCATTTTCGAAATTCAAAATTTTAATTGGTCACTTGTCGACAAAGACAATCGCACTAAAGAATACATTCAACGTCCTACAAAGTTAGATGCAAGGAAGATCTCATGGCTTAGTCCCTTTGAAATATTTCACAACATTTCTTATTTATAGAGGAGAATACATTCTCTTGTTTACTCTCACGATCAATGTGGGATGAAGACATTTTAATTAAACTCATTTCTTTATTTGCTAATAATTTCATTTTGTTAAATAAAATATTAAATAATAAAAATAAAACGTTATCCAGAAAATTTATTGTTCAATAGTTCCATTTTTCAGTAATCTCTTAAGTTGCTATAAAAAATTTAGTTTTTATTGAATAACTTTTTGTTAAATCCTAAAATCATAAATTTAGTTACGTACTTAATATAGAAAGTTTGTTTATATGTATGTTCATGATTTAAAATGTCAGTATAAAATGAATTCATTTATAAAATACAATCAAGTATATATTTCGTGCTTTTGAATCAAAGTGAATTTTCCAAACAATTATAATTTTATGTTTAAGTAGATTTTTTTATATTTATATAATATTATGTAACTTATAATATTATTATAAACAATTTGAATAATCATGGGAGTTTCAAATGTATGTGGTGAAAGGAAAATGCTTCATTTATCGGTCCAATTGATCAAACTCGGACCGATTCAGCTTAATATACCAAACTACATAACATTTTTTCTATTGAAACCCGATTTGTATATATTTTGTGTTTTTGAATCAAATTTATTTTTCAAACAATTATAATTTTATGTTTAGATAACTTATTTATAATATTATTAGAAATAATTTGAAAAATCATAGGAGTTTCAAATGTATGTGCTGAAAAGAAAATGCTTCCTTTATCGGTCCAAATTGATCAAACTCAGATCGATTCAACTCAATATACCAAACTACATAACGGTTTTTCAACTGAAACTCTGTTTGAAGCTGAAAAATATTGTTCAAAACCATTTTCGGGATTCTAAAACTTAAATGGACAGTTGCCAATAAAGGTAATCTCACCAAAGAATACCTTCAACGTCCTAAAAAGGTAGGTATAAGGAAGTTCTCATAGTTTGCTCCCTTTGAAACATTTCACAATCTTTCCTATTTATAGAAGAGGAAACGTTCTCTTGTTTACTCTCACCATCGATGTGGGATGAAGACATTGTAATAAAATACGCTTTCTTGTTAATAAAACATTATTCAACGTATTTAGTAAAACACCTTTCTCTTGTTTACCCTTTCTTTATTGTTCAATAGTTCCATTTTTCTATAATCTCGTAAGTTGCTATCCAAAAAAAATTAAGTTTTTATTGAATAACTTTTTGTTCAATTTTAAAATCATAAATTCGGTTAGGTACTTAATATAGAAAGTTTGTTTATATGTATTTTCAAGATTCAAAAGTTCATTATAAAAAGAATTCATTTATAAAATATAATTTACGTATATATTTCGTGCTTTTGATCAAATCGAATTTTCAAACAATTATAATTTTATGTTTAGATAGATGTTTTTTTATATTTATATAACATTATGTAACTTTTTAAAATATCTTTGGAAACAATTTGAAAAATCATGGGAGTTTCAAATGTATGTAGTGAAAGGAAAATGCTCCTTTTATGGTCCAAAGAGATCAAACTCAAACCGATTCAACTAGATATACCAAACTACATAATTTTTTTCCAGTGAAACACGACTTGTATATATTCCGTGCTTTTGAATCAAAGTGATTTTTCAAACAGTTATAATTTTATGTTTAGGTAGATGCTTTTTTATATTTATATAAAATTATGGAACTTATTTATAATACTATAAGAAATAATTTGAAAAATCATGGGAGTTTCAATTGTTTGTTGTGAAAGGAAAATAATTAATTTATCAATCCAAATTGATCCAGCTTCGGTTCAACTAAATATACCAACTACATAATTTTTTTCTAACTGAAACACGGTTTAAACCTGGAAAAATTCGGTTCAGAACCATTTTTAGAATTCTAAAAGTTAACTGGACACATGCCAATATAGACAATCTCACCAAATAATACCTTCAAAAACCTACAAAGATAGGCATGAGGAAGTTCTCATGGTTTGGTCCCTTTGAAACATTTCACAACCTTTCCTATTTATAAAAGAGAAAGCATTCTCTTGTTTACTCTCACCATCGATGTGGGATGAAGACATTGTAATAAAACACCATTTCTTGTTTGTAGAACATTATTTAACTTATTTATAATATTATGATAAAGAAATTGAAAAGTCATGGAAGTTTCAAATGAATGTGATGAAAGGAAGTTAAAAAAGGGGGTTTCAATTGCATGAGATTCAAGAAAAAATGCTAGCTTCATCAGTATATATATATATATATATATATATATATATATATATATATATATATATATATATATATATATATATATGCAAACAGAAAAAATGAATTAATAGATGATTCAAAAGTAAGATGATTTACAAGAAAAAATTCAGAAAAAAAAAGCACCTCAATGATTCATTTTTAAGTAAATCAAGGGAAAAAAAATCTTTTTTAAGACAATTTAGTGATTATCAACAAAATAATCTTAAAAATGAAACATCGAGATGATTTTTTCAGGATTTTATTATAGTGAATCATGTTATTTTTGGTACATCTAGTGATTCATTTGTTTTGTTCGTCAAAAAAATATATCGAAAGAAAACTTTTTACCTTCCTACAAAAAAAAATCTTATTGAATCATATGTATATATATATATATACATACATATATATATATATATATATATATATATATATATATGAACTCTAAAAGTTTAGTAACTCTAGCAGCTCTCCATTTAAAAGTTATTAAACTGTTAATACTGATTCAATGGGTCGTATTAACAACTTTATTTACACATTCACATGTTAATATAACAATTTATAGACCATTCATAACTTAATACACCATTTTACAGTTTAATAAATACATTCAAAATTTGGCAATGATGTTGGTGGTCGTTTCTATCAGTGATAGGAAGCAACCACAAAGGGACAGAAGAGGTGGTGGTGGATAAGTTCAATACAGGTTTATAGTTTAATAAAACAAAAAATTCAAAATACTATTCACTATTTTGATGCAGTCATTCATAGGTTAATAAAGTTGTTCACAATTTAATATAGATCACATTCAAAGCTTATACTCTAATATCTTTCCTTGAGACTTTCCATCAAAGACCTTCTAGTCATCTTGTTCCAAATTGAGGGTGTTTCCTATCTTCAAATCCATGAGTATACGTGGTTGGAGATTAGCGATGGTTGTTTGACATCGGCTATTGGTAATGGTGTGACGTGAGCGGTGGTTGCGGTTTCGTGTTGACAACAGTGAGCATTATGAAATTGTAGATCTAGAGGTGGTCGGACACAAAGCGGATTTGGAGGTGTTTGCAAATCTTGAGGCGAAAAAGAACTTCATCAAAGTACTTATTGTAGAAGTTTTTCGTGCTTTGCTAGATCTAGAGATGTAAAACCCAACTTTTTAACAAAAATTACTTCCAAAAAAACTTCACTTTTTAATTAAAATAATAACTCGGTGTATATTTATGTTAACTAATTGAATACAAGAAATTATTAAAAATGATCGTATAATAAAATAATACAATTATCCAAGCCGGGAATTACCATATTTCAACTACTAATCTTCACTTCCTTAATGAGTCTACATGAAAGACAAATAACAACAACAACAAAAAAGAAAGATACTAGAGCTTAGTGAGTAACCTGCTCAACATACCCATATAATATAATATGTTTCAATTATAATATCATTTATGTTTCAAATAAGTGCACATAAACTCGTAATAAGTTTTGTCACACTGGTTCCCCAAATAACGAGTTAACATCTACATAAATTTGTTTCTGTTTTCTATTGGTCAATTATAACTATACAACGACTAGACATTGTCTTACGACTACTCAAACCAACATTGAACTTGAAAATAGATTTTTAGTCATTTAAGCTACCATTTCCCCCAATTATAGATTTACAGATACTCAACCTACTATTTTCCCAATAACAGATTTATAGTTACTCAAGCTACCATTTTCCCCGATAATGGGTTTACAACTACTAAAGCTACCATTTTCTTCGATAATGAATTTTACAATTACTCAAGCTATTATTTTTGGCTAATAGTTCTATGGATTTATAAAAATACCTATTAAACTTAAACTAGCCATTATATAATATATGTTTTGTATTTGAATAATTAGTGTAATATATAAGGTTAAACGGACTAAACACATAAAAATAGGCTAGAGATGGTTAAACGAGGGTTTTCGGGCCAAACAGGGTTAATGAGGGATTCATGGAAAACGGGGGAAATGGGGTGGGGAAGGGTGATGTTGAAATTCGTGGGTGGGTTCGGGAACAGAGAAACATGGAAATTTACGGTGGGCTTCCCCGCCCATTTGGTTCCATTGACATCCTTAATGAAATATGTAAAACATCTAATGTTCGATTCAATGGAGTGATGGATTGTTATTCAAGGAACAAATTTAATTTATGCTAATAGATCATCAAATTAATAGAAAAATATAAGTTGATTATGATTATGGCTAAAAAGTAAGGACAATGCATTCATTTTTTCATAAAATTACAAACTCCATTATTGTTGACATAATTTGTCCTCATAAATATCAAAAGAAATCGTAATTAAAGTTTAAAATTCTCATAATAAGTTAATTAAACAAAAACTTGTAACATTAAACATCCCTTCATTTCTTTTGGAAATTTGTTGCGATGTCTTTGTAGGTGGCCGATTTCAAAATGCAGTTTTTATTAACTCCAAATCTCTTACATGGTGTGGTGGCCAGCTGAGTAAACCGAACACCTCCTTATGATGGTCAAGGAGGATTAGAGTGTACACATCATCTTAGAATATTGGAAATATCCCTATTGGAGTCATTTGGAAGTGGCCTGTGATGGGTTTTACACAAAATAACATCCTACGTGCTCATGCAAACCCTAATGCTTGGATCTAGGCTTTTCTATTGTACATGCAATTCATCCAAGACTTGAAACCCTAAATCTAGTGTATATAATTCGAAATTGACTTAACAAAACAGATCTAGATGATTACCTCTTCTTGTCCTTGGAGCTTAGAGTCACAAATTTCACTCCTCTAATGGCTTACAAACACCACAAGCAAGAGGATGATCTTGGACAGAGGTTGGAGTCTCTAGAATTCAGCTCTTGTACTCTTAGAAGTAAGGTTAGCCAATTTTCGAACCCTAAGGGTCTATTTATACTTGTGTTGCCAGGGTTTCAGTCAAAACCCTAATTGGATAGCTTAGGCCTTAAGTAATCCAAAGAATCTTCCAAATTAAAGGCCTTGGACGAAATTAGATGGACTCCCATTCTAATTTTCATCAACCCCCTTAACTCCAAAGGATTCTCAGCCCAAATCAACTATCACACAATTGACAGTTCGAGTCCCCTTTATTTAATTAATCTCTTTTAGCCACAAAATTAATTCTTAATTAATTATTGTCTAATATTAATTAAACTATATGATTTCTCCTTTAATATATTATTCATATAACACATTAATAAATCATAATAACCTCTTTATTCATAAATCATCCTATCATGTTGCTTTGGTGAAGGCAGCCTAAAAGGACCATGCACAACCGGGTCAAATACTTACCAAATATAGTTACGGGCTTAGACACTAATCCAACAGTCTCCCACTTGGATAAGTCTAGAAACTACAAATATAAATACAATCGTAACTCTCAAATACGTTGTCGAACTCTGATCTTATCGGTAACCTATCCTTTAGATAAGGGATCGTACAATCCTTTGTTTTAGATATCGTGCTGAAAATTACATGGAACATAGTCATACTTATTGTCTAACATTTTGTTTCACGATCTCAGATTCGTTTGACATAGAACTTAATTGAACACATTAATTAAGTCCTGACCGGGTCCGACACATAAGTAAAACCAAATTATCAAGGGGACCTGATATCGCATTTACCCTCTTAGGATAAAAGAAACTGATAAACTTCGACTTATATGCATTTATTATTCATTAATCAAATCATGCACAACAATGCGTTTTATAACATCAAGTTACTGATGCGTTTATGCATTATCAATGCACAACTAATTAGCAAACAATAAACCATATATCTAGGTTTTAAGACCATATGATATCATTGTCTTGCGATCACTCGTGATAAATTCCATGAAGTGATTCCAGCAAGCGTGAGTTTATTCCAATGCTCAAATCTAATTCATAAGCAATCATGAACGTTGTAGCAAACCTTTGCTATGTCTAATACACTTTAGACAATTTACACACAAATTCATGACAATCTTCATTCATATCTACTTCCAACATATGAACGACTGTGGACCGTTTGAATAAATTTATTATTCAGGAAGTCAAAACATGCAAGATGAAACAATAGGTAAACAATTAACATAAGACAGTAACTTTACTAATAAACAATACCCATTTATTTAATCATCGAATGTTAATTACAATTTATCTATTACATGTTTCTAAACTATCTAATTTAACCTAATATCATCCTTCAGCCCAATGCTCCTATCGTGCTGCAAGTGCTTAACCCTACTCAGTCCATTAGTGAGCGGATCTGCTGGGTTATCCTCCGACAATACCCTATTCACTATGAGGAGTCCTTCTTCTACCCGGTGTCGAATAAAGTGATATTTTTTGTCAATATGTCGAGATCTGCCATGATCCATTGGTTCCTTGGTCAAGGCAACCGCTCCTTCATTATCATAGAAAATTTACATAGGCTCCTATATGGTTGGCACTACTCCAAGGTCTCTAATGAAGTTCTTCAACCAAATTACCTCCTTTGATTCGCTCACTGCAATGTACTCTGATTCTTACGTTGAATCAACTACGGTCTCTTACTTGGAACTTTTCCAAGTCACTGCTCCTCCATTAAGGGTAAAGACCCAGCCCGACTGTGAACGGTAGTTGTCCCTGTCAGTCTGAAAACTAGCGTCACTATACCCTCACACCTTTAAGTCATCACTCCCACCGAGGACTAGAAACCATTCCTTGGTCCTCCAAAGGTACTTAAGAATATTCTTGACTGTGGTCCAATTTGCTTTGCCAGGGTTCCCTTGATATCTACTGACCATGCTCAAGCCGAACGCCACATCAGGGCGAGTACAAGTCATAGCATACATGATCGAGCCAACTTCGGAAGCGTAAGGTACTCGAATCATCTCTGCTATCTCAACTTCGGTACTCAGACTTTGAGTCTTACTCAACTTGGCATTACTTTGGATTGATAACTCCCCTTTCTTGGAATTCTCCATACTAAAACGTTTTAGTACCTTGTCCAAGTAAGTATTATGACTAAGTCCTATTAGTCTTTTACTCTTGTTTCTCACTATCCTTATGCCCAAAATATAGGCACCCTCTCCGAGGTCCTTCATAGCGAAGCACTTCCTAAGCTGGGACTTTACTTCCTGCAGCGTCGGGATGTCTTTTCCTATAAGTAGTATACCATCAACATACAATACGAGGAAGCTTACTATACTCCCACTGGCGTTGACATATACACATGATTCATCCTAGCTTCATAGAAAACCAAACTCTTTGACCTTCTCATTGAAACAAAGATTCCATCTGCGAGACGCATGTTACAATCCATAAATGGACTTCTCAAACTTACACACTCTATTGGGATGCTTCGCAGTGACAAAACCCTCTGGTTGAGCCATGTAAACATCCTCAGCCAACTTTCCATTAAGGAAAGAGGTTTTGACATCCATCTGCCATATTTCATAATCATGAAATGCAGCAATGGCCAGCATCACCCTAATAGACTTTATCTTCGCAACCGGTGAAAAGGTCTCATCATAGTCAACTCCGGGAGTTTGAGTAAACCCTTCGTAACCAATCGCGCCTTATAAGTGTGTACATTCCCATCCATGTCGGTCTTCTTTTTGAAGATTCACTTGCACCCGACCGTCTTACGACCTAACCCATTGTCAACCAAATTCCAAACTTGGTTGTCATACATGGACTGAATCTCGCTGTCCATCGCCTATTTCCACTTTGTAGACTTCGAGCCTACCATGGCTTCCTTATAGCTGTTAGGTTAGTCTAAATTTATTAGTGTACTATCACTAATATACGTATCACCCTCATTTGTTATATGAAAACCATACAACACGGGTGGAACACTAACTCTACTGGAACGTCTAAGAGGTAATGATTCTTCAATCGGATTTTCCTCCTCGGGTTGAGTGCTAACGATAGAGGTTCCTTCATCGCTTGACTCTTAAAGCTATTCAAGATCCATTTGCCTCCCACTGTCCCCTTGTCTTATGAGTTCTCGTTCTCAGAAAAACCCTCTCCTCGCAACAAAGACATCATTGTCACTTGATCTATAGAAGAGATATCCAAAGGACTTCTGCGGGTAGCCGATGAAAATACACCGCTCACTACGAGGTTCGAGCTTGTCGTGAGTCTCTCGTCTTACGAAAGCTTCGCAACCCCAAACCTTGATATGTGCCAATGAGGGAGCTTTCCCTGTCCGCATTATGTGAGGTGTTTTGGCAATATTCTTTGTAGGGACTAAGTTAAGGATATGGGCGGAAGTCTCTAAGGCATACCTCCAGAATGAGATAGGTAGTGAAGCACGACTCATCATGGAACGAACCACATCTAACAAGGTTCGATTACGCCTCTCAGCTACACCATTTAACTACGGGGTCCTATGTGGCACTAATTGCGAAACGATTCTGCATTCCTTGAGATAGTCAAGGAATTCAAGACTTAGGTACTCTCCACCTCGATTGGATCGAAGCATCTTGATTTTCCTGCACAACTGATTTTCTACTTCTTGTTTATACTCTTTGAACTTTTCAAAGGTTTCTGACTTGTGCTTGATTAAGTAGATATACCCATATTTGCTATAATCATCAGTGAAAGTCACATAGAAGCGGTTCGCATCCCTTGTGGTGGATCTAAAGGGCCCATACACATCGGTGTGTATGAGATCCAACAAACCCTCACCCCTTTCACAAGTGCCAGTGAAGGGTGACTTAGTCATCTTTCCAAGTAAACAAGACTCACACATGTCATCGTCCCAAAGGCCAAATGACTCCAACACTCCATCCTTTTTGAGTTGGGATATGCGTTTCTTGTTGACATGTCCAAGAAGACAATGCCACAAGTATGATTTATCCAAACTATTGGAAGAATCAATACACAACACATCATTTCCTAAATTATCTACAACAATCACAGTTTCATATATTCCATTACAAGGCAATGATTCAAAATATAAAACACCATTAAGATAAGCATAAATAGAACCTTTTTCATAATCAAATGAATATCTAAATCCTTGTCTATATAAACCATGAAAAGAAATGATGTTTCTTGCCATATCTGGTGAATAGAAACAATTATTTAAATCTAAACCTAATCCATTACTAAGCACTAAGGAATAAATTCCAATCTTGGTGACAGGCGACGATCTTCTGTTTCCCATGATTAGATTTATCTTCCCATGCTCCACATCCCTATTTCTTCTTAGTCCCTGCAAATCAGAACATGTGTGAAAACCATATCCTGTATCAAGAACCCAAGAAATAGCATGCGGTGAATCATTAGATTTAATAGTGTAAATCCCTGCGAAGGACAACTTGATCCTCCCATCCTTGATAGCTTGTAGATATTCGGGGCAACTTCTTTTCCAATGCCCTATCTTGTGGTAGTGATGGCACTCTACCTCCTTGGGGTTAGAGTTGGGTTTAGCAGAACCAACCTTGGTTCCACTAGAAGAGGTACCATATTGGGACTTTCCCTTGTGGTTGCTCTTTGAGGGAGCCTTCTTCTTCTTACTCTTCCCTTTCCCTATTGCCAAGATAGGGGCAGCAGCGGGAGCATGAGTTGATGCAACAGACTTATCTTTGAGATTGCTCTCAACGGTCCTTAGCAAGCCTTGAAGCTTGCTCAAAGTGACCTCTTCCTTATTCATGTGGTACGTCATGCAGAACTGGTTGTATTAGGGAGGCAAGGAGTGAAGGATGATGTTGATTGCCATCTCTTCATTAAAGTTAACATTTAAGTTTAGCAGGCGATCAACATATCTCTACATCTTTTGCAGATGAGCGGTAAGGGATTCTCTATTACCCATTTTGGTAGTGATCATCTAAGTGATGATCTCGTACCCTTCTTGCCTAGCGCTTTGGTGGTACCGGTCCAGAAAGTCTTGATGCATTTCATATGGGTACATGTCCTCATAGCACTTTTGGATTTCTATAGTCATAATCGCTAGCATGATGCAATTGACCTTCGTAGCATCACGCTCATGGGCCTCAAAGGAAACGATCCCTTCAGCAGTGGCAGTGTAACGCCTCATTTCAGGTATTTGATTTAAATAAATTATTTTCAATTCTTAAGGGGTACTCGACAAGTCTGTAGCTCGAATCATCGAGTAGAGATGGGATGATCACGTAAACTGAGTTGGGTACTCGACGAGTCCATACGCTGGGACTCAGCGAGTCCGCCTGTCTGGATGAAACCCTAATTTTAAGGGTTTGCACCCGTTTTAAACATATTAATACGCCCCAACCTTTACCGAACCCTAGCCCCCTTAAAGAGTATGTGAGTGATTGATACTTTGTGAAGGAACTTTTGGAGCAAGTAGAAGAAGGATAAGGTTGAAGAGTTCAAGGAAGAGGAAGTAGATCCATAACACACTCATTTGTGGTCATCTTTTTCTGGTAATAAATTCTCCATCTTGCTTATTGATCTAGTAGATCTTGTTTGTCCCAAAATTGTTGCTTTTAAGCCCAAAAACCCAAAATCCTTTGTGATAAAGCCTTATGATCGGGTTATACATAAGATTCGGACCCTCATTGCATTCTAGAACTGTAAAGTTTCAATGGTGGTCATTATTGAGGTCCCTCTTGAGCTTGGAACCCCATTAAGAGCCTAGATTTGGCATTTGAAGCCTTTAAAGCCATGCATGCACATAAAGTTTGCAACTTTACATGATAAACATGCCCTAGAAGCTTGGATCTGCGATTTGGAACCGCTGCATGGCTCAAATCAAGTCTGTATGGAAAAAGGACTGAATTGACTCAACGAGTTGCAAGGTTGACTCGGCGAATCATATGAAGATAGTCGTGGACTCGACGAGTTGGATGAGCAACTCATAGAGTCCGATGAAGATTGCCTTAGACTCGACGAGTTGTTCATACAACTATGCGAGTCGGATGAGTTTTCCCGATTAAAGTAGAGTTCAAGTGAAATAGCTTCATTCCTTCTTAGTTACACGTAAAGTTAGCAATTTTACGTGTCCAGATGGGCCCAGGAGCTTAAATCTACGAGTTAGATGTTCTGGAATGGATTAGAATCGATTGTATGAAATTTTCACGTTAGGATTCGGCGAGTTGTTCTTCGGACACGACTTTTAGAGTTAGCATCTCAGCAGCCAGCATTACGAGGTGAGTTTCCCTTCCAGTAGGAACGAGTCTACGACCACAATGTCGGCCCGTTTAGTTAGCAGTAGTTCTGGACCTCGGTTTGATGCAGTAGTTACAGTGCTTGATGTCTTTGTGATACAAGCATGTTTTGTGTTATGTGTTCGGGACTCCGGTCTGATGCAGTATGCAGTATATGTGTTCATGCTAGTTGATATGTTCTATGCTATGTTTTGTTCAGTTAGTTTCGGACTTTGGTCCGATGCAGGGGACAAGGTCCCAGTCAGTTCCGAACTTCGGTCTGATGCAGTTTTCGGACTTCAGTCCAATGCAAAGGGCAAATCCCTGGTTAGTTTTCGGACTTCGGTCCGATGCAGTTTCCGGATTTCGGTTCGATGCAGTGGGCAAGGCCCATTATGTACTTTATATGCTCTTGTATGGTATGCGGTAGTTTGGGGGAGCTCACTAAGCTTCGTGCTTACAGTTTTAGTTTTTGTTTCAGGTACTTCCGCAAGCAAAGGGAATAGCACGGGTTGATGGCATCGCACACACCACAGCTTCATTTTATATTGGGAGTTTATTTTGGATGTTACTATGATTGAGACATATTTGTTTGACATAGTACTATGACATTTGTGTTGCCCATTCTGTGGTTTTATTATATATGATGTGATTTTTAGTATTATTAAAACAAAAAAAATTTGGGTCGTATTTTGGGTTGTTACAAGTTGGTATCAGAGCCTTGGTTTGAGGGATTCAGGCACACTTACGGGTGTGACTGAACTCAAACTAAGGAGATAGTACAAGAGTTTCAATAAAGAAACATATTTGAAAAGAATTTTGAAAAGAACTTAAAAAGAAAAAGAGTTTTCTTAAAAAAAGGGGCGTGGTGCATGTGATCAGCCGAGCTCAAGTAAGTACTCCCAAATTACCCATACAAGTTTATATTATGATTATCTACTTCAGTTTCAGTAGAACAACATGCTAGAATAGGACTAAGGATCTAGGAGGATGCCTTGTGTGCCTGCTATATGTGTTTCAGCTTTATGAGAATTGCATGCTAGTATTGAGTAGACAGCAGTAGGATAGCCTGTTTAGGTTATGCCTGATATTGTGAGCTTAGCATTGTATACTACTACAGTTTCTTGTTATGAGAATAGAGTTGCTTGATTAGTTTCCTGTGTCCGAATTCTGCTTGCTTTGTGCTTTGTGGGACTCCGATTGATGGGAGTTAGCCATTAGGTGAATACGTCACATCACATGTGATCAAGGTTGAATAATCTCAGAGTGTTGGATTTGGCCCTACTGCACAGCTCTTGTTTGAGTCCAACCATTGTAGGAATAAGTCTTTTACTCGAAGGATTATTTGAGCCACATCACTTGTGGTGGTATTCAGATGATGACTAATTGGCATTACAAGGAGGCCTTTAGCAGCTGAGTACTAGTTTTTTGTTGAGTTAGAGATTTCCCTAGGGCAAGCCTAGGATGAGAGTAACAGAGATCAGTAGCAGTAGCAGTGACTTGGTGGAGTCGAGGCAGGGCACATACTACTGGAAGCAGTGGATATGTACTTGAATCAAGGAAGGCCAAGGCGAGACTAGAAACCTATAATAATAGCGATCCCTCGAGATATATCAGTGTTTCTAACGTGTAATGTGATGTGTTTTCAGAATGGTGGTTTTATGCCCTAGACCAGCATGTGGTAGTTCAGGCGTCGGGGAGAGATCAGGATCAGGCTCGGGGGCCGAGTAGTTGGATGAGCAGACTAGGGAGTTTTTCACTTCAGAGGTTACCCGTATCATACTTGAGCAGACTCCTGTGATCTTCGGTTCGATCAAGGAGGGTATTTTGGAGTTGATGGATGAGAAGTTGAGCACATTTCATGCTGAGATGGCAGCCATGATGGGGTCATGCACACTCACCTTCAAGGAGTTCCGGGCTTGTGGAGCTCCAGACTACCTTGGGGTGAGGGACCCCATTGCGAGTACTAGGTAGTTGGCAGATGTTGCCAACGCGTTCCACACCAGTAGATGTCCCGAGGGGGGCAAGGTCATATTAGCATCCTGTCTTCTGAAGGACAGGGCACGTGACTGGTGGGAGGAGGTTGGGCATGGTATCGTGGATGACACGACACTTGATGCTATGAATTAGGCTGATTTTACCACCAAGTTCAGAGCTGAGTTTGCACCAGTTATTGAGGTGCAACAGTTAGCCAGAGAGTTTCAGGACCTTATTCAGACTACAGAGACAGTGGCAGAGATTACCGCCAAGTTCAGAGAGAGGGCTCTTCTTGTTCCTCAGTACGTAGCTGATGAGGAAATAAAGAAGGCCCGTTATCATGAGATGTTGTGGAGTGATATCCACCAGTTTGTGAGCCGATCCAGCTGTAAGATGCTGGATGATATGATTGAGAGGGCTCGAAAGAGAGAGATTGATCTTGAGATGGAGAAGAGGAGGAAGTCGGAGGTGGTTTCGGGTACAGGGAGTTCAGGTAAGAAGCCCAAGGTTTTGGATCATAGGTCCAGAGGTCAGCAGAGCCACAGTCGGTGTGGAAAATGTGGGAGATTGCACGATGGGTGTGCAAGGCAGGGAGTTCCGGCTGCTACAACTACGGTCAGACGGGGCATATGAGAAGAGATTGTACTGCTTCTACCACTACCACCGCAACATCAAATCTGATTTGCTTCCATTGCAATCAGAGGGGACATAAAAATTCCCAGTGTCCGAGCTTAGCCGCAGCGGGAAAGGTGTCGGCACCTGCCCCTGCTACATTGAGGATCACGGACACTCGTCAGGGTCGGGCCGATGCACCAGTGGTGAAGAGTAGAGATTTTCAGATGACGGCAGAGGAGGCGTGAGCGACTCCTGACGTGATGGCGGGTATGTATTTTCCTTTTATCTCTGCATTTATTATTGATTGTTTCTAATGTTATATGTTTGCGTATAGGATCGTTCTTAGTGAACGACATTTCAGTTACAGTGTTATTTGATTCGGGGGCTACCCGATCGTTTGTCTCTCTTACGCTTAACAAGAGGTTTAGCAGAGCTCCAGGGGAGCTGGATTGTCCACTCGAGGTGGAGATAGCCGATGATAGGACCGTCAGGGTCGCGAGGGTGCATAAGGCATGCTCGCTGCAGTTATTCGATGAGTAGTTTTTGGTAGACATGGTCCTTATTCCTTTGCGAGGGAACAAGGTCATAGTAGGCATGGATTGGCTGAGCCCAAATGGGGCGGTGATTGATTGCAAGTTTCAGCTAGTGAGGGTTCGCACTCCCAGTGGGAGAGAGTTAGTGATTTAGGGCGAGAGGCCACAGCGCGAACCGATTCTTTGTTCAGCAGCGAGAGCGAGGCGCTACTTCCAGCAGGGTTGTGCAGGTTATGCCGCATATGTGATGGACACCCGGGATAAGGGTAAGATGACAGTTGATGATGTAGTTGTTGTGCGACAGTACCCGAACGTATTCCCAGAGGAATTGCCTGGGATACCTTCGGAGAGACAGGTTGAGTTCAGGATTGATCTGGTTCTTGGTGCGGCTCCGATAGCCAAGGCATCGTATCGGTTGGCTACTCCAGAGATATAGGAGTTGTCTACGCAGCTGCAGGAGTTGCTAGACAAGGGTTTCATCAGACCGAGTAGTTCACCATGGGGAGCCCCGATCCTGTTTGTGAAGAAGAAGGATGGGTCGCACCGTATGTGCATAGACTATCAAGAGTTGAACAAGGTAACGGTGAAGAACTGTTACCCACTCCCGAGCATAGATGACTTGTTCGATCAGCTTTAGGGAGGATCTTGGTTCTCCAACATTGATCTGTGCTCCGGTTATTATCATATGCGGTTCAGGGGTGAGGATGTTCAGAAGACAGCTTTAAGGACCTGTTATGGTCATTATGAGTTTGTGGCGATACCGTTTGCACTCACTAACGCTCCAGCCACGTTCATGGATCTCATGAATCGCATATGCAGGCCGATGTTGGATCGATCTGTGATAGTATTCATCGATGACATCTTGGTTTACTCCAAGACCCAAGAGAAGCACGAGGAGCACCTGCGAGAGGTGCTAGAGACACTGAGGAGGGAGAGACTTTTTGCGAAGTTCTCTAAATGTGAGTTCTGGTTGTGCGAGGTGCAGTTCCTTAGTCACCTCATCAACCAGAAGGGTATTCTAGTGGATCTGGCCAAGATCAAGGTCGTGATGCAGTGGGAGGTCCCAAGGTCTCCATCTGAGATTCGGAGCTTCATAAGATTCGCAGGGTACTACATGAGATTCATCCAGGATTTCTCCAAGATAGTAGTTCCACTCACACGACTAACCAAGAAGTCGGTGGTGTTTCGTTCGGGGCCTGAGCAATAGGCGACATTTGAGACTCTCAGACAGCGATTGTGCAAGGCACCGATTCTGATTCTGCCAGAGGGGGTGGATGATTTTGTAGTCTACTATGATGCCTCGATCACAAGTATGGGGCAGTGTTGATGCAGCGGGGGCATGTGATAGCTTACGCCTCTAGACAGTTGGAGCCTCACAAGGCTAACTATCCGACGCACAATTTGGAGTTGGGGCAGTGGTGTTCGCCCTCAAGATTTGGAGACACTACCTCTATGGGTTCTATTGTACCATCTACACGGATTACAAGAGTCTGCGATACCTCATGGACCAGCTGAATTTTAACATGAGGCGGCTTCGGTGGTTAGATGTGGTGAAAGATTATGATTGTGAGATCCTTTATCACCCAGGGAAGGCCAACGTAGTGGCCAACGCCCTAAGCTGCAAGGCGGCAGCGGCCCCAATCAGGGATATATGCCTGAGGATGACAATGATTACTCCATTGTTGGAGCATATCAGGGAGGCACAGGTCGAGGGCCTCAAGGAGGAGAGACAGAAATGTGAGAGGATTGTGGGTCGAGTAGCTTCCTTTAATTATGACAGTCGGGGATTGTTGACCCTTCATGGGAGGGTTTGGGTATCATACTGGGGCGAAGTACGGTAGGTGTTGATGGACGAGGCCCATAAGTCTCGATTTTCCATTCACCCAGGGGCGACGAAGATGTACAGAGATCTTCGACCCGACTATTGTGGCCCTGCTTGAAGTGGGATGTCGCGTGGTATGTGGAGAGATGCCTGACCTGCAAGAAGGTCAAGGCAGAGCACCAGAGACCCCACAACAAGATGAAGTCGTTAGACATTCCCGTATGGAAATAGAAGGACATTACCATGGATTTTATCACTAAGCTTCCCAGGACCGCACGGGGAGTGGATTCGATTTGGGTCATAGTGGATCGGCTGACCAAGAGCACACATTTTATACCGACCCAGGAGAGCATATCGGCTGAAAAGCTAGCCGACATCTATGTGCGCGAGGTAGTGGCACGACACGGAGTGCCTGTTTCGGTGGTTTTAGACCGAGACGTTCGTTTTACTTCCAGCTTTTGGAAGCGGTTCCATGACGAGATGGGGACTCATCTTCATTTTAGCACCGCTTTCCACCCCCAGACGGACGAGCAGAGCAAGAGGACGATTCAAACTCTCGAGGACATGCTCTGGGCACGTGTTCTAGACTTCGGTGGTAGTTGGGATACGTATCTTCCGCTAGAGGAATTTTCGTATAACAACACTTACCATGCTAGCATTGACTGTCCTCCTTTCGAGATGCTCTATGGAAGCAAGTGCAGGACCCCGATTTGTTGGGGAGAGGTCAGTCAGCGAGTCATCGGGAGCACCGAGGTGGTGCTCAAGACCACATAGTTGATCCAGCAGGTTAGTAGCAAACTGCAGACTGCACAGAGTAGGCAGAAGAGTTACGCCAACAGGAGACGTTTGGACTTGGAGTTTTAGGTGGGCGATATGGTCCTCCTGAAGGTATCACCCTGGAAGGGTGTTATCAGGTTTCGGAAGAGGGGAAAGTTGGGCCCCAGGTTCATTGGTCCTTTTAGGGTTTTGGCCCGGGTGGGTTGGGTTGCTTATCGGTTAGATCTTCCGGCAGAGCTTAGCCATATCCACAACACTTTCCATGTTTCTCATTTGAGAAAGTGTTTGGTGGACGAGTCAGCAGTTGTACCTTTGGAGGATATTCAGGTTGATAGCAACTTGAATTATATCGAGAGACCAGTGGTGATCTTAGATCGAAAGACGAAGACCTTGAGGAACAAGGTGGTTCAGTTAGTGAAGGTGCAGCGGAAGTACCGAAATGGTTCAGAATGGACGTGGGAGTCTGAGGGGGAGATGTGGGAGCATTATCCAGAATTATTTTCAGATACAGCAGCAGCAGACTTCGAGGACAAAGTCTAAGATAAGTGGGGAAGAGTTGTAACGCCTCATTTCTGGTATGTGATTTAAATAAAGTATTTTCAATTCTTAAATAGTACTCGACGAGTCTGTAGCCCGACTCATCGAGTAGAGACGGGATGATCATGCAAATTGAGTTGGCCACTCGACGAGTCCATACGCTGGGACTCAGCGAGTCCGCCTGTCTGGATGAAGCCCTAATTTTAAGGGTTTGCACCCGTTTTAAACACATTAATGCGCCCAAACCTCGCCTCCATCACCCTTAGAGCATCCTTTACCGAACCGTATCCCCCTTAAAGAGTGTGTGAGTGAGTGTTACTTTGTGAAGGAACTATTGGAGCAAGTAGAAGAAGGAGAAGGTTGAAGAGTTCAAGGAAGAGGAAGTAGATCCAAAACATACTCATTTGTGGTCATCTTTTCTGGTAATAAATTCTCCATCTTGCTTATTGATCTAGTAGATCTTGTTTTTCCCTAAATTGTTGCTTTTAAGCCCAAAAACCCCAAATACTTTGTGATAAAGCCTTATAATCGTGTTATACTTTAGATCTGGACCCTCATTGCATTCTAGAACTGTAAAGTTTCAGTGGTGGTCAGGATTGAGGTCCCTCTTGAGCTTGGAACTCCATTAAGAGCCTACATTTGGCATTTGAAGCCTTTAAAGCCATGCATGCACATAAAGTTTGCAATTTTACGTGATAAGCTTGCCCTAGAAGCTTGGATCTGTGATTTGGAGCCGTTGCATGGCTCAAAGCAAGTCTGTATGGAAAAAGGACTGAATGGACTCAGCGAGTTGCAAGGTTGACTCGGAAAGTCATATGAAGATAGCCGTGGATTCGATGATTTGAATGAGCAACTCAGCGACTCCGATGAAGATTGCCTTAGAGTCGACGAGTTGTTCATACAACTTGGCGAGTCGGATGAGTTTTCCTGATTAAAGTAGATTTTGAGTGAAATAGCTTCATTCCTTCTTAGTTACACGTAAAGTTAGCAATTTTATGTGTCCAGATGGGCCCAGGAGCTTAGATATACGAGTTAGATGCTCTGGGATGGATTAGAATCGATTGTATGAAATTTGCACGTTAGGATTCGGCGAGTTGTTCTTCGGACTCGACAAGTCGATTCGTGAGTCCCCCGTCTTTCTTTGATTTGTGAGTTGAGGGTGAATTAGTGAGTGGGGAAGCGACTCGGTGAGTTAAAGTCAAAATTAGTAATGGAGGGACTCGGTGAGTCTGTGCCCTGACTCGGTGCGTCCGTTCAACTGAAAGTTGACTTTGACCAAGGGTAAAACTGTCATTTTAACCTGAGGGAATTTATAAGTACATGATCTAGTGTTTTTGGGATTTGTAGTGGGACAGTTCCGGACCAGCAGTCAGCCACTTTTAGAGTTAGCATCTCAGCAGCCAGCATTACGAGGTGAGTTTCCCTTCCAGTAGGAACGGGTCTACGGCCACAATGCCGGATCGTTTAGTTAGCAGTAGTTCCGGACCTCGGTCCGATGTAGTAGTTAGAGTTCTTGATGTCTTTTTGATTCAGGCATGTTTTGTGTTATGTGTTCCGGACTCCGGTCTGATGCAGTATGCAGTATATGTGTTCACGCTAGTTGATATGTTTATGCTATGTTATGTTCAGTCAGTTCTGGACTTCGGTCCGATGCAGGGGACAAGGTCCCAGTCAGTTCTAGACTTTGGTCCGATGTAGTAAGTTGCGGAATTCGATCCGATGCAGTCAGTTCCGGACTTCGGTCCGATGCAGTCAGTTCCGGACTTCGGTCCGATGCAGTTTTCGGACTTCAACCGATGCAGTTTTTGGATTTCGGTCCGATGTAGTGGGCAAGGCCCATTATGTGTTTTATATGTTCTTGTATTGTATGTGGGAGTTTGGAGGAGCTCACTAAGCTTTGTGCTTATAGTTTTAGTTTTGGTTTCAGGTACTTCCACAAGCAAAGGGAAGAGCTCGGGTTGATGGCATCGCACACACCACAACTTCAGTTTATCCTGGGAGTTTATTTTGGATGTTACTATGATTGATAAAAAAAAAATTTAACACAGTACTATGACATTTGAGTTGCCCATTTCGTGGTTTTATTATATATGATGTGATTTTTAGTATTATTAAAAAAAAAATTGGGGCGTATTTTGGGTCGTTACAAGCAATGTTGAGGTTGATTTCCTTCAACTTTTCATCAAGGACATACTCTTTGTATTCATAACGAGTGACCATTCGGATGTTTTGGATCCAATCCTTGACATTGGACCCCTCAAAGATCACTCTCCCACATAAGTTCATGAGTAAGAACGAGTTGGAGGAATTCGAGGCAGAAGCGTTGTTGTTGACGTTCATTATCTGAAATACAAAAGAGACAAAGTTTGATTAGAAATGAATCCCTAATTAAACACCCAAATGATAAATTAGGGCTAGTATCCAACAACATTATTTACAAATTAGAAGAGGGATGCCGTAATCTAACATGCAAATAATTTGAAGGTAAGGGAATGATGATTCACAAATTCTCCACCATGAAAAAGAGATTAAGTTTTAAATGTATTGAAAACTCCTAGATCTTTTGAGATTCATTGAACTTTTGATTGACATGTTTAAATCTCGATATGCCCCTCTAGTTTGTGATTGGGATGCCGAGGATCACAAAGTGGGTGTGAATAACCATGCAAATGTACATGGTGCCCTCATTGTTAAAGTCACCTATTGGATGTGCCGGTTAACCACACACGCTCCATTGAACTATGAAAAACAATGATTCATCCTTTTCCATCTTTACTTAGAGCCCAATTAGTGTGCATGTTAACCACACACGCTCCACTAACATCTTAGCAAGGGTACAAAGTGTAATTTTATGGAATTGCATCAATTACACTTATTCCTAAAGTAACTAAGATTGGAAATTTTGAAAAAGCAAAACATTTAGTTACTTTTATAATTCACTATACTTATTAATGAGGAAAGGGTTGCCTTATCCTACCCGTTTGGCTAACGACCCTCCACCAATCAAGGAAGCGGTGGGTGAGAGTGGACACCCATTAAACGACCATTTTATATGCCATAACCTTATACCCCCCTTATAGATCGGTTTCGTGAATGAGGCCTACTAACTAGAAGACTAGCATTTAAGTTATACATATATATATATATATATATATATATATATATATATATATATATATATATATATTAATCTTGTAATATCATAATAGTATAAGGTGAATTTTACACTTGCAAAATTCTAGGGTTTGAAATTTAAATAATTCAAATTAAACTTTTAAGCAAAAGTTTTCAATTTCAAAACTTGAGGGCAATTTTTGAACTTTTCAAAACGCATAGGATCAAATAGCAAATAATTTAAAATTAAACATTTAATTTAATGATTATCAAAAGTTGACCTAATCCGTTTTATTTACAAGATAATTCATCAAATAATTTAAATAATCAAGTATTATCATATAAGGAATTTATTATTCAAATAAATGGTAATTATCTTTTGTTTTGGAAAGGATAAACAAATAACAACAATAAAATTCAGATTTTATTAGTCAAAAATGATTTTAGTAATTATCCTTAAGCAAAACGCAATAAATCCCAAAAATCGCTCTGTCTGACACTCCGACTCGCCGAGTCCCCTTATGGACTCGTTGAGTCCACATTGGGACTCGCCGAGTTCGCCAGGTAGATGACCAAAAAACATAGATTTTCAAGCAAGAATGAAACACAAAGAATCAAATACAATAGAAGCCAATCAAGGCTCTGATACGACTTATGGGTTTTACACAAAATAACATCCTATGTGCTCATGCAAACCCTAATGCTTGGATCTAGGCTTCTCTATTGTACATGCAATTCATCCAAGACTTGCAAACCCTAGATCTAGTGTATATAATTTGAAATTGACATAACAAAAAAGATATAGATGATTACCCCTTCTTGAAAGCTTGAATCTTCTTGTCCTTGGAGCTTAGAGTCAAAAATGTCACTCCTCTAATGACTTACAAACACCACAAGCATGAGGATGATCTTGGAGAGAGGTTGGAGGCTCTAGAATTCGGATCTTGTACTCTTAGAAGTAGGGTTAGCCAATTTCTGAACCCTAAGGGGTCTATTTATACTTGTGCTGCTAGGGTTTCAGTCAAAACCCTAATTAGATAGCTTACGCCTTAAGCAGTCCAAAGAACCTTCCAGATTAAAGGCCTTGGACAAAATTAGACGGACTCCCATTCTAATTTTTATCAACCCCTTAATTCCAAAGGATTCTTAGCCCAAATCAACTATCACACAATTGAAAGTTCCAGTTCCTTTTATTTAATTCTTAACCCCAAATTAACTATCACACAATGGACAGTTCCAGTCTCTTTTTGCCACATAATTAATTTTTAATTAATTATTGTCTAATATTAATAAAACTATATGATTTCTCCTTTAATATATTATTCATATAACATATTAATAAATAATAATAACCTCTTTATTCATAAATCACCCTATCATGTTGCTTTGGTAAAGGCAACCCAAAAGGACCATGCACAACCGGGTCAAATACTTACCAAATATAATTACAAGCTTAGACACTAATCCAACAGCCTGATGGCGAAGTAAGTTTGCAGAAATCTAGTGAAAAGAATAGCAATAGCCACCAACAAATCCACCATCTTCCATGGACTGCTAAAGTAGACGTTAATCTACTCTGCAACCCATGTCTTATACTTGTTAGTACAGTGTTTCTCAATGCCTTGTCTAAGCTAATTAAACATATAGAGATTAATCGTCGATGCCTCAATCTCATCCTACATCTTCACTACTTCATCTCTACCAAGACTATGAAGCAATATGGTGTTGTTTCGTAACTCCTTCACATAATCATGATGAATAACCAAAGATTGCATTGTAATCTTATGTAAGTTGAAACTCGAAAGTCATTAGGATTATGAGGGCACATTTTTAAAGCGTCATGTTCAAGTGAATAGCTTTAGAATTCGAGGACACTTCTCTGCACACAAGCTTAAGCGCACCATAACAACAATGTGAATGAAACTTGATGTCTTCATTAGAAGAATCGTCGTAAGTGCATTTCATAGAAATTCCTTTAGCTTTCAACTATGTAACCGATGCAAAAGACTGATTTCGGTTTGCACAATTCCAATCTTCATCAGCATTTTCTACCTTTTTCGTGCATGTTTTCCATTTGCCTACAATAATCAAACCAAGACTAAGAGAACACGAAAGCAAGATGAAATTTGACCTATAAAGCTCAAGAAGATGAAGTGGTTTCTTCTTCTTAAGAACATTTTCTTCCCTCGTGGACATTTCTCCATAGTTTAAGTAGTTAAAGAACTTGTTTAAGATCTCTTTACTTCCATCCGGGATTCTCAAATCCAACATAACTTTCAGTACTACAAATGGGATTTGGTTCTCGAGCAAGAAAATGTCTTGAGCTACGTGCGCGAAGCCTAATTTGCCAAAATACTCATTATTTAGTATCATCATATTGTTTTAGCTAGCAAGGCACTCTATAAAGAATAAAACGAAGCAACCCTCATGAAACATCATTCGATTAAACTGATCGTCGTTGTATTCATCTGTACAACCATCGATATAGCACTTTCTAGCATCATGTACAACTTTGAACACCTTGTTGTATAAGGAATCCATGGTGTTTTTGCACCTCGAACGATACTCCTTAAGTGTTATGAGCTTGTATTTCTCAGTTACAGTGAGGTCCTCTCGTTTATGATGCTAAGGACCAAGTGAAACTACTGCTGGCTCATAGTATTGGCGGTTTCTTCCACCTTTTTTGCCTTTTAAGAGCAATGGAGGTACTTTCTCGATTTGTCGTTTGCATTTTGAACGTTGGGTGGTCTTATTGCCTTGAATGCAGACTTTCCACTCCATCACAACATTGTCGTTAACGTTATCGAACCCTGGTTAATTATCCTGAATTTCAATTTTGACATGTTCGCTTTCGGACATTTCCGTCTCCATGGAGTTTGAAAAGTTCTTTTTGTTATGTGAAATTGAACCTATATAAGTTTATGGTCTAAACGATAATTTTGTTTCAATAAATTTAATTTTACTTTAGATGAATATATTTTTCACCAAAGGGGGACTTGTTTATCAGACAAAAAACAACTATTAATGGTAGCGACTTTTTAATATACCTTACTTACTATAATAATAATAATAGAAATTAAATATTTTTTTATATATTTTCATCATTTTTATCCCTCTATCCATTTTAAATGGTAAGAAATAAATTAAAATAATATTAATTATTAAATATGACATATTACGAAGATATTTAATTTAATCTCTATTCTAATAAAAAAAATTAAGGATTGCAACGGGGAGGGTTTGGGATGGGTTTTGGCAATCCCGTCCATGTCTCCGAATATGAAAATCAATATCATTACCAACCCGATTTCCAACGGGTACCCGTTTACCAAGCACTATTGGGTCTACGAGTATCCCAATGAGGTAACGGAGATCCCCATTTAACATTCAAATTTAGAATAATTTTGATGCAATGAGAATACAAAAAACTTAGAATTATGATGCAATCATAAATTCATATCCAAAATAATTTTGATAATTTACAAAACGCTTAAGAGCATACGTATTTTTTCTTATACATAACTGGTTACTAGTGGCAAAAAAAAAAAATAAAGACACTAGCATTCATAAACCGTAATATCACTATTACTCTAAGTACCATGAATAAAAAAAAAATATCAAAACACTAGCACTATAAAAATTATCTTTAAATCGTTCACAACAAAAAAGATAACTCGAGGATATATATATATATATATATATATATATATATATATATATATATATATATATATATATATATATATATATATATATATGTGTGTGTGTGTGTGTGTGTGTGTGAACGGTTTCGGGTAATCGAGACGGGTATTTTGTTTACTATCTCGGTAACCAAACCCGCAAAATTTTTCTAAAAGCATACCAAACCCGATCCCTGCCCCGATTAACTGACCCCAAACCCGACCATAATTTGTCGGTTTTCGGTTTTTACCATCGGGTTCGGTTTCTTTTGTCATTCCTAAAAAAAATAGGTTGATTATCATTTTGCCATGTTTGAGCTTGCCATTATGAATATGCGTATATGTTTTTATGATGTTTTTTTTTGGTTGATGGCCATCAATTTTTCTATGGTGTTAGGGTATCCACTTCATTCTTTGTGTTTGTTTAAATGCTTAAGTTATCTCCGAACGAAAACAAACACTTAATTAGCCTTTGTTAGCTTTGGCCTTCTACATCTCCGGATGCCTTCTTTTCACTAAAAGAGCTCCCCTTTTTCATCTAAAAACCAACTTTTACTTCATGATTATTTATTGTAATGAGTTTGACACTAAAGGTTATTAAATAGTAGAGAAAACCAACCCATAAACCCTTATTATCTTATTACTTCCCTAAACACTGAGAATTCCTTAACACTCAACACCATAAAAAATGATTATTACAACTTCAAGATTCATAACATTGATACTAACCTGCACAATTTTTATCGAGGGTACCACAAGATGTTGTGTTAATAGGTGCCAAATGCTTTGTTATGAAATGGGTCACATGTTAGTAGTTATACCTTTATGCTAATCTTTCTGTCATCATTAAATGTATTTAATATCAATATTCTCATATTTGTATAACCAAAGGCTCAATTAAACGCCATGAATGAAGAAAAGTCAAAAGATATGAAGGTTGTGAAGAAAAAGTCAAAACAGATGGAAACAGACGGAGGTTTTGAAAATGTAGCAATTGGTTCTTTTTTATGATTAATGTTAGGTTTTATTCCATAATCATTTATAAGATTGAAGTCTAGTTTGCAATTACTAGCGAAGTGAAGGTTTTCGAAATCTAACAAATGTTTTTTTTTCCTGTTAAATGATACGATTCATTTTATGATTTAATGGTGTTGTGCAGTTATTATATGCAATTGAAAAGAGAAATAAAGATGAATTAATTCCATGAATTTCACATATGATTTAATGGTGATATGTAATTATTATACCTATTTTGTAAATGATTCACTTAAGTCCCTTGGACCGGATGGCTTAACCTTCAAATTTTTGAAAAAAATATTGGAACGAGTTGAAGAAGGATATCCTAGCATATGTAAAACATTTTGAACAATGGGGTAGTTTTTCACCAGGTTGCAATTCCTCATTTATAACACTTGCAGCAAAAGTAAAAGATCCACTTTCCTTGGGTGATTATAGGCCAATTTCAGCCTAATTGGATCTTTATATAAAATAATTGCAAAACTACTAGCAACAAGAATTCGTGCAGTGATTGGGGAGTGTATAGATGAAGTGCAAACGGATTTTGTTGAAGGGAGACACATCTTGGAGGGCCTCTCATTGTAAACGAGATTTGCTCATGGGGAAGAAAACCAACAAACAAATATTACTATTCAAAGCTGACTTCAATAAGGCTTTCGACTCCGTGAACTGGAGATTCCTGGATTCGATGATGCAGCAAATGAATTTTGGAATAAAATGGAGAGTAGGATGCAGGGTTGCTTAGAATCGGCCAGGGCATCGGTCTTAGTAAATGGATGTCCAACGACTAAATTTCAACTTGAGCAAGGCATCAGGCAAGAAGACCCCCTATCACCATTCATCTTTATCTTAGCTATGGAAGGATTAAATATCGCGTTAAAGGAGGCAAGGTCAAAAGGGATTTTTCAAGGAATCTCTATTCCCAACTATAATATCCAACTCTCCCATATATTCTATGCAGATGACGCCTTGTTCATTGGTGAATGGTCAAAGCAAAACATAAACAACTTGGCTAGGATTCTCAAATGTTTTCAAGTATCCTCCGGGCTGATTGTCAACTTCAATAAATCAAAGGTCTATGGCATTAATGTAGATCCACGTGAAGTTGAAAGATGGTCCTCACCGTTGGGCTACGAGTCGTGCTCACTACCATTCATTTATCTTGGTGTTCCTGTGGGAGAAAACATGAATCCTAAAAGTTCTTGGATGTCGGTGATAGAAAAAATCAACAACAAACTATCTAGTTGGAAATCGAAGACATTAAGCTTCTGTGGGAGAGTGACACTAGCAAGGTCAGTTTTGGGGAATCTTCGGATGTATTATTTATCAATTTTTGCACCCCCTTTAGGAGTGATTGAAAACTTGGACCGAATAAGGAGGAATTTTATATGAGGAGGGCCTAACAAGGCTAAAAAATTCTGGTGGGTGACATGGGAGAAAATAATCGCTCCAAAAGCGGTGGGTGGTTTAGGTCTTGGATCCATTAAAGCACTAAATTTGGCGCTATTATCAAAATGGAGATGGGAATTCTGCCATGAGAGAAGTACACTATGGGCGAGAATTATACACGGAATCCATAACCTTGATTCGGGGTTGCCAGCTCAGATTGCATCTAGATATTCAAGTGGTGTTTGGAAAAGTATTGATAAATGTAAAAGTACACTTGATAAATTGAATATTGCAGGCTCTGATATTATCCGGAGGAATCAAGCAGGAACTAGATGGGAATCAGACTTTCTAGTTGATGGGCAGTTCTGCGTTGCAGCCTTAAGGGAGAGGATTGAGCGGGCAGACCATATGATTCCAGATGGAGTATTCCAATGGAGCAAATGGATTCCAATCAAGGTAAGTTGTTTTGTTTGGCGAGCAAGAATGGACCGTATTCCATCTGCAATTGCTCTTGATAAACGGGGAGTACAGGTTCACTCTACACAATACAGTGCTTGTGTCTCCGGATTGGAATCCACTGATCACATGTTTCTTCGATGCCCGTTTACTGTTGATCTCTGGAACCGACTTTGGAATTGGTGTGGAATCACACCAATGATATTTTCTAGTATCAAGGAGATGTTAAATTATATTGCAATGACTGGACAATGCCTAAAACGCAGGACAACATTACTTTCAATCATTTGTGGTGCACTATGGGGTATGTGGCGAGCAAGGAACGATAGAATCTTCAATTCAAATTTCAATTCCTCAGAATTGGTGTTTGAAGGAGTTAGAGCAATGGTTCATGTTTGGATCAAACATAGACATAGAAAAGGAAACTTTGTTTGGGGGGAATGGCTTAAATCTCCTTTGTACTTTGTGTAATCTTTGATGTTGTAACTTTTGGCTCCCTCCAGCCCCTTGTTGGGGGGTTGCCTTTTAATAAAATTTGCCGGTTCCAAAAAGTTAATTAAATTATTTTTAGGTGATGATTCCTTTTTTAGGATTTAATCGTGCGGTTCTACAATTTAATGCATTTTTTAATGGAAAATAACATTTAATTTTTGAGGTGATTTTTAGCATCTTTTGAAGCGGTTTACTGTGACATCTCCATTTTCACGGCCAGAAAAGACCGATTTGTTTATGCTTTGTTTTAAAATCAGAGTAATCGTTTAAAGAAAACTGATGCGGAATTTGTTCCCAAAACAAAATGTGATAAGAATTTATCAAAGCATTTCTTTAATGAAATGTATTTTCCATTAAATAACAAAATCTCGAGATGTTGTGTTCCGATACAGACCAAAAGCATAAACAGTATAAAATAGACCTTACAACAGTTATTTATATCTACTGATCTATAATCCAAAATCTCTCGTCAAGTCCACCAACTTTTACTCTTGTGTCATTACCTGTAATGCAAAGAAAACTGAGTGGGTCAGGCTTGGGAGCCTGGTGAGCATATAGGGTTTTCAACCCACAATAATATAATTATTATATTCAGTCATCAAACAATCAACTCAATTACTCATCCCCATTATCTTCTTTATTTCTTAATGTTTTACCCTAAGAATCGACTATCCTTCCTTCATTCGTTCCTAAGGATTGACCTAAGGAATTGGCACAAAGTCCATTGCTGCCCAAGGTTCCTATAACAAACACTAAATCCATACTGCCAAGGTTCATCTATAAAGTATTAAATCCATAGCTACCACGGTTCATCTACATAGTACTAAATCCATAGCTATCATCGTTCATTTACACAGTACCAAATCCATAGCTACCAAAGTTCATCTACACTGTACAAAATCCATAGCTACCATCGTTTTATTATGAGGCACTAAATCTATAGCTGCCAGGGTTTTTAGAGTACACCGGTGAACATCAAGTCCACAACACCTACAAGTTGCGAGCTTGCTACTATTCCACCAGACTGTCTAGAATAGTCTGTGGTTGTATCCATACTCTGCTGAATGACGGGGGCCATCGTTTGGGTAAAGGTTTCACTCATTTTTCACCTGTTACCCGCATCTCATGATCTATATCATCTTTCGTCTCATCCTCAAACTAATCTTTCATCACACACCAACTATTTCATCTACCCATGTTCTACCCAACATAATTGTAGATATAAATTACATACATAGTTTAAATCATATACAAACCTGTATAAAACATTCATCCAACATCCATCTCAAATAAACAAACAATATATAAACACAACACATATTTCATAGAAAATACTTCATATCTGTGTGTTAGAAGAAAGTAACTACACACTCACTTGGTTAGACGATGCTCGGACAGCACTACGGCTATTCAAGTAGAAGTTCTTCTATGAAACCGGGATATCTTCACACACCGGGCTTATCGTGGGCAGAGCTTCGGCTTGAAACTCTTTTCTCCTCAGGATCTTCGGGGCTTCGGGACTTGCTTCGGGTGTCGGGATGATACAGGGGCTTCGGCGGTGCTTCTAAAGGGCTAGAGAGGATGTAGGAAGTGAGAGGATGAAGGAATTAGCAACCATGGCCGGCTGCCTTTCGATTTCTATTTATAGGGCCGTTTTTCTGGATTCACGTCGTGAATCTCAACTATTCACATTGTGAATTCAGTAGTCAATAGGTGTGTCATCGCAACTTGCGTCTGTCAGGCTCCAGAAGTCATAAATATAGAGTTTACAGCATGAACACTATGTTCACATCGTGAACTCTAACACAATGTTGGGGTTCGCGCCCCGAACTTCAAAAATTCATAACTTTCGCATACGAGCTCCGTTTTTGACGTTCTTTGTTTCCACATGTAGATAAAAAAAGATCTACAACTTTTGTTTAGACTTCATCGGCTAATTTTGAAATTAATTTTTATTATATTATTTTTAGTAGGCCGGGACAGGAAAACTCTGTTATAAACTCATAACTTCTTCATTCGACGTCCGTTTGCGTCTGTCTTTTTACCGTTGAGCTACTATCGACGAGATCTTTGATTATCATTTAGATTGTTTCTGCTAGAAATCTGTCAATCTCATAATCGAACTTCAGGCTGCATACTGTTAAGTTGAAACTTAGAAAAATCATAACTTCCTCATACGAAGTCAGATTTGGATGTTCTTTTTATGCACGCTCTCGGTTTAACGTATTCTACGACTTTCATTTAGATCGCTAAGGCCAAATATCGTTCTAACGTAAATTGACTATTTACGTCATGCTGTGTTGTGTCGGTTCTGTCGCGAAACTCCGACAGGTCATAACTTCTTCGTTATAACTCGGATTTCGGCGTTCTTTATATGTACGGAATCCTTGTGATATATACTACAACTTAGTTAAGATTACTCCTTTTAAATAATCTTCCATCAAAAAATTATTTTTAACGCTTATCATCTCTAAATTGACTAATCCTGATCTACGGGCGTTACATTTACTAACCGCAACATTAAATAGGGTCATTTTTTAGTGTGATATTTGTTGATGCGGTTGAATACCCGCATCATTTAATCATTTTAACCGTATCAAAAGAAGCTTTTTGTACTATTGAGTAAAAGATGGCAAGGGATAACATGAAAATTTTAAGTAGCGGCACCATAGTAAAAAAAATTCAAATTTTTTTATACCGCATACAATCAAATCATGAAATTGTAGTTATCTGCATTACCCGATAAGCATATATGCAGAAATATGAATATATACAACAGTGAAAGGTTGAGGTAGAGAAATAAAGACGGAAACAAGAATATATACCTTTGTTTTTCTATTGATGACATGACTTGATTTGGTTGTTTGAAATGGGGTAGACATAAAAAAAAAAAAAAGCTTAAGATGCTTATTATATAATAGCAAAAACTGTAGCGTGCATTCAAGTTCAAAGAATAAGTAATTTGCTTGTAACATTGGGCAACTGAGCATCTACCTTCTATCATCAATCTAAGTCCCTTTTGATATATATATATATATATATATATATATATATATATATATATATATATATATATATATATATATATATATATATATATATATATATATATGGAAAAGATCAAATGAGAACACTTAAAAGGTTGATGTGTGTGTGTGTGTCTATATATATATATATATATATATATATATACACACACACACACACATTAGGCGAATACCCATACGTTGGAAAAAAAATACAACAATATATTTGAAATCTTTACAAATATATGTTTTTTTAAATATATCAATGACGTTAGCTCTTATATAATAGATCTTATAATAAGTTGGTATAAACATTATTAGTATATGATAATATAGACATTTTTTAAAATTCTATAATCTCAATTGTTTGAATGACCTCACAAATGGAAGTTGCTCATGAATAAAATTAAATATAATATATGGTTTAACGATATTTATAGTTGTTGTTATGATTAATTAATTTTAAAATGTTTATTTGCTTAAGATTTTAATTTATGTCATTGTAATTATAACATCAAACATTGATTTTATTTTTAAAGGTATATTATAATTTTGCTATATAATGGTACTTTTAGCTATTATTTTTGTAAGTTATTTAAAATAATGTATTTGTAAATTCTTAGTTATTTTAACTTGGTTTCAGAAATTTAACTGTTTTAAAATTTATTTGATAAATATTGTTACTTTCTTTGATTGTTATTATCTAAAACAACAACGTTTTTAAATATAATATTATAATTTTTTAATAATATTACTTTTAACTATTCTTATTGTAAGTTATTTTTAAACTACTTATTTGAAAATTTTAAAAAATACTTTCATGTTTGTTTGTTTTTTTTTTTTTTTTTCTAATTTAGGATTACAGTTTAGATTTAACATTATACTTTATAACTTTTAACTATTTGTAAAATAGTTTCTCTATTTTTTTTCAATTTTAACTGAAATTTTGATTTAAGTTAACAATTTAACATTATATTGAAATTATTAACTTAAATATTTTGCATAAAATCATAAATTATACAAAAGTTGTTACTTTAAAGTGACAATTGCTCATATACGACAACTTATCTAAACTAAGAAGTTAACTATAATATATTAAAAAGTTAAAGTCATAAATTTATAAATAAAAGTAAAATATAATATTTTAATATTGTAGTTTACTTAGTTTATGATTAGAATTTAGTTTTTTGCATTAATTTAACATTATTAGCCAATTTATAATAATTATTATACAGAAATTGAAAAATCATGGAGGTTTCAAATGCGCATAGTGCAATTAAAAATGTCTCTTTTATAACTATACTAGACAAATGACTGCGCATTGCGCAGTATAGGAAAAAAATATTTTATATTGAAAATAACGAAATCATTGTTATTAAAAATTAAATAATAACTTCATAACAAATATAAAAAATGATTTTTAATATTATCATCATGTTGAACTATATCATAAGAAATAATGTTGGAGCCTGAAGTTGTTGTGTATATACAAAATTATATGGTTAAAACAGAAAAAAATTATAAAATTTTAAAAATAAATAAATCATTATTGTTACCTATTAAATAATAATTTCATATTAAATTAAAACCTTTATATTAAATATTATCATTATTTAGAACATACGATAACAAATGCATCTTTTTATCTATCTTAAATGTTATCATTATGTACATGATATGATGTTATGCAAAATCACATAAATGTGGAAAACATCGGCAGATGCAGTGCAATCAAGTCGGCTCCTTCCCCTTCGAGCTGGAGGTACCTGAAACATAAACTAAAAATTATAAGCACAAAGCAGTGAGCTCCCCCAAAATACTCCATACCATACATACATAATAGTAAAAAAAACATAGTGTATCTATTTCACCCCCTTCGGTATCTTTCAACCGATATCATATCTATTTCACCCCCTTCGGTATCTTTCAACTGGTACTGGGTCTATTTCACCCCTACAGCTAGCATATAACCATAACAACAAAAATCACAGAGACAATAAGCATATATATGTATAAAAGGTAATTGTCACGAAGACGATCATCATCCTACTAACATAATTTAGTGGGTCGGTATTGGTTCCTTCAACCCACCGGTATCTTGAAGGAAACTCGCCTCTCGATCAACAATCAACTACTGTTGCTCCCATAGTCAGTTACACTGGTGCTACACCAGACTTAGATAATCATGCAAGGCAAACCTTAAGTCTATCCTTCAAAACCAAGAGTTGACCAAAAGTCAACTACGATCAAAAGTCAACATATAAGGTCACGACCAACTTTCCCTTCAACTCACCCTCACGTCGTGAGCATTATGGCTCATATCGTGAGAATGGACTCAACCCAACCCCATTAAGGGATTCGACTCAGTCAGAACTCATCAAACCAGATTCCTAAGATCGAGACAACCACCTTTCTCACATCGTGAGATTTGTTCTGGCCAACTTTGAGCATTAAGCACTTAATTCTTTAAGACATACTTTGGGAATTTGTAGAGAACCTTCCTTGACCCTAAGCATTATAAAAATTGTAGTTTTTTAGTCATGCATGTCCAATGCATGACTTAGATACTAACTAGGTAAAAAGAAAGGTAATAAGATCAAGACTCAATCTTGGAGTCTAAAACCAACACCAAACTTAGATCCAAAGCCTCATATACAGAAGATGTCTTAATGATCTATAAACTTGTCAACTTAATGGATCCCAAGCATACTACACAACCTAACTATTCAAAGAAAGCTCTCAAAACATAGATCTAGCATGCAAGAGGCAGAAAGGTTAGAGCTTTATGACTTACAGAGGTCCAAAAGCTCAGCAAGACTAAGAGCTAGAAGCTAGATTGTCAAAATGAAGCACCACAAGAGTCCTCTTCCACTTCAAAGGAACAAAAACCACCAAATAATCTCTACAAGGTCACCAACAATGGCTAAAGATCTCAAGGAGGACGAAGTTAGGGTTTTTCGGAGGTTAGGGAGTGAAAGAGGCTGAGGATGGGGAACCTTGTCTCTCTCATTCCATTAAATACTAGAAAATTAGGGTTTTGGGTCATCAGGATTGGCTCACATCGTGAGCCCTCATTCTCACGTCGTGAGGTTCAAGAATGCAGGTCAAACAGTCAATGGTCACTTACGTCATGACCGCTATGGCTCACGATGTGACCCTCTTCTATAATGCAAGAAATCAATAAATTAAGTACCTCAAGGATTCAGATGCTACAATCCCCCCCCCCCCCACACTTGAATCAGACTTCATCCTCGAAGTCTACCACTACAAATAACTCTAGATAATGCTCCCTCGTCTCATCTTTAGTGTCCCAAGTCCATTCTCAGCCCTTTCAGTTCTCCCACTGCACCTTCATCAAATCCATTACCTTGTTCCTCAAGGCTTTCATCTTCCAATCAAGGATTGCTACAGGTTTCCCAATATAATTCAGGCGATCATCCAACTGGGTATCCTCCAATAGAACCACCACGAAATCATCAAGCAAAATTTTCCGCAGCTGAGAGACATGAAACGTGCTATGGATCTGACTAATCTCCTCGAGTAGATCCAAGCGATAAGCAACCCTACCCACCCATGCCAAAACCATGAAAGGAGTGATATACCTTGGGCCCAACTTGCCCTCTTCATGAATCATATGACGCATTTCCAAGGTAACACCTTCAGGAGAACCATGGCCCTAACCTGGAACTCTAGATTTGATAGACGCTTGTCAAGATAACTTTTATGCCGACTCTGTGTTGTCTGAAGCCTACCACGTACCTGCTGAATCATCCCGGTCATCTTGAGTACCTCTTTGATACTCCCCATAACCCGCTGACCGACCTCACCTCAACATAATGGGGTCCTACACTTCCTCCCGTAAAGTATCTCAAAAGGAATTCGATCGATGTTGGTATGATAACTATTGTTATACGAAAACTCCACTAGTGGAAGGTATGTATCCCAGCTAACACCAAAATCCATAACATATGCCTATAGCATATCCTCTAAATTCTAGTTAGTTCGCTCACACTGACCATCAGTCTACGGGTGAAAAGTTGTACTGGAGTGCAGACGAGTAACCAACTCCTCATGGAACCTCTTCTAGAACCTCGAAGTGAACCGAAAATCCCTATTAGAGACCATGGAAACCGACACTCCACGATGTGCGATAACTTACTGAATGTATATGTATGCCAACTTCTTCGCAGAGATACTCTCCTAAATTAGAATATAATGCACACTCTTGATCAATCAATGCACGATGACCGATATCGAATCCACTCCGCACGCTGCCAGAGGCAATTTGGTGATAAAATTCATCATAATCTCTTCCCATTTCCAAACGGGAATATCTAACGACTCCATTTTGTTGTGGGGTTGTTGATGCTCAGCCTTGAGTTTCTTACACGTAAAGCACCTTTCCACATACCATGCCATATCGTGCTTCATACATGACCACCAATAATCAGGTTGGAGATCTTTATACATTTTTGTTGCTCCGGGATGAATAGAGAATCTTGACTTGTGCGCCTCCTCTATCAAAACCTATTTCGCACCACCATAATATGGAACCCATACCCTCCAATGAAGGTTCAATAACCACCAAAAATCATAATCGAAGGAAGCTAGTTGACCAACAATATGCTCACTCTCCTGGTGCTCTTCGTTCGTATCCTCAACCTGAGTCTCTCGAATCTACTATAAAAGTGGGGTAATCATCGCCATCCTCAAACATAAGTGCCTGATCGTAGCTGCAACCACCATGTCGCTGAGAGCATCAGCCACCACGTCGGCCTTCCCCGGGTGATAAATGATTTCACATTCATAATCATTCACCGCATCCAACCATCTACGTTGCCTCATGTTTAGATTTAGTTTATCCATCAAATACCTTAGGCTCTTGTGATCTATGTAAATAGTATAGCGGAACCCATAGAGGTAATGTCGCCAAATCTTGAGGGCAAACACTAAAACCCCTAACTCCAAAGTGTGCGTAGGGTAGTTCTCCTCGTGAGGCTTCAACTACCTCAAGGTATAAGTGATCACATGCCCCCCACTGCACCCAAACGCATGATCAAGGAATCATAATATACCATAAAGTCCTCCTCTGGCAGGGTCAAAATCGGCGCCTCACATAATCTTTGTCTCAAAGTCTTAAAGGTTGCATGCTGCTCAGGCCCCCAATGAAACGTAACGGTCTTCTTCATCAACCGAGTCAAAGGAACCATGATCTTGGATAAATCCTAAATGAATCACCGATAGTAACCTGCTAATCAAAGGAAACTCTGAATCTCACATGGAGACCTTGGAACCTCTTACCTCATCACTTCCTCGACCTTGGCAGGATCGACCAGAATGTTGATTTAGTTAACAAGGTTCCCAAGAAAATGTACCTCCCACAATAAGAACTCACACTTACAAAACTTTGCATACATTCTCTCCCTCCTTAGAGTCTCCAATACGTCCCTAAGATGCTCCTCATGCTACTATTGAGTCTTAGAATAGACCATAATGTCGTCAATAAACACAATCATAGACCGATCCAAATTGGGTCTGTATACGTGATTCATGAGATCCATGAATGCGGTTGGAGCATTGGTGAGCCTGAAAGGCATCACCACAAACTCGTAATGACCATAACGAGTCTGGAAGGCCTTATTCTGCACATCCTCCTCTGTAACCCTCATCTGGAGATAAATTGAACGCAAATCAATCTTGGAGAACCAAGATACACCCTGAAGTTGATCAAATAAATTGTCGATCCTCGGGAGCAAGTAATGGTTCTTCACCGTTAGCTTATTCAGCTCCCGGTATTCAATACATATACTATGTATCACATCTATTTTCTTAACAAATAATATTGGCGCTCCATAGGATGAACAACTCAGCTGAATGAATCCCTTGTCTAGCAGTTCCTATAGTTGTGTAGACAACTCCTGCATCTCTGGAGGTGCTAACTGATAAGGTGCCTTGGCTATCGACGTCACACCTGGAACCAAATCAATCCGAAACTCCACCTGTCTTTCTGGGGGCACGCCCGAAAAATCCTCTAGTAATACATTCGAGTATTCCCAAACAATCGGTACATCATTAATGGTCACCACACCCTTATCCCGGGTATCCGTCACATAAGCCACAAACCTGAGACATCCCTACTGAAGATAACACCTGGCCCTGACTGCTGAACAGAGATTCGAACCATGTTGAGCACCCTCACCATGGATCACCAACTCTCCCCCACTTAGGGTCCAAACACATACCAATTGAAGTCCACGATTAATCATTTCCCCATTGGGGCTCAACCAATCCATCCCTACAATGACCTTACTCTCATGCAAGGGAATCAGAACCAAGTCAATCAGGGCCGGTCCAGACGATGGGTAACCCGAGCGACCGCCCAGGGCCCATGACTCCTGAGGGCCTAAAATTTATGGGCTATATAGTGTGTATATATATATATATATATATATATATATATATATAATTATTAGCAATATGATTTTTAGGACCTAAAGTTGGTTCAAACTCAAACTAGCTCAAAAGATAAACAATTCGGCCTGCTTCTTATTGTTAATTGAATGTGTTTATAGTCAATAATAAATGATATTTTTTGAATATTTTTTATATTTATCTATAAGGGGCCCTTTTTTTCTTTTCGCCCCGGACCCTATATACATTTGGACCGGCCCTGAAGTCAATCGGATAATGCTCAATAAATAACTCTGAGGTGAATCCCCCATGAACCCTCGCCACTCGCATCAAATAGTTACACGCAATCTTAATCTCTAGTGGATAATCCAACTCTCTAGGGACATTATTGAACCTCCTACTAAGTGCAAGGGGTACCAAAAATTGGGTAGCCTCCGAATCAAACAAGACAAACACGAGAATAACGTTCACAAGGAACGACCCTAGTCAACAATACAAGCATATAAAAAGGACAAACAACATGAATAAGAAGATAAGGAGAGAATACATATCAGTGACCACATATGGTGTTGCACGAGCCTCCTTGACTATTAGCTGAAATGCCCTACTCTGAACAACTGGGTTGCCCTGGCGGGCATCAGTGATCCTCAGAGTCATCAGGGAAGGTGCTGCTACTTATGCTCCTTATGCTAAACTTTGGAAGTTAGCCTTCTTGTGGCCCCTCTAATTACAATTGAAGCAAATTAGATTTGATGTATGGGTGGTGGTGGTGGTGGTAGTACAATCATTACCGATGTTCCTTGTCTTGCCGCACTTATGTCATCCTAAACCACCATTCCTACAGACTTCGTCATGTGCCCTTCTACACTTTTCACAGCCTTTTCCACCCTGTTAGCCCTTTGATTGAATCCCTTTGGTTTCTTTGCCGAAACCCTAGTCATCTGCCCATGCTCTACCTTCCTCTTACCTAGGTGCTCCAAATCAATCTCACACTCTCAGGCCGTAGCTATCATGTCATCTAATATCCGGTAGGCAAAAAAGTAACAAACTCTTGAATATCTAATCTCAACATATCATGGTGCTGAGTCTTCCTCATCTTCTTGTCTGTGGCATATTGGGATACCAGTAAAGCTCTCTATCAAAACTTGGTGATGATATCCATCACGGTCTCAGTCATCTTTCACATATCCAAGAACTCTCCTGCTAGTTGTTATACCTTAACAGTTGGTGTAAACGTTTCTCTGAATCGGGTTACAAAATCTAGCCAGGTCATGGCCTCAATGTTCGTGGCTCCCAAAGTATAGCCAACCTCCTCCCACCAATCTTGAGCTCTCTCTATCCGACATCTTGCATTGAACCTCACCTTCGACCCCTCGGGGTAGAAGCTCGTCATCTGGGCATACTAAATATCTGCTAGCCAACGTATGGCGGTAATGGGGTCCTTCACCCCAAAGAAATCTGGCACCTTACATCCCCTGAAATCCTTGAAGGAGAGAGTGAGGTCCCTAAACTTGCTAGCGGCCAGATCGTCCCTGAAGATTCGAAGGCGATCCTACATCAGCTCAATGATACCCACCTTGATCGACCCAAACATCACTTGGGTCGCATCAAGGATGCCTCTAGTGACCTCTGGCACAATGAAATCACATAAACCCTTGCCATTTAGTTCGGTGCCCGTGCGAAAACCGGATCCAGATCTTCAACCTCCTGCTTCACCGCATGTAATCACCATGCTAAAACTTAACACATAAACAATCAGTATACACACAAAGAGTTTCATACTTATGAGCTTCCTAGATTTATCGTGGTATTTTGGGTCTCGGGTATAAATCATGTGCTTCCAGTAGTATGGGCCCAATACTACCTTCCACACCCATCTATACCCTCCTCAAGGACTACCCTGACTCTGCCAAGTCACTTCCTTCCTATCTAATACTCCTCCCATACTACAAAGCATCCTATGTACCAAGACATAATTCAGGAACTTTATAAGGTACCTTTCCTCACCACTCTTTGATATCAACTACAAAAGGAACTCCCTCTAATACCATATAACTACCACACAAATAAAATTGCATATTATCGATACCAGATAATCCTTTAAATGAAAGGTCCTACACTACAATGGTTAGACTCAAACAAGAGCTGTATAATAGAGCTAAACCAAACCTTCTAAGGTTATCTAATCTCAACAATATGAAACCAAACGCACCTATCCACTAGTCAACCGGTACTAATAAAATTCCTAAAAGCATAAAGCACGTAACATTCGAGCATCAAACACTTCAAATCAGAACACAACCTAAACAGGTCATCATATCAGATAACTGATCTCATACTAGCATGCAAATCTACAAGATCATATAATAGGCACATTAAATCATCAATCCTAGCATTCTATCATGAAATTCTAAGCAGATACTTAGCTATAATCTAACATGCGATTCTCATATCATAGCGAAAAACATATAACTTGCATGGGTATTTTCGATAGACTTACTTGAGCTCGGATGATTACATGCATCATACCTATTTTCTTTTATTAAAATCCCTTAATTGAAATATTTCGTTTTATGAAAATCTACCAAACCCTCGATTCGAGTTCAAGCACACCCGAGAGTATGCCTGAATCCCTCAAACCAAAACTCTTATACCAACTTGTAACATCCCAAAATTCAAGATAAAAATTTCATTTTTAATTCATTTCAAAACATCTAGTTACCATGTCAAACAAACAAAAGTGTTTCATAGTGTAACAATATCAGAGTACAAACCCAAAATCCCGTAAATTCGGAAAACATGGGAAGATGCGGTGCGATCAAGTCGGTCCCTCCCCTTTCGAGGTGGACGTACTTGAAACATAAACTAAAAGCTATAAATATAAAACTTAGTGAGCTCCCCCAAAATACCCCATACCATATATACATAAAAGTAAAAAAAAATATTGGGTTTATTTCACCCCTTCAGTTTCTTTTAACCTGTACTGGGTCTATTCCACCCCCTACAGTATCTTTCCACCGGGTCTATTTTCATCCCTTTCGATATCTTTCAACCTGTACTAGGTCTATTTCACCCTCTTCGGTGTCTTTCAACTGGTACTTGGTCTATTACACCCCTTTCGATATCTTTCAACGGTATTGTGTCTATTTCACCCCTACACCTAGCATATAATCATAAAAACAAAATTCATAAAGACAACAAGCATATATACTTATAACAGGTAATTGTCACGAAGACAATCATCATCCTACAAACATAATCCAGCAGACTGGTATTTGTGCCTTCGATCCACGAGTATAGTGAAGGAAAATTATCTCTAGATCGATAATCAACTACTACTGCTCTCATAGTCAGCTACAATAGTGCTACACCACACCTAGATAATCATGTAAGGCACACCTTAAGTCTACCATTCAAAACCAAGAGTTAACCAAAAATGAACTATGATCAAAAGTCAACATCTAAGGTCAACGATCAACTTTCCCCTCAACTTACCCTCACGTCGTGACCACTATTAAGACATCCCCAATTTCACGGCCAGAAAAGACCGATTTGTTTATGCTTTGTTTTATAAAATCAGAGTAATGTTTTAAAGAAAACAGTTGCAGAATTTGTTCCCAAAACAAAATATGATAAAAATTATCAAAGCATTTCTTTATATAACAAAATCTCGGGATGTCATGTTCAATACAGACCAAAAGCATAAACAGAACAAAGTAGACCTTACAACAGTTATCATAACTACTGGCCTATGATCCAAAATCTCTTGTCAAGTCCACCAACTTATACTCTTGTTCCATTACCTGTAATGCAAAGAAAATTGAGTGGGTCAGGCTTGGGAGCCCGGTGAGCATATAGGGTTTTCAACCCACAATAATATAATTCTAATATTTAATTATCAAACAACCAATCCAATTACCCACCCCCAGTATCTCCATTTATTTCTTAATGATTTATCCTAAGAACCGATTACCCTTCTCCCATTCATTCCTAAGGATTACCCTAAGGAACTAGCACAAAGTCTAGTGCTGCCAGGGTTCTTAGATTACCTCTGGTGAACACGCAATTCACAATAATTAATGAACACCTAGTTCAAGAACACCTAATGAACACTTAGTTCAAATATTACCCAATGAACACCTAGTTCACAAACACCTAATGAACGCTTAGTTCAAATATCCCTGATGAGCACTAAGTTCAAATATCTAATGAGCACTTAGTTCGAATATCCCTGGTGAACCCAATCACCTAAGGAACATAGAGTATGAAAGCTCTTAGTTCAAACAATGTGATACTAAAGTATATCTCGATCCTGCAAAACCACTAATATTATAAACACATATAAATTATATTTCTAAAACAATATATCCCATCCCGTCGATCCCCACATACTGACCCTATACAATGATCTTACGAGATCTAGCCTAAGGAATCGATATGAGCCACAAACTGACGAAGCTGCTTCAGAAATTCCCTGTCAGCAAACGAGGATCAATAAAGACATCAATTAAGGGGAATGGAATAAGTTTCACCACGAACCTTCGTTCGTAAAACAAAGACCACAGGATAGTTAAGTCAGGGGTAGTTATCTAGATAACAATGCCTAGGAGTGGTCCGACTATCATGAGGTATTATACCCCCAGACTCTACCTATCCCAACATCGAACTTAGCCTAGCAGTGGCCTGAGTACTTGAGGTATTTCACCACCGGACGCACCCTATCCAGCAATATAACACCTGACATACCTAGCAATGGTCTATTATCGACTCACTTTATTAGGCAGTATACGAAGTTCCCTTAATTACTTCGAGAAAGAAAACGCTGACATATGAAGCTCGATCGATCACCTCATAAAAGAAACGTTGACTCCAAAGCTCTCTCAAAATAAAAGTATGGGGAAATACTACTAGAGTACTCCCATACGCTCCCGTAACCGACACACAAAATTGTCAAAAATACTTTGTACATGATAGTACTTCTGGAACATTATAATACTCTGGTATGCGAAAGACTCGTACCCGAGAACATAATAGTACCCTTGCACAAGCAACACCCAAGACACATAGCTTTAAAAAGGACTTCGTACATAAAATGTACTTATATACGTAGGATGTACTCCACCGATCATCAATCTCACAACACACGTACCCTTAATAAGAGACTACCCAAATTCCAATCTTAATTGAACTAAACATCCCATTTAAGTCTTGACCCATCACTAGGCAAACCTACAATGTTTATAATAAAATTTTGATACTATCTCCGTTTAGGAAACGCTAACTAGTGTATACTTAACACAAGGTTTTAAGTAATAGTATCATATATACACATCTTAACACATATTGAACCATATCTGATTCGCACATTGTCTATTATCAAACATATCTATCACGTATTTCGGACAATGACAAATACTTCACATACATATGTATATTTCATATTATAATCAATACTCGTATTAAAATCTTGTTCCTAAAAGGGACTATACATATGATACCTTATCGAATGAACACGTAGTTCTAAAATACATAATCCGTACTCCCGGATCTTAAATTTGCCTCATTACCTAATACATATTCCCAGATCTAAAACTAACCTCTTGATCTGATCCATACCCTTGGATCTATAACTAACCTCCTGCTCTAATCCATACTCTCGGATCTAAAACAATTTTATCTCTTTATCCTTTTATCTCATGGTCCAACCCACCTTTTATCACCTACTAACAACCTCATCTACTCATGTTCTACCCAACATATTTTTAGATACAAAATACGTATATAGTTTAACTCATTAAAACTTATATAATTCATCCATTCCATAATCATCTCAAATAAACAACAAAATATTATACACGTAGCACGTATTTCATAGCAAATACTTAATATTTATGTGTTAGAAGAAAGTGACCACACACTCACTTGATTAGAAGATGATCGGAGAGCACTACGGCTTGTAGAAGTAGAATTCTTCGGTAGATCTGGAAGATCTTCACAAAAATTGGCTTCTCGCGGGCAGAGCTTCGGCTCGGGAATCACACTTCTCGGGATCTTCGGGGCTTCGGGACTTGCTTCGGGGTTTGGGAATGATACCGGGGTTTCGAGATATTTCTTGCACAAAAATTGAGGTAAAACGGGAGAGAGAGAGAGAGAGAGAGAGAGAAGAGAAAATGAGTAAAGGAATCGGCTGCACTCGACTCCCTTTTATAGGGTCTGGATCCTCGATTTACGCTAGGCGTAACCTGGATAGGATCGCTGACTCCCCCCCTTTGGATAATATCGGATATTTTTAATTTAAATTAAATACCAAAATTATTAAATAAATTTCAAAAATTCATATCTTCCTCATACGAACTCTGTTTTTAATGTTCTTTATATCCCCGCGTAGGTGGAACTACGCTCTACAACTTTCGTTTAGACTCCGTTGGCTAATTTGACGTTATTTTTATTATTTATTTTTAGTAGGCCGGGATAGGAAAACTTCGTTATAATTTCATAATTTCTTCATCCGACGTCCGTTTTCGCCTATCTTTTTATCGTTTCACTACTATTAACGATATTTTTGATTCTCGTTTAGATTGATTTGGCTAAAAACCGCTCGATCTCAAATCGAGTATTCGGGCTGCATATTGCTAAGCTGAAACTTAGAAAAATCATAATTTCCTTTTACGAAGTCGGATTTGGACATTCTTTTTATGCACACTCACGGTTTAAGGAACTCTGCAATTTTCGTTTAGATTGTTAAGGCTAAATATCGCTCTAACGTAAATTCACTATTTACGTCGCGCTGTACCGTGTCGGTTCTGTCGCGAAACTTCGGCATGTCATAACTTCTTCGTTATAACTCAGATTTTGGTGTTCTTTATATGTACGGAATCCTTGTAACATATACTTCAACTTAGTTAAGATTATTCCTTCAAAAAAATCTTCCATTAAAAAGTCATTTTTGACGCTTAATGTCTCTAAATTGACTAGCCCGGATCTACGAGCGTTACAACTATGGCTCATATCATGAGAATGGAATCGACCTGGCCCCACTAAGCGAGTCGACTCAATCATAACTCATCCAACAAAAATCTTAAGATCAGGATAACCATCTTTCTCAAGTCGGGAGTTTCCCATTTCTCACGTTGTGAGATCTGTTCTGACCAACTTTCAACATTAAGCTCTTAATCCTTTATGACATACTTTGGGACTTTCCAGAGCACCTTCCTCGACCCTAACGACTATAAAAATTTTAGCTTTCCATTCATGCATCTAATCCATAAATTAGATACTAACTAGGTCAAAAGAAAGGTAATAAGATCAAGACTCATGCTTGGAGTCTAAAACCAACACCAAAACTCAGATCTAAAGCATCATATACAAAATATGTCTCAATAATCCATAAAGTTGTCAGCTTTATGGATCCCATGCATGCTATATAACCCAACCATGCAAAGAAAGCTCTCAAAACTTAGATCTAGCATGCAAGAGACAAAAAGGTAAGAGCTTTATGACTTAAAAAGGTCCAAAAGCTCAGCAAGACCAAGAGGTAGAAGCTATATTGCCAAAATAAAGCACCACAAGAGTCCTCTTCCACTTCAAAGCACCAAAACCCACCAAATAAGCTCTTCAAGGTCATAAACAATGGATAAAGATCTCAAGGAGGTCGAATTTGGCGGTTTTAGGAGGCTAGGGAGTGAGAGAGGTTGAGGATGGGCAACCCTAGCTCTCTCATTCAATTAAATTCTCGAAAATTAGGTTTTTATATCATCAGGCCTGACTCACGTCATGAGGTTCTAGAATGTGGGTCAATGGTCACTCATGTCATGACTGATATGGCTCACGACGTGACCTTCCTCCAAAATACAAGTAATCAATAAATTAAGTACCTCTAGGATTTAGATGCTATAGTAATATTGCAATGAATTTTAATACACCTCTAACACCACGTATGTGGCGTAATCATGACACTCATGCATAAAGCCATACTATATCCGAGTTTAACTACAACGAAGGTCTTTACAAAGTTGTCACAAGGTCACAGATGAATGACAAAAGAGGAAATATACATATTGCCTATTATTTTCAACAAACATGCACATACGGTAAATGTGAAATGGAAAGGTTTCCATGTTCACAAGCAACTGCAGTTTGCCGATATGGAAGGGATAGCCTTCTTTCCATTGTGAATGATGTGTACACTAGTATGACATACAAACAACAATATAACATTCGTTTTGTACCACTTCCTCATGATGTGTATTGGTTGGATTCAGATTAGGCATTTGAAGCAGATTACTCAAAATTGTTTGTTCGTTGAGGTCAGCAACCTGAAAATTGAATTTGTAACGAGATGGGCACCTGTTATCCTGATGACCCTCGAAAATGTGGATTTTACCATCAACCAGGTCATAATTAAAGAAATTGTTCAAATTCTCAACCACTATTCCATGTAACATAAACCATGTACTTTTTTTACTGATCTTGTTTATTTTAGCGATCTTGTAATTTCATGTTTAATTGATATTGTAATTTTTGAATTTAATTCTGAAAGTTGCAATTTCCGAATATTATTAACGTGATGTAAATTATGTGTTTATTTCTTGCATTACACAATTATAATAATATTAAATATTAAAAGTAATATATAAAGCTTAATAATGTATGTAAAACAAATAAGATTATATGTGAAATTTTAATAAATTTATAAAATAGAAATTAAAAATACCAATGATATATTTACAACATATTATATAAAATAAAGGGTTAAAAGTGTAACATTAAATGAATAATTTCTATAAATTTATTGATCATGTGAGAATTACTGGAAAAAAAATAGTTTAAAAGAAAATTTTATAAGTTATTATATAAGATAAGGGTGAAATCTGATCATTTATTAAATTTTTAAACATCCAAACAAAATATGTGGGGCTAAGAGCCCTATTTGTACAAAAGAATTTGAAATGGTCCCGTTTGGACAAAAGGTTTCCAAAACAGTATCATTTAAAAAAAAAAAAAAAAAAAAAAAAAAAAAAAAACTCTGATTTAGTGGCTTCATTACAAGTGACATCAATATTTACAATGATACTTTCCAATCAAATTCCTACGTAAGAAAAATGACAATTAAAATAAAAAATTCATTGACAGAAAAGAAATGGGTTTTGTATGTGAGATGTATTCTCAGTCGTTATTAATCATCTCAAGAGGAACACACATCAATCTCTCCGGCTTAACATTTTTTTGGAGTTGAACGGTTAATTATCAATGTTTTAAAACCCGGGTCGACCCGGTCGGTTCAACCGGTCGGACCGTGACCCGGGATAAAAGGCGGGTCAATTGAGACCGATTTTTTGTAAAAATACGAACCGTATCGAACCGGCCGGGTTTCCCCTAAACCGCGGTTCAACCGCTTATATCGAACAGGTTAAAACCGGATTGACCCATTTTAATAGGTTTGGATAGTTGGATAGAAGTAGCGAACGCCAAAATAACGAGTCGTTTGCGGTTTCTTCAATGTTTTTCAATATTTTTAAATATTTAAACTTTGTGGACATCAAATTATTGGTTTTATATGTTTATGCATTATGCATGAAAGTAAAAATATATAAAAATAGAAAAAAACCATAAACCGGGTTGACCCGGCGGTTCAACCAGTTAACCCGTGAACCGGTCATCATACCGGATCAACCAAAAACCTGGGTTTTAAAACATTGTTAATTATTGATTGGTGATTAGGAATTCGATATTATTTCTTTATTTGTAAACAGCAGGTCAATAAGGATTTCATGCATGTCTCTAAAATGCTAAAAGATAACCTCAATGACTTTTTAAATCAAAATACACTTGTAAGACCTATCAAATACTAGGTTCAATGGAGTTCTTGATTGTTATTCTAGAAACGAATTTTTTAAGTTATATATCATCAGATTATTGATAGAAAAATATAAGTTGATTATGATTATCATAAAATAAAATAAAAAAGTAAAATGCATTCTCTTTTCGTAAAATTTATTAACTCCATTATTCATGACATAATTTGTCCTTGTATAGAAAGCTTACAACTCTCACAAGAACTTAACTGATGAAATAAAACTCGTAACATCTTTCAGTTCTTTTGGAAATTAGTTTAGATGTCTTTGTGGGTTCCCTATATATTTCAAAATGCAATTTTGATCAACTCCTCCAAGTCTCCGACATGGTGCGGTGGTCAGCGATGTAAAAAGGAAGTACACCTCCTTAAGATCAAGGTGGAGAAGGAGGTTTAGAGTGTATGCAATGTCTCAGAAGCTTGATAATATCCCCATTGGAGTCATCTGGAAGTGGCTTGATGGAGAAGTAAGTTTGCAGAAAACTAGTGAACAGAATAGCAGTAGCCACCAACAAAGCCACCGTCTTCCATGGACTACTAAAGTAGACGTTAATCAGCTCCGCCGCCCACGTCTTATACTTGTTAGTACAATGCTTCTCAATACCTCTCCGGAGCTGGTAAAACATGTAAAGATTCACCGCCGGCGCCTCAATCTCATCGTACATCTTCACCACTTCTTCATCTCTACCAAGACTATGAATCAATATGTTGTTGTTTCGTAACTCCTTCACGTCATCATGATGAATAACCAGAGATTTCATTATTCTAATGTAAGTCGAAACTCGAAAGTCGTTAGGATTATGAGGGCACATCTCGTAAGCGATCATGTTCAAGTAAATAGATTTTGAATTCGAGGACACTGCTCTGCGCACAAGCTCAAGATCACCATAACAACAACGTGAATGAAACTTGATGTCTTCATTAGAAGACTCATCGTAACTGCATTTCACAAATATCCCTTTAGCTTTCAATTCCGTAACTGATGCAAAGGATCGATTTCGCTTCACATAATTCCAATCTTCATCGGCATCAACGTCGATCTTTTTTCTCCATCTTTGCCACATGCCCGAATTAACCGAATGACCAAAAGAGGAAAGCGAGATGAAATAGGACCTATAAAGCTCGAGAAGATGAAGTGGTTGCTTATTTTCAAGCACCTTTTCTTCCCTTGTGGTGATTTCGCCATAGTTCAAGTAGTTAAAGAACCCATTTAAGATCTTTTCGCTTCTATCAACCGGGAATCGCAAATCCAACAACACTTTGAGAACTTCAAACGGGATTTGATTCTCGAGCAACAAAACATCACGAGATACATGCGCGAAGCCTAGTGCTCCTAAATACTCATTATTTAGCATCGACTTCTTGTTTCGGCAAGCAACACACTCTATAAAGAACAAAACGAAGCAACCATCACGCAACATCATTCGAGTAAACTCCTCATCGTTGTATTCATCTGTAGAACCATCGATATAGCACTTTCTAGCATTGTGTACAACCTTGAACACCTTGTTGTATAACGAATCCGTGGTTTTTTTGCAGCTCAAACGATACTCCTCGAGGGTTATGAGCTTGTATTTCTCGGCTGCAGCGAGGTCGTCTCGTTTATGGTGGTAAGGACCAAGCGAAACCACCGCCGGCGCGTAATATTGGCGGTTTCTTCCACCTTTTTCGCCTTTTAAGAGCAGTGGAGGTACTTTCTCCATTTGTCGTTTGCGTTCTGGACGTTGGGTGGTTTCGTTATTTTGAATGCAAACTTCCCACTCCTGGACAATGTCGTCGTTAACTTTGTTGGCCGGTTGTGGTTTATCGCCACGTATTTCAATTTTTACATCTTCACTTTCAGACATCTCCGTCTCCATAGTTTTTGAAAGCGTCTTTCTGTTTCTGAGATGGAATTGAAAGTAAAAGTTTATGGTATATAAACGATAACTATTTTTTTTCAACAGTATGCTTTTTTCTTTACAAAGAATATTTCTTTTTCAACAAAGTAGATACTTAATTGTTAATTAAATAAAAATCAACATTATATCAGCCATAGTAAAAATAAATAAATAAGTTCTGATTTAGGGTATATAATTCATTATTTGATTATAAAATTATAATCTAAGCTTTAGACTTTGATTTTTAAATTAGACTTTATAATAAACTTGACTAAAATTATAATTTTTCTATTGAGATAGGTGATAAAAAGTGCTGATTTTGTCGTTATATATTCTAAGTAGACACGTTTAACAAACTTTCTTTAAATAACCATACAAACACCTTAATGATGACTTTGTCGTTATATGTTCTGCATATATGAAATCAGAATTTAATTATTTATATATACCATAATTTTTGTAGCTATATTTCGTTTTATTCAATTAAGTTCCAATAAACGGTTATCCTATTCAATTTAAACTTTTTATCAGGTCAATAGGTCATTTTAATTTTAAAAATTACATTTTTGGGTTGGATTTTAAATTTTATTACAAATTTGATCCAAATTTTATATTTTTTACCCAGATTTTAAATTTTATTACAAATTTGATCAAAAATTTACTTTTTTGATCGGATTTCAAATTTTGTTATGAATTCATCATATCTTTTATACATCTTTTTTTTCTCAAAAAAAATCTGAATATATTTTTTTCGTTGTAAAAGCATATTTATACAAAAAAAAACATATTTTCACATATAAAATTATAAATTTATTTTTTTTAAAAACTTATTTGTATAAGAAATACCTATTTAAAAAAAATAGATATTTATTAAGTACTTAAATATATACAAATTCATTATAATATATATATATATATATATATATATATATATATATATATATATATATAAGACACGTATTCTACAAAAAAAAAAAAAAAAAAAGAGTACAAACATCTATTTTATTATAGATATATTTTGCAAAAATATATTTATACGCACCCAAATAAGTGTTTGTATATATTTCTTTGTAAAAACCTATATATATATATATATATATATATATATATATATATATATATATATATATATATATATTATAAACACATATTTTATAATAAACAAATTCGTATTCACACATTTATACTATAACATCCGAAATTTATCAGGTATGGTATTACTTTTATTCAAGTTATAATTGTTAAAGTAATGGGATTTTGGGGCAGAGCGTACGCGGGGAGTACATGGTGTACGCACAATGTACGCCTATGAGGTGCAGATCGGGGGACTTTCATGCGTATGTTGGGCGTACTATGACCAGATGCAAACCCTAAATTTTAAGGTTTGCACCCTATTTAAACAACTTATAATCTTCAAACACCTTATCATCTCAGCCTCCCTTGTCCTCTCAATGCCCAACTCAAACCCTAACCATATTGTTTGTATTTTGGAGCTTACTTTGAGCATTTTGGTGTTGTTTTCGTGATTTTTAAGAGAAAGAAGTTTGAAGCGGGAGCAAGGACTTGAAGAGAGCTTGTAGATCCAGGGGATTAGCATCGTTTCTGAATCATTTGAGGTATCAAGCTTCAAACTTGACCATTGCATACTTAGTTGTAGTGTTGGGGTGTTTTATGGGTTATTTTGACTCCATTGTTGATTTTCTAGTGTCTTGGTAGTTCCAGGACATAAGAGTTATCCTTTTGAGCTATTAGAAGCATTTAGAGTCATAAAAACCAAACTTTGATGCTTAAGCCACAACCATGTAAGTGTTTGATGGCCACAAAGTTTGTTTAAGGACTTAAATCATGTTTTTAACCCCCATCTATGCATGCAAAGACATAAAGTTTGTAACTTTATGGATTAAGATGTCTTAAAGGGGTTGGATCTATTTTTTGGACGTTAGGACTTAATGGATTAAGTCACAAAAGGATTCTTAAGGAAGTTAGCCAATACATTGGGCATACACCTTGGTACGATGCGCATACTGGGTCAACTTCCCGCTTCTAGTAAAGGCCAACGTATGTTGGGCATATGTTCCAAGTACGCCGCGTGTACGCATACAGAGTAATGGGTATGGGTTTTTGGGCCTTAGAAGTTTGGGCCTGGATTGTTGGGCTTCATGGCCCATTGTGGAGTAGGGCCTCTAGGCCTAGAACTGAGATTTATGGTATTGGGCCTTTTTGGCCATAATGGGCCATCAGAAATTATTTATTCTAGGCTAAGAGTATGTTAGAATTTCGATAAGGCCCATTTGAGGAGTTTGACCCAATTAAAAAAACTGGGCCATTAGTGGGCCACTAGTGGGTTTGGGAAGACTATTTAAATTTGGTCCTTTCATGTTATGGTGTTGGGCCTTAGACATTGGCCAAATTAGATTAGGGGTAATATGGTCATTTTTCCCTAAGAATGAGTATTAGTTTTTGGTTAAGTGTTATTGTGGTAATGATAGCTCGAGGAGCACTCAGAGCTTCCGTTAGAGATTTTTTACCATGAAATTTTGCATTCAACTTTGCGAGGTGAGTTACCTTCCCGTATGAATGGGTCGAATGCACCAATGCCAACCACTAGTAGTTTTTGTGTAGAGATGATTGTCTTTGTGATAATTGTCTGGTATGCCACTATTTGTTATGTTTTATGTACTTACTTGTTACGATATTATGTGCTAGTAGTAGGGGTTAATTAAACTCAGTATTCGGTTGAAATAGACCGAACGAGGGGGGGGGGGCAACACTCTGATATGCTTGGCAGTATCCGGTTGAAATAAACCGAAGGAGAAGCAAACACCCAAATATGCTCAACAGTATCCGGTTGAAATAAACTGAAGGGAGGGCTAGCACCCTATATGCTCGGCAGTACCCGGTTGAAATAAATCGAAAGGGATGCCAACACCCAAATATGCTCGGCAGTATCCGGATGAATTAGACCGAAGGGGAGGCCATCACTCATATATGCTTGGCAATGTATTTATTATATGGTATGTGGTATGATGGGGGAACTCACTAAGTTTTATGCTTACGGTTTTCAGTTTTGGTTTCAGATACCTCTTCTTTGAAGGGAAAGAAGTTGGCATAATTGCAGCACATCACACCATGGTTTCCGCACATGAGATCTTCGGAAGTCATACTCTGATGTTGTTTTACTATGACATGTTTTGATTAGTGACATATCGGCTTTTGACATGGATGATATTATGAATATTTTTGAACTACTGGTTTTGTAATTCCCTAATTAAAAATAAAATTTTTGGTCTTGATTTTTGAGATGTTACATATAAATAAAATTTATTCAAACATGTTTTTTTTATAAAAATATATTCAAACACATTTTATAAACACTTTGCATACAAACATGCTTTTATAATATATATATATATATATAAACATGTTCTTGATAAATAAAAAATAAAAAAATAAAAAAAAAACATCATCTGAGAAGTAAATTATCGACAATTAATTTATCCTTCTAAATGTATACTCTAAATAATAGATATATAAGAATTAATACCATAAAATAACAACTCATATTCATAATTTATTTTGAATTTTGACCCAAGATAAAAAAAAAAAGTGTCTTCAAATTAAAAAACTAAATTTACTGTCAGACAACTTTTTTTTTCAACTGACAAAACATTATATTTTTGTTTTAAACCCAAAATAATCTATCAAAATAGGTTAATTTTCAAGTTATAAGTTACCATATTCCAAAACAAATTAGATTTCACTATTAGGGGTTCACTTTTTTCATTACCTTAATGTCAAAGTTAGGTGTCTAATCATACTTATTACCGAATAAAAATAATACATACACATATATCTTTACTATGAAGTAGGTGTTTGTATTAATTTTTTTTATAAATATGTTTATATATATATATATATATATATATATATATATATATATATATATATATATTTATAAAAACGAATTTGTATATATTTATGTACTTAATAAATACTTATTTTTATAAACATGTATTTCGTATACAAAAACATATTTTTAAAATAGTTTCTATATAGAAAATATAAGTTTTTTATGTAAAAATATGTTCTTTATTTTGTATAAATATGAATTTTAAAGGAAAAACATTTTCGATTTTTTTTTTTTTTTTTGAGAAAAAATGAATTTGTAATAAAAATTAAAATATTAGCCAAAAATGTAAATTTTGGATCAAATCTGTAATAAAATTTAAAATCTAAACTAAAAGTGTAATTTTTGAAAGTTGGATGACCAATAAAAGGGTTAAATTGAATGTGATTATCAGTTTTTGGGACTTAATTAAATTATATATATATATATATATATATATATATATATATATATATATATATATATATATATATATATATATATATATATATATATAAGTAAATCGATTATAAAACTAATATGTAATGACTATTTGCAGTTTTTTTTTTTTTTTTTTTTTTGCATCTTAAAAAATCGAGTTAATTTTTTGTATGTACAATAGATATCCTTTAAAAAAACTGAGTTCCTACACTAAAACTACTTCCATGACTATATATATATATATATATATATATATATATATATATATATATATATATATATATATATATATATATATATATATATATATATATATATATTCCGTCGTGCATATGACTACAAGCATCACTAGAAATACAACATTAACGCGATGATACAACCGTTAATTAGGGCCAAGGGGATAATCGATCTCTACAAGCATGAACGTGTAGTTTTCTCTACTTAATAAACATATATGCAGAATTTCCAGATGCATAAATACATACAAAGAGACTGAAAGGGTGTAAGAAAGAAAGAGAAAAGGCTATTTCTATACCTTTGCTTTTCTGTTGAGGACATAACTTGATTTGTTACTTGAAATGATGGAGTCATAAAAACAAACCTTAAGATGCTTAATATATAATAGCCAAAAGTGGAGCCTGCATAAGTTCCGAGAATAATTAATTTGCTTGAAACTTTCAACTTAGCATCTATCTTTTGGCATCAATCTTACTCCTTTCGCTTTCTATATATATATATATATATATATATATATATATATATATATATATATATATATATATATATATATATATATATATATATATATATATATATATATATATACACACACACACAGTGGCGGAGCTAGTATCAAAGTAAAGGGGTATCCTAATTTTTTTTAGAGTAACCTAATTTTTTTCCTGGGGTACTTGGGTTTCCCGGGTTCGGGTTCGGTTTTAAACCCAAATCCTAATCGAATCCTTAGCTAACCTCAAGTCTTGTTATATAAACATGAAGTTGAAGTATATTTTGATACTTGAACCGATATGGGACTCAAAGTAGATATCAAATAAAGCATGAGCATAACAGGTTTATATAATAGAAAAAAATGATTGAGTTTACATGTGTTTAGCGAAGTGGGATAGAATAGTTGGGAAAATAAAACAAAAATTAACAAAGAATATGTAAGAAGCGAGAATAGAACTCAAGACCTTTGCTTGAATAAGCCAAAGCCTTAACCAACAGACCAACTGTTTGTTTATGTTTATAAGTGGATGAATGCGTATATATACATTATACCAAATTTTTTTTGAAGGATACGTAAACAAAAATTACACTACCGAAAAAAATTTGAGGGGTATCCCGGGCTACCCCGGGATCCCCTTGGATTCGCCCCTGTATATATATATATATATATATATATATATATATATATATATATATATATATATATATATATATATATATATATATATATATATATATATATATATATATAGACAAAATTGCAAAAATGGTTCCTGTGGTTGGCAAATTTATGTGTTTTTGGTCCAAAACGAAATGTTGGTGCACCACAGGTCCAAAATTGAATCTTTCTATTGTTTTTGGTCCCTATCAACATAAAAAGACTATTATACCCTTATATTTGATTTTTAATTTGCTTTATATATCTAATCAAATGTTTTCATTAATTAAAATTAAGAAAAAGGCCTCTCTCTCTTTCTCTCTCTCTCTCTCTCTCTCTCTGTTAAGAGTTCTTGTGAAAGTCAACTTGCTAGATCAAGAAAATAGAATTCTTTTCTTCTTCCTGGTTCACTATGGTTTACACAAAAAGGTTAAGCATTTGTTTTTGTCTCTTTATTTTGAACACCACCTCTGCTGCCATTAAAATCCATCAAGCGAGCCTCAAAACACCACCATCTACTGCCTTCTTCCGGTTTTGGGAGCTTACCACCAAAAACCATTAGGAACCGTTGTTGTCTCCATCAATAACCACCACCGATGTTTGATCACCGTGAATCACCATCAAACCTCATCCCATATCCTACTCCATCTCGACCCTTGTCTTTCCCGGTGAGCCTAAACAAGGACGAAGAATCATAAGGTTGTCGGACCAGCCCCCTACCGCTGGAGCTCTTTCCTCCACCAACAAATATCGTCGTCACTGCTACTTCTTCCATCCACCATACCCAGCTCCGTTCGCCTCCATCATCATCGAGCTTGTCGGAACAGGAAATGGAAGCAGCGATGCTGCCATTACCGCCCGTTGTCGTTGCTAATGTGGAGCTCCGACACCATCGCTGCCGCCTGCTGCTGTTGCCACCGACCGTCTCCGAACTGCCACCATCCCTGTCATCATAGTAAGCTTCATCCACACCCCTCAGTTTTCAAACCAATAACATTCTATGTTCGATCGACCAACTGAAATTAAGAGACTATGGATCTCGTCTGTAAAGCACGACTGGTAACGGAAAGAAGATGATATGTTCTTCTTCTTCGTCGTCTTCAGATCCCCTTCTTCTTCAATTTCATCATCATCAACTTCATTTCACACAAATACCTCATCAGAAACCCTAATTTTATCGTCATCGTCATCATGTTCTTCTTCTTCGTAGTCTTCTTCATATACTTTCGTATCCAACACCGGCTCTGCAAAACTCGAGAACCCCAAATTCCTCGATTCGATCCTCGCAACACCAACTGGTATTTTCTTCGTATCATTGATGGCGAACAGATCCGGCAGAGTTGCTCCGTCGCAACCCTAATTTAATCACCAACATGCTTGCTCTGTCGCAGACGACCGGAAATTAAAGTGGTAGGGAAGGAGTTAGCGAGGAGAGACCAGAGGGCGGTGTTGGGTAAGGGTTTGATGGGAGTGTAGATGGCCGGAAATTGGGATGACGATTGAGAGAGAGAGAGAGAGAGAGAGAGAGAGAGAGAGAGAGAGAGAATGTTTATTAATAATAAAACATTAAATTAAATACAAAAAATATAAAAAATATATCAAAGGGCATATTCGTCATTTCAGGTTGGGTCTGGACTAAAAACACACAAAAATGTTAATCATAGGGACTAAAACAACACAAGATATCTAAAATTGGACTAGTGGTGCACCAACATTTCGTTTTGGACCAAAACTACAGATTTTTACCAACCACAGGGACCATTTTTGCAATTTTGTCTATATATATATATATATATATATATATATATATATATATATATATATATATATATATATATATATATATGGGTAAAGTGAATATACCTAACAACCTTATATAAGCTTAGGTACCTAACCTCATCAAGCTACGTGATTTTGCATTAAATTTCATTGCAATCATCCAAGGTTCTTAAACTTCATCCCTAAACTTGATTTACTTCAAAAAAAAATTGCAAATTCATCATTATATTTCTCTTACATCCTTTCATTTCTCATACAAACCGATGTAATATTATGGAGTTAGGTACCTAAGTTTATATAAGGTTGTTAGGTATATTCACTTTACCCTCTATATATATATATATATATATATATATATATATATATATATATATATATATATATATATATATATATATATATATATAGTAGGTTCAATGGAAAACGAACAATTAGGGCAACATATACTCGAACCAATGATCAAGTGACACATGTCCATTTCTTTATTCATAAGCAATCTATTATGGAAGTTGTTTATGTAGTTATTCCAAAATGATATGTTGTCATGTTTTCATTGGTTCCAACATGTGTTACCCTAATTGTTTCTTTTCCATATAACCCTTTATATATATATATATATATATATATATATATATATATATATATATATATATATATATATATATATATATATATATTAACGATCCAAGCCATTTGGGAAATTAAAAGGATAACAAAAGTGCACCAGGAATATCAAGGAATACCAAGAATGATATTCTACTTTGATTGCACAGAAAGCATTGATCTTTTGGGTAATTACGAGGGAAAAAAGTGTCTTTTTAGATTTTAATCAATATTTCAAGGTTACAAGCGCCCTGATCACTCGATCTTTTTTGCTCTATACAGCAACACCCATTAGCTTGTCTTAATTGGTTATTACTTGTTCTCTTCTTTTTTTTTTTTTTTTTTTGGAAAGGGAACTTCCCTAACGAGGGTTTCCGGGCCAGCTTTCGCGCACCGATTAATCCCCCGCTGCAAACATAAAGCTTTGCTTCATGTCCTGGAGTCACTGCAGGCGAACCTCCATGGCCACAAGGGCTGAGTGGTGCCAGGATTTGAACATGGACTTCAGACTTCTCCATGCGGCTTCTTCAGCATGACATATGTATTTGAAATCATGAAACCGATCTGAAAGGAGATAATTGGGGAATCTGGGTAATTTTAGTGGAAAATGATCAGGCAAAAGTAATAAATCTTAACAATTCTGTTTGTTCCCTAATTCCCTTTACGTTAACTATTGTATCAGGTTTTGATTTGATTTTTCAAGTGGTGGTTGCCAATTTTTTTTTAACAGGGAAGGTGGTGGAGGACCAAACCCATAAATATTAAGAGAATAAAAGATAAAAGCATAAATATTAAGAGAATAAAAGATAAAAGGACAACATAGTTTTCATGTCTATAAAAAAAACAAAAACAAAAACAAAAAACAAAAATAAAAAGAACAATAAAGTTTCCCGAATGCAAAAAGAAAATGATCGCCAAACACATAGTATTGATAGGACCATAAAGATGATTTTAATAATTTACTCATAGTCTACTTAAATGCAAGGTTTTGAAAACGGACCAAAAACCGCGGGTTTTCTTACTGGTTTGATAGTGCAATTGGTCAAATCAGTTTAAAAAACCAGAAATACTGGAAGTTGTTATAATTAAATTATTATTAATTTTAATTAAATAAAAATTGAAATTTATATATATATATATATATATATATATATATATATATATATATATATATATATATATATATATATACTTTATTGGTTTTTACCGGTTTTACTGGTTCATATGACGAATGGCTTTTTGGTTTTTAAAAACCAGATTTGATACCAGTTACCAAATGAACATCAAAATCAATTACATAATATTTTAAATGACAAGAAAAATAATGTTGTCACTAATATTGCATGATTATTATTTTTTTTACTCTAAGCGTATTATCTAACATCTCACCCACGTTAATTACCATGTCACTTTCCTCTTACACTTTAAAACTTAGGAAAATAGTCATCCTAACTTCCCCATAGTTTGTATATTCTTTTTTAATAAATATAAAGACATAATATATTGTATTCTACAACTTGCTAAAAAAAACTTAAGTAAGTTGCAGTGAGTTTGTGTCTCGCGATGGAGGTCACCGCACTTTTTGATGTCCACAGTATTGTGTTACTGCACATATACGGTACAACATTGCACTGACCTCATCGGTATACCGCACGAAGTTAGTGCAATATTAGAGGTGGCGTGTTTAAGGCTTGTAATAAAAAAAAGAGTGAATTGTGTTGCTCTTTAAGAATGGCAGTGTGAGACTTTTCCTCCCAAATTGTAGTTTTCCTCTCGATTCTAGTGGACTCTCAATTAGATGACATATTTTTCCGACTTGGAGTTGTTACATATGGATCGGTTGAAATTAGTGGGATTCCTCATTTGAAAAAATAAAGGAAACCATGTTTTTTTGGACACCCTACTTAGTGGTGGACAAATAAACCAGTTCATGAACCAAAACCAATACAATTTATAAACCGGTTTGGTTGTAACCGAATCATCAATTCGAGTTTTTTTGCTAATCAAACTGGTTTGGAAGAAACCAATTTTCAAACCTATAAAAAATCGCTTTTTATAGAGTGAAAAAATATTGTTTTTAACTATTATTTTTTCAATTTGTTGTTTATACAAAGTTTTACAAGTTTCTCAATAACAATTTTCACCCCTTTTACTATCTTGGATGTGCGAAAAATACTTTTATAATTCTTAAAAGTTGAAAAATACTGGTATGAACCCCCTAAGCGGCCATAATGCCCAGAAAATACCTTAGCTCGTAGCATGGCCGTGAGTTATACTTATTTGCCCGCCCATTTTAATCAATCATTAAATTTTCGTTAAATTCTGACACCGAAAGCAAGTTCGGTAAAATACATAAAACTAGCGAAATAGTTATTTTTTTTTTTCCTTCGAATTGGTTTCACCCAAATCCATCCTAATCGTTCCTACTTGTTTGGATATTTTTGCTCAAAAATTATTTAGAAACCAGTCCGATTTTAACTCAAAACGATTTTAACCAACTCAATTTTTTGTATATTTACTTTTAAAGTATTTTACAACCTTTTATTGAAAATTTGCTACTTGTTATATTTACAAAAACAAATTATAAACTTGTTCTATATTTTTTAATACAAAATTTTACACTTGAACTACGACTTACAAACTTTTTTATTCGTTCAAATACTTTTAATGCAACTATTTTTAAACAAAAGTATTTTGTATATTATAGAAAAGTCTTACATTTTGACTTAAACAATGTTTTACATTTTTCAACGAAACTATTATTAAAACAATGCTTTACATTTTTAAACTTTTTTACATTTTCATACAACACATCGTTAACGAAAAAATAATTTTAAATGTTATAGAAAGGTATAAAAACAGTTATAAAAAGCTATGAAATGTTTTAAAAAGATTCTAAAAATAGTTTAAAATCATTGTATGAAAAAAAAAAGTTGTAAGAAAATATAAAAAAAGAAATTAAAAAGATGTAAAATAATGTATAAAGAATTTACTAAATATTTAGTTTTTAAAATAATATGTATAAAAAGTTGTATAAAATTTTTAAAATGTTTAAATAGTTATAATCCAAGCGAAAAAGTTGTATTAAAAAACATAAAGCATGTTTATAACTTTTTTATAAATACTTATAACAATTAGTTAAAATAATTAACCAATAAATTAAAAAAAAAAAAAAAAGTGTTGTAAAAAGATTGTAATTTGAAAGAAACTAACAAATTTCATACAAAAAAACGGGCTAGGAGTGATAAAATTTCATTGCACTTTAAACTTCAAGCATAAAATAATATAAAATTTCTACAAGCTTTAAAGCGTGAAAAAAAATACTAAATCTCTCCACAATCTAAAACATGAAAAATACAAACCGACAAACTCTTTCCATGCTTTAAACATGAAAATCATATAAAACCCACAACCGTTTAATCGTCAATAAACCAAAAATAAAATTAGAAATATGATTCATCAAGAGGCTCCATGCACCTTCTCCAATTCGCATAATACCCATTTAGTTATCAGTTTGGTCGATAAATAAATTATCGTTTATTGTTTATATAATTTAATTATATATATACAATTGATGCTACACAGTGTACCAATAGTGACTTGAAATCTAGATGTAAAACAAATGTTGCTTTCATCATGTTGATGAATTCCAAAACTCAATTTGTATCAAATACGAATATCCTACTTTTAACCGTCATATGCTACATATTAAAATATGTTGTTATTTTTAACATTTATTCCAAACTTAAAAACTTAAATAAAATAAAATATAAAATGCAAGGGTAATGGTATACAATTGAAAATAGGAGTCAAGCATAAAAGAAACGCCATCATTTACAATGAGATTTATGGAATGTACTAATACCAACCAAAGATACAAAATATGAAATTATCTAGTATCTACCCATCGGAGCCACCTTCATGTTAAACTGGATGGAATATCGATATGATCCCGTGACAAACATGTAAAGAAACCTTTCTGCAACAAGAAAATAAAGGATAACTTTAAGAAATTAGATATTAATATATACTAGGTGAAAACCCGTGGGATCCATGGGTGTTAAAGTTAAATAGAATTTAAAATATAATTATGTAATAAATAATATATGATTAATTTAGAAAATTTATATAGTATTTTGAAATAAGTTTTTTATTTGTAAGTATTTAATTACACAAAAAATTGTAACTATTTAACTACAAATGAAGATTAATAAAATCTTGTTTTTCACTACTTGTTATTCGTTCATGGTGAGTGCACGTTGTATTAATAGAAATATGTTGTTGTTTTCATATGTTTTTCTAAAAACTTTACATTGATTTACTGTGTCATGTGTTTATTTTTTAGGCTTACTAACTATAACATTGAAAGCCGTTCAATGCTATTGTTTTTTTTAGTATATGTTATCTATTTTTATTAAATTTGTAAACTTTGAGAATTTAATCACAAATTTAAATCCACATCCACATATTTTATAAAAGATATTGCTTTATATAATGCAACATAATTTTAAATACGTACCAAAAAAACCCAAAACAACATCGGAATTGATTTGATACAAAACAAAGTATATATGTATTTAATGAAATTAAACTAAAAAAATATAATAATTAATTATAAATAAATAAATTATTATGATGGATGAAATGTGCTTCAGTAAAAATGAGTAAAAGATGCTACAAAGAAGTTGCTTATAAATTACGAAAAACTTCCTTATAAACAACATTGGAAGTTTTATTGGTCAGTCTACCATCTTTATCTAAAATTAATAATTTCAATCCCTCTCTGCTTTGTACTCTTGATAATGCAACATACAATTGGCCATGTGAAAAAACCGGATCTTTGAGAAACAAACCAACCTTCGATAACGATTGTCCTTGACTCTTATTAATAGTCATTGCAAAACATACCGCCAAAGGAAACTGTCTTCTTGTGAATTTGAAAGGAATTTTTTTTTCTGATGGAGTTAAAGACATTCTTGGAATAAAAGTCCGGTTTCCAATATTAGTTCCAGACATTATACGTGCCTCGATAACACGTTTGCCCAATGATATAACCTGTAGTCTAGTACCATTAGATAAGCCGTTTTTCTGATCAATATTTCTCAGTAACATTACTGGAACACCAATTTTTAAAACTAACTTATGATTTGGTAGACCGGATACTTTAAGACCATTTAATACATCAGGCGAGTATAAATCTGCATCAAACTGATCATGGACAAATTCGGACTGACATAGGCTATCTGAACTTAAATATTCAACCTCATCTCCCGGAAACTTCTTAAGCAAACGATCGTTTATTTCCTGAACAACTTCATTCTTTGGAGCAAGTATAGCTCTTTCTTGGAAATAATTTGTACTGCTATACTTCTCCAAAATTGAAGGATATACAAACTCAATTAATGAACCTATAGGATCATCTGGATCATTAATGAGAATATCATTCGGAATATCGATAATCGTTTCACCGTCGTTCGGACCACCGAGTTTGCCTTCTCCTATATCCAATAACCAATTTGCAAAATCTCTTATTTTTTCTATATCAGGTTGATCCCTTCCAACAGTTAGCCTCATGTTTTTTGTTAATCTATACACTTTGCAGTGTTGCCATAAATATGAAGAACTCAAAGAAGCATTAACAATATTCTGTCTGCTGCCACCCGGAACAACAGGTAGAATCTGTCTGAAATCTCTTCCAAAAACTATAACTTTCCCTCCAAAAGGAATATTTGAGATGCTAGAATTTCCACACCTTAATACATCTTTCAAAGTTCGATCTAAAGCTTCGAATGCATGCTTATGGATCATAGGTGCTTCATCCCAAATTATCAAAGAGGTTTTTCTTAATAAGTTAGCCAAGTCACCATCTGGATTTATTTTACAAAAAGAATCCTCTGTAAGTTCAAATGGAAGTATAAATCGAGAGTGTGTTGTTCTACCACCGGGCAACAATAACGAAGCAATACCGCTTGAAGCAACATTTAAAACAATATCACTGTGTGATCTAATTGCTGCAGATATTGTCTTCCATAGAAAAGTTTTACCCGTTCCACCATAACCATAAACGAAGAAAACACCTCCTTTATTTTCTTTAACAACACTCATGATGTTAAGGAAAATATTACGTTGCTCATTTGTTAATGCAACAAACATATGATCAAACTCATTCTTCATAACGGGAATGTTGTAATCTAGCTCCTCAATGATAAGTCGATTGTTCGAAGAAGAAACTGATTCAACATCTGGGTAAGGCATCTTTGTGAAATTTTTGAGAGTGAAGTTGTTTCGAAGTAAAATTTGTTCTATTTCAAACAAAGTTAAGTTCTTAACTTCATCTTCACCGAGTGATAAGTCTGCAACATAAATTTTAAATTAATTATAAAATATAAAATACAATATTTAATAATATTTATAATAATTTTTAACGGGTGTTGAGAAGAAAAATAAAATATTTTAAAAATAAATAAAGAAAATTAATTAAATACCTGGAGACTTCAACTTTTGTCGTTGGTTATATAGAATTCCATCCGACAAATATTCTCATGTATTTTCCCAAACAACCTCTGATTTAGACATACTATTACACATCAACAACGTGGCAAATAAAAAGCGTAGATAAAAATCAGATCCAGAATGACTTGCTTCTTTAATTGCATCGATGTATTCTTTGTCATCATCTAATAACCCGAGTGCATAACAAGTATCTCTAAAAGAAGAATATGTTTCACCATTAACCGTGCGAATTTCATCAAATGATGTCGGACCTTTAACTTTATTTAAAAGAATCCTTAAAAAATAAGCTTCGCCAAGATTAGGTGAAACCGAATGAATTCGACCAATGGCTTTTCCTACTTTCCTTCTCTTCCAAAACCTATCATTTAATACCCAAACAAACTTTGTAGGAAATTCAACATATGTAAGTTCTCGTGCTTCACTATTAATTGCATTGCATTCCATCCAAGCTGTGAATTTTGAAGCAGCAACATAAGGTTTGTCCAGAACATCGTCGATATCATCGTCTTCGCCATATACAATCTGTTGTTGATTAGGAAGATGAAAAGGTAGTCTAACCACAGAAGGATACCTGCAATGTACATCATATTTAAAAATTCTCTATGATGCTTCACATGCAGATAAATATCTACAATCGTAATATTCAGCTATTTCATCGACCGTATCATTATTTTCACATTCATTGTTTGTTGGTACAACAGCAATTGTAGCTCTATCAGGACCCTTGTTTATGTATTTAAAGAGATACTTTATAGAAGATCTCTGGTTGCACCATTCAACATTAATATGTGCCTGATATCTTTTTAATAGGTATTTGTTGTATGGAACAACATTTCTATTATCCAACTTGACACCTGATTTTTCTACAAAATGACCATCGTTTCTTCTCCTATATAACGGAAAACCATTGTCATCAACAGAGGAATGATGACAGAATTGTTTTGGAAAGTTTTTAGAGCACTTTTTATCCACCATGCATGGACAATTGTTATTTTCAGCTCCACATGGACCATGAATCATGAACTCATTGACAAGTGAATACAATTCAGGCTCTTCAATTTTGTCTGGTATCTCGGCAGAAATTATAGGATCGATTAATTCAACAGTGGGTAACTTGTTGTCAGAATGCATAAATAAGCATATATGACTATGCGGCAAACCTCTTTTTTGAAATTCAATGGTATAAACATCTGCATAATATTTGGCAAAAAAAAACAAAATATGATTAGTCAAAAAAAACATATAAAAAAATATACTATAATAAGAGTAATGTTTTATGAATAATGAAAAAATATAAATTTAATTACATGCTTGAACTTTGCCGAAAATTTTATTCTCCCTTAAGTCTTTAATAAATGCATCGAGCTTGATCTTGAACAACCTACATAATATATCAGGCCTGTCTTCTGGTTGAAGTGAAGTATCCTTAAGAAACCTTTTAATCTCTGGCCATTTGGGATTACGCGTAAATGTTATGAAAAAATCTGGATATCCAAACCATTTACATAGTGACATGGCATCCAAATAATTTTGCAACATATAGCGTGCACCACCGGTAAAGGATGAAGGTAATATGACACGTTGGCCGACATTTGAGACTTTATTGGATCCTTGAGCTTTTTGCTTGCGTAAATTCTCGTAAGACTCGCATCTAAGAACATGTTGTTGCCTACGTATGTAATGCAATCTCTCAGTTTCAATCATAGTATAGGCATCTACCAGAAACTGTTGAAACAATCTTTTTGAATTAAGAATGAGCGAGAACGAATGATCTCTATCTTGAATTCTAAAAGCGAAATATTCTCTCATTGTACATTTCGCCCGCTTGCTTTTTGTCGTAAATGACAAACCTCTATGAAGAATGTCAACACTGTAACCATCATCTCCATATGGAAACAACAATGAATATTGAAGAGGAAGGTATGAAGGATGCAATTCACTGATACGTTGTAGAAATCCAGTTTTTGTTTCTACAACAATATCTCTCTTTTCAATTGAATCACAAATGTCACCGACAATTAAAGCGGCAACCTCAGAAGCAGTCGGTAGGTTATATGTTCTTGCATCTCGTTCCCTTCTCCCGACAAGTCGTAGTTTCATATGAACTTGAGGATTTTTCTGAAAGGTATCTCTTACCATCCTATAAGATCTAACCAACACAGTATTTGAATCCAGCATCACCTTAATATCTTGAATAATATCACTATCAATTGTCGTTGGTTGATCTTTTTCTCCACTAAAATAAATGAAATTATACATAACGTTAGTAATATATATATATATATATATATATATATATATATATATATATATATATATATATATATATATATATATATATATAATGAATAATAATGAATAAGAAGGCTGAAAAAAATACCCAAAGCATCTTTGTCTATTTGAAATTTCGTTCTCAGTATCATAAATGTATAACTGAGAGAATTTTGGTAACGATCCTTTTGCTGGTAAAAGGCTTCCAATACTATGATAATTTTGACCACCCAGTCTGAAAATGTATGGAGCGTTTCCTCTATTGATTGAAGAATCAATTTTACCACCCATCGATGTAAAAGAAAACATTGAATTGTAACGTCTAATGTTTTTCATGAATTGTTTGCTTTTAGAATCCATATTTCGAAACATTCTTTCATAACCGGGGGGGGGGGGGGGGGTGCTTTCTTTAAATATGGAAGTTGCACTTTGCCGTAACCACAACATAAAGAATAATTCGTGTTCCCTTTTTCTTTACCTCTGATGGATTCATTTCTCCATAACTTTGCATGACATGTTTGACATACAACATTTTGATCACCATGATCCAAATATTCTATAAAAAAAAAGCATAGAAAAAAATATTAGTGAAATTTATAAGTATATATAACCAATTATTTGAAATGTAATAAAAAATGAAAATGGATATTAATTTTTTATTACCATTTGAAATACCAAGTATCAGGTTTTCATTTATGAGTTGATCGATATTTTCTACATTTTCAGTCAAATCAATCAACGGGATAGGTGATAAATGTGTCGTCTTCCTTTTTAATTTATGACATCCTGAATTTAACTTGATTGATGATGAAGAAGCACTTATTGTAGATGCATTTTTCGATATCATATCATTTGAAAGTACATAGTATTGTCTTTTGTCTGGTAACTTGGAAGTGACAGATTTATCGAAACCGATGTTATCTGAAGAAAATAAAAAAATAAGTATATATATATATATATATATATATATATATATATATATATATATATATATATATATATATATATATATATATCCTCCGGATTATAAAGAAAAGTAATAATAGTATATTTTGAAAACAATACATTATTACCATTTGTAATGTTTGATAACGGATTTCTAACATTTGTAATGTTAGATAACGGAGTTCTAACATCTGTAAAGGAATGAGAGTATTGTACGGTTGTATTTTGGATTCTTGGCGAATTAAATGAATTGACATTTTCAGTTTGAGGAACAAAGTTGCTTGACAAATCTGCAAAGAACAACAACTTATGAAAACTGAACACATATGTATAAAACAAAGTAGTTTTTGCAATCATATAATATTCCAGGATAATAAAAAAATATGAGAAAACATTTATTCTATATAAATGAAAAATAAGCGTAAAACATGGAATGAAATAATAATATGGTTATAAATAATTATATATTTTAAGAGATGTGGTACTGCTGTACTTGGAACGTTGGATGTTGTATTCATTATCTTCGATCTTTTATTTTTCAAATATATTTTTCTTTGTCTTCTTTTCTCTTTGGCTTGCAAATGGTACATGTTATTGATGTTTTCTGCATAAGAGATAATTTGTATGTATATGAAATGCATAATTAAGTAAATAATATGTTTATATAATAATATTGAATAAAAAACATACCTTTGTAACCATGGGTCACCATTTTTGAAGCATATTGAGTTGAAGCGGACGAAAAATTTGACAATTTATCTATTTTTTTATGTTTAAAAAAATGTATGTTATTAAAATAAATATTATGTGAATTAAAAAATAAAGAATAACAAAAATAAATTTTCAATAAGAAAAAAGTTACCTTTGTAAATTGAAGTTTTAACAGCTGTAGGTGTTGAGGGTAGAATTGTTGATGTAGTACTCAAATTAATATTTTTTGTATTATCTAAATAGAAACTATTTAGTTTTATAGTCTTTTTAGAAGAATGTGAATGCATTGTATGTCTGCAACCTTAACAGTTAAGATAAATAAAATTAGTTTATAAATTAATATGCTTAACAGATAACAATTAAGCAGTTAAAATAATAAATATGTAGTAAAAAGTCAATTTGTACATATAAGGAAACACAATACAATTTAATTGTGTCCTTTGTTTGAAATGGTTTATTAAAATGTACATATAAATTATAGCATAATGTATTAATGTATTATTTATTTATTAAAAAAAGCTCAATTAAATAGGTTGTATTTCAGTTACATATGGGAGATGGGTTACCAACTGTCAAAATTTGCAATAGAATTATAATTTTGATTTTGATTTTGATTGTCTAATAAAAAAAGATATCAAAGTTTACAAAAAAAAAAAATGAAGAATAGTGATATTGTAATTAACATGAATAAATATTATAAATTAATTAATAAGTGAAGTGAAAAATTTGAAAAAAAAAGTAAATTACAGTTATCCATGTTTTTCAAAACATTTGAAGCAGATTGATTGAGAACATTGGATTTTCTTTTCATTTTTTTCGATGGTTTGTTTCTACATAAGGAATACAAGTATATCATATAAATATATAAGAGTGTAAATAATTGTGCTGATATAAAATTTAAAATAATAAATAATTGGTTAACATTAATTTTTTTTTTCGTAATAATATATAATCAATAATAATAGTGAAGAAAGAAATATATCTTTGTAATCGTTGATTCAAATATTGTAGATGATGAATCTTCAGCGGTCGATGAAATAGGCAATGTATTTGCTTTTTCTTCTTATGTCAATATATCATCATATTTTTATATTATTAAATGATTTACTTTGAACTTAAAAAAGTTGTAACAAACTTTAAAAAAATATCTACAATATGAACAAATAACAACATTTATTTTATAAGATAAGATAACAGGCAATAAAAAAAATATGACTAAATTAAAGAAAATAAAAATACTAATATTTGACATATAATTGCAATTGAAGTCGGTTAATTATCGTAATATGATTACATATAAATATTTTTTATTTTATTATATATCCTAATATAAAAAAAATATTTATTTTATAGCTCTATACAATTGATAAAATAAAATATGAAAAAAATAATATTTATATTAAACACAATATTTATATTAAAGGCATCTTCATTTTTGTCTTAAAAGGGAACCTTAAATTGAGAAGATATATATTTCATTATTTCTATTATAAATTTTATTACGGTGGTATTTTATTATATATCCTAATATAAAAAATATATTTATTCTATAGCTCTATACAATTGATAAAATAAAATATGAAAAAAATAATATTTATATTAAACACAATATTTATATTAAACGCATCTTCATTTTTGTCTTAAAAGGGAACCTTAAATTGAGAAGATATATATTTCATTATTTCTATTATAAATTTTATTACGGTGGATTATAAATTTCAATTATAGAAATGTAGTTTTAATATTGTTGGTATAGACAAATTATACATATTGTAGTTACAGACATTTTATACATATTGGGAAAAGGAATCGCACCGACCGATGAAACCCCCTCCCCCAATCTAACTTTACCCACCTAAATTTTGAGGTATGAGAATTAGGAAGAAGAGTATTTTGAAATATCATATTATTGCCCTAACGAAATCGGTATCATCCACACCGATAGACAAATCGTTATGATCCACCGCTGATAACTGTAAGTAGGCTTCATCCATGGGTTAAATTTCTTAGATTTTCTTCTTCTCCGTCGATTTGTTATATGTATGCCATTAACCTAAGTCGATTACATGTATATGCTCCATATTCATTTGTTTTCTTCTTCTATCTTTTCATTAGTTCTATGTATCGAATTTATTGAAGATTTGGACTGAATAAAAATCATGAGCACATAAGTAATACAATCGGTTATTGAAATGAGTAGTGAATCAAGTTGTGAACGTCATAAAAAGAATTATAATTGAACGTAATATTAGGTAATTGTTCTTCCTTTTATTTTTTTTTGACAGAAAATAGATTAAAATCAAAGGAAACTTACTTGTTTATTTTGCAGGAAAATGGATGGAGAAGGATGGTACATGAGTAGAAGACATATAGAAAGCAAAGGAAAAAAAAACGTCGATGTGTTTGGAATAAATTTTTGGCTATTTGGAAAATTTTTCAAGAAGAAAATATTCAATATTTGAAATTTGAATATACGTTTTTTCAGGTGAGTATTCATATAAAATATTTATTTCGTTAATTAAAACAACAAAAGATATATTTTTATTTATGTTTCCAATCTGCATAATTTTTTTATTGATTTAATAAAGTTACATACCAAATTGTTAGGTTGTTACGATTTCACCACCTAGAATATGTATATTTGTATTATAATATATTATCTTGTTAGTATTTCATGAACGCAATCAATAACACTTGTGTGCTTTGATAAAGAGCTGCAACATACACATTATTGTACTTTGAGGTTTAACTTATTAAGACATTGTACTTTTAAAATTTTATCTAATTTACACATTTACCCTTTTTTTCTAATTTTAACTAAATCTGCTATCGACATGTAATTCCAGTTTGGGCAATTTTTATCAGTTGGATCTTATTCATACAATTCAACATACACAAAGATTTAGTATGTTGTCTCAGTTAATACATCAGAATACATGACAATAAAAAACGATTGGAAGGTAAATGACCATTCTAACCTCCAATTTATTTAAATATTTTTTTAACAATGTAAATATTGGACCAATAGTGTATTAATTTTTATATTACAAAAATCTCCCATGTCTAAGATCTTAAATAGGGATGATTCATGTAAAACAATTTTATGACACACAAGACCATTCCTTTAAAACTATAGCAATGTTCTTTGAAATAGGGACATTCTCTTTAAAATTTTAAAAAGCAGGGACCAATTTGGTCATTTATCAAAGTAAAATGTTATAATTGGGAATCCATAATCTGTTAACAGTTGAAGATAATAATCCACACACGTTATATTTGGATAATTTACAAGTTGAAGATAATAATCCACACACGTTATATTTGGATAATTTACAAAGTGCAATGCAGTAATTGGAAGAGAATAAAGTAAGATGTTATAATAAACAAAAAAGAAAGTATATTAGTATTTCTTTCATTTAGTCTAATGACAAAAGCTAAATATAGTTTGTTGTTATTTACAACAACTCACAAAAGAAAAAAGCAATACTTTATTAGTATTTACTACAAATCACAAAGGACAAAGAAAGATAAAAAGGATAAATGTGTTTATGTATATGTTTGGCAAATAGCATGCAAGTAAAAAAATGGAAGTATTCATAGTAATATGAAATATGTGTGTATGCATGTGTTTGATAAGTAACTGTACTATATTCATAGTAATAAGAGAAATTATGTTTTATTTTTAAACGGTGATTCACCTTTTTGGAATGTAAATCAATAAAAATAAATGTTAAAATCTAATTTTTGTCTAAAATTTCAACCAAATGCATAATTAAACGAAATGTTGAATGCACAATTCCAATTCTTGGCTGCGAATGGATTACTAACATGTCATGAAATGAAATTTCGAATTCCAAGTCTGATGGAATCCGCGGTTCCATTACTTACCTGCGGTTTCTAACATCATGAAATGGAATTTCAAATTTCAACATGCACACAGTGAATAACAATAAAAAAAAAATTTAATATCATACCTTAAAGCAATAAGAACAGCCGACTTGAAGATTGCCTACAACGTTTTCTTTATCTCTGAATTTTGGATTCGCTGTGAAGGAAAACAACCGTGAGAATGCATTTAAGATAAATTTATCTTCAAAATTGCGTTTTTTTAGGACTTGATATCACTATATATTTGAAAGAATTTGAAAGATACGCTTATCTTTAGAAATAAAATAAAAATTATTTAATTACCATTAATTTGAATTTTGCAGGAATAAGTCAAAATCAACTCCAGAAATGTAGCACTCGTTTTTGTTGTTTGAAGGGTACTATCGGGAAAATCAAAATCAACCTGAGACTTTAATGGAGGTAATTGCATCATTTTTGCGAAGATGTCGTCTTTATTATTTAATTATAAATTATAAATTATTTATTTATAAATATAAATTATAAATTATAAATTATAAATATAATTAAAATTTATATATAATAAATGAATAAAATAAAATATGATATATGTTATTATCCAGGTGATGGCATAAAAATATATTTTACTGGCCAGAAATCAGGTTAAAACCCGTGGAAACCACGGTTAAGGAAAAAAAAATTATTTATAACTCAAAATCGTAATGATTAATCAAATATTTACTAAAAATGTATTAACAATATTGAATAATTATATTGTTATATTATAACATCATTTTCTTCGGATAAACCAAAAAAACATAATAATCGAAACAAACAATTAAAAATTAAATTAATACTTAGATTAAAAACTATTCCTACATAAAAGCTTTCATTTCTCATACGTGGGATATGTGGCAAAACAATATCATGATGTATACTCCATTTCTCATTCGAAACAATTAAAATTGCAACATATCACTTGCAGTATAAGAACATCCAAGATTGAGATTGTTTCTATTCGATGTTGTTTAAATACATTCTTTTTACTTTTTGAGTTGTTTAACCCCATCCATCTATTGAACCCCGTGGGCATACTCACTTAATATGAAAAAATCACTAAATATTAGTGTAGATTTGTCACACCAGAAAAATAACATAAAGAGTAGAAATAAGTTACCAATTATATACCATTCCTAAATTCAGAAAGAAAGAAAGAAATTTGATATTAACATGCATATTAAATCAAAAGTAGAAATAAGTAATTAGATCATCCACCTCAACCCACAACCACACTAACATATACACACTAAAACATGAACATAAACACACACACACACACAGTAACATGAACATCCTAAAACACATTTACATAACAGGTCGTGTTTAAAAATAGGGATGGAAAATGATATTATTTAAAAGAAAAAAAATATATTAACAATTATTTTTTTCAAAAGATCAAAATCAGTAAGTTGCTTTGTTGTCTCCGCATGTAACTTGGTGGATTCTTCTTTGTTTATAAGCTGATTTGAGATATAGTGCATGCAATTAGCTGCAAGAAGCATCCAACATTTGAGATCCAAGTGGCGGTCTTTAATTGGATATGTGAGGCACGTAGATAATCATGCAAACCAGAAGATAATGTATGGTGTAAGGGGATGCCAAAACATTTGAACAATAATATTTTGTTTAGTGATATAACTTTTGTAACATAAACAATTCCATGCAACACAGAAACATATATATATATATATATATATATATATATATATATATATATATATATATATATATATATATATATCCTAATTCTAATAAATAATTATCCAATTGCCACGTGGCAATCTCTCAGCCTTCCCCAAAGCTATTTTTCCCACTCAAATGTCTAAGTGAATTTTCAAAACTACCCATTTGGTCGATTCAATTTACAGTGGAGAAAAATCAGGAGTGTCAATTCACCTTCTCTCCAACTCTACTTTTCTTTCCTTTGTTTTAGGCGAGTAATCCATCTAAATTAGGAATCCAAATATAGAAAAGATGATATTATCCCAATAAATCAGAAATTTGTGTCGCGAATCAAACCTTCCCCCAATTTTCGGTCTATCATCTTGCATTCTTCCAAAATTTGTTACCTAAATTATGTGATCTCCTCCAATCTCTCACAAGTTAAATATTCTTATGATAACTGCTTGTGCATAGCCCTTCTCCTTCTTCGCCACTCTTCTCATGTAACTTTTTATTTTTTTGGTTTAGGCTAAAGCAGGATCGCATCCTCAAATTGTAAAGACGTATCCTCAATTTAATTCCTTTGGACCTGCTAAATGCCCGTTCAATCATAATCGAAGGTAAATCGATATGTGTTCATTAATTTCATTCTTCTTTTCCTTCAATTTCTCAATAGCCAATAGGCCTCGATGTTTTCAATTTTTATTCTCTTTCCTATTTTTGTTCGATTAATCCCAGGCCAGTAAACTAACATGTGTTTTCTGAAATTTAATCAATTTTTGTGCTTGATCATTTTGTGTATGGGGTATTTTTTATGGGAGTAAGGAACTTAAAGAGAAGACGGTTACCACTCTTCACGCCAAATCCATTCAGCAGATATAACCAAAAGCATAGGGAAAATATGGTGTATTAAACAGTTTCTCTATTTTATTTTGTTTGTGGGTTTTGTTGCACCAATAGTCGTTGGGATATCATAATGCATACCAACCGTTCGATTAAATGCTTGGGTTAAAATATTGGGAAATAACTCACATTATTTGGTTTTTGTCATCTTTGAAGTGTGAACTTCGCTTTCAATGAATCCACAAAATAGAGGGAAAAAGTCCATATCACGAATTATTGTCAACAATCATTTTTTTCATTAAGATATTGTTGGAAATGAGAGATTCAGTGGAAGTTAAGGATGAAGATTTCGGGTTGGTTTGAAAGGATGTATATGTGAATGCAAGTTTTAGTTTAAAATATATTTTAAACATTCATAACCACATGTATTGATATATTATTTTCTAGGCTTATATGGACATGTTGTGTTTTTGAAATAATGCATGAAATAGGGCTTACACCGTGATATTTTTTTTTGCAGATATCTGAAAGGTGTTAAACACTTGAACATGAGATTGTTTCTTAACGAAAAACATACAAGTTAAGGATATTTATCTCACTATCCATCCATACAGGTTAGTGCTTTCATTTTAATGCTAAATGACTAATTGGTAACTTTCTTCCGCTTCTGTTTTTTTTTTTTTTCTAAAGTCAATAAATGCATCATTTTTATTCATAAAATTCTGAAATACTGAAAACCATTTTTGTATTTTTGTTTCCTGGTGTGTTGCTAAGTTCTTCCTTCCGGTTTGAGTTTTTAAGAGCAAAATAGTCATTTAAGAGTTAACTAAAATGGTTGTTAGAGTTAACAACACATAGACCCAAGATATTGAACCTTGAAATAAGGATCAATATTCAAAATGTTTTAATTTTGGACTAATAACATGAAAATCAAAAAGTATAGGGTTCATCTGTGTGATTTCTCCTTTCGGTGTTGCCATTTTTTATATTTTAGATTTTGATTGTTGAAAACTTTCCACTTTTTTGCCTCTAAATCAACGAAGGCGTTGCAAGATTTGATATATTTGTTTGGATGCATAGATGGTTAGGTATATGCAGTATGGGAAAGAATTAAGTTCTACAAGCAAATAAAAAGGTGACCATATTACAATTGCAATCGGAGAAAACATTTTTTACAAACTTTGAACAAAACTTTGAGTTTCAGAACATCCACCTTAGATACCTGATGTAATTTTCTTTTGCTATCGTTTACATTTTTTGTAGTATATAAATTGTATCTTGATTAATTTTAATTTTTGCAAGGCCTTTTTGATATTTTTAGTTTAGTAAATGATTATGTTTACGTTGGTCTAAATGGCATGGCTACATTTATATTAATGTAAATGACCGATTCGATGAATGTTTATTTTTAGTTAACATAGAAGTTTTGTAATCAACAATTATAATTTTACATAAATAAAAAAACATAAATCTTTTAATTAATAATTTATTTAAAGTAATTGATTAATAGTTACGATTTTTTACCATAAAAAATTAATTATTTTTGAAACCGTGGTTTCCACGGGTTATAACCTAGTATATATATATGTAATTTAAATGAGGTTAAAAACATAAAATTGTTATAATAACCTTTGGGTTTAGTTCAAAGATGGTTTGACTCTTTTTTCTTCCACACCCATAACAATTGCTCCTATGCTGGCTTGTCGATTATATAACTCTATCCTAAAAAAATCAAAAATCAAAGCAAATCTAACTCCAAAAACCTAAAAAGTAAATAAAAACTTGAATTTTAGAAAAATTAATAATCCATGTGAGTGTTTATACATGTGTCAAATTACATGGCACCAAAACGTAATAACTTATTCCATGTCATTATAATTCAAATCACCAAGTTATGGTAAATAAAAATAATAATCCATGTGAATGTGTTATACCGTTTGTTATGGTATATTGTTGATAGTTGAATACCCTAATAAAAATAATTTAAAAGTACAATGATATAATAAGAAAAAATTAAAGTAAAATGTTGTAATAAGATTAACATATAAAGTACATATTGCTAATTCTTACATTTTTCCCTTTATTACTTATTTTACCTGATTGTGTTGTGTTAAACTTAAACCATTGAAACCATGCTTCTAACCAAAAGACTCTACAAAAAAAGAAGAAATATCATTTATTTTTCTTGCAGAATATTTGTTTTTCATCATGCCACAAACCATATCTGAAAAGCAAGGTTCATTTTATCAGTTATATCATTAATATTTGAATTACATTTTTTTTATTCACAAAAAGTAAATTGAACTTGTAAGACTAAAAACAATGTTGGTGGATTTCCATTACTCGGGCTTTCAACAAAAAATGATGTAGGTACCTTACGGTAAATATATAAGAAATCATTTTCACAAAAAATACTACTACAATAAAGTCAAGATCAATGGCACCTTAAAGCTTCAACTCCTAAAATTTTCTCATGTGGAACAACAAATTCTCTAGATACCTTATGGTAACATATTAATACATATTATCATTAAAAATGTATATTGGTATTATAGATCATGAAATGGAAATGCATTACTATAATGTTTATATAAAAACCAAAACAATAAACAAATGAACATAATGAAAAAAACTAAAATGAACCATTGTCTAAAAATTTGTCCAATAAACACCAACATTTCCAACCAGTTTTAGTACCAAATCAAGGAACATTATTGTAAACCAAACCAAGATGAAAGTAATTATTTTTTTGTTAAAACAAAAAACAACTCACTTTTCCACTTTTGGAACTAAAAGTGGAATTCCGTCTCCCATTGATAGTCTTTTAGATTTTGTTGAACTCAAATCACCTCCACCATCAACATCATAAACGTCATGGAGGTTGCGCTTCAAATCACCTGATATTTTCATTGGACTTGTTGCGGTTGATTTATCAGCTGTTGAGGGAGTAAAACTCTCATCCGTTTGTGATATGACATCCTAAATTAAAAAAACATAAGTTGACAATTGGAATAATTAAATATAAATAAAAGTTAATAGGGGAATATAATATACCTTTTGAACATTCTGAACAACTTCATCTGATTCTAGGGGTACTTCATTTAAAGACACTGATTGAACACTCTAGAAAATAAAATTGAAATATGTAAAACGTTATGTATCTAAATAAAAAACAAATAAAAATGTTGAACATCATAACATTATGTACCATAAGTTCTAGTTTACTTTCCAATTCGGAAACAATGGACACATCTTCTGTAAGTTTGACAATGGTGTAGATATTGTTATCGTTGGTGACATTGTAGGATGTAATATCTACAAGAAACGCAAATTTGCGGTTTTTCAAGACGTTCATTTGATTTGGAAATAGTTCCAAACTGTCGCCGGCCTGTAAGAAAGTTGTGTAATATATTAAAACCAATAGTGTTGTTATTAGATAGGAATAATATTAATAAAATATTATACCGTTTCATGTATTTTTTTCAACTCAAATACACTGATTTCCAACAACCTTTTTGCTTCTCTATCAAAAAAAGTAAATCTGATGGTACCGGTATGATCTTGGACGTTGATAGGAATTATATACCTAAAAAAAATATTAGATTAATACTAATTTTGTTGAAAAATGAAACGATTAAATTAAATAGATATGTGTATACTTTAGAACGGTATGAAAATTTGAACCGTTGCAAGTTGCATTTTTACACTTAACAACAACACTATCTTCCATCTTTCCGGGGGCGGTATAGGAAAGATTGGTTTGGGGCACATTGTTTATCCTTCTTCCACATTTGTAGCACGCATCGTAATACCAAGGTAGATTTTGTCTTATATTGACGATGGTACCAACTAATAGAAATTTCATTTCCTATATCAAATAAAATGTAAAATTAAATTAAAATACAATGTTTAAATTAAATTAAAACATATAAAGTAAAGAAAATATACCTTCAGTGGTTCTGTGATCTCACAAACAGTTTTTAAAGGAAATTCCCCTTTAAAATCATCTATATAAGAAGAAGAGTAGCTTGGGAGTGTAGTTATACTTTTTTCAGACATACCTCCATTATTATCAGCTTTCAATCTGTAATGTTTAAAAATATATGTAAAATTGTATTCATTTAAAAATAATTATAACATAAATAAGTTTAAATCAAAATAAACTAAAAAACTAACTCTTTCTTAAACTCATTAATTTCAACAATGTCAGAATTAATGAACATTTTGGTTACATCAAAATGACTTTGGGCTTGACCAATTCCTGTAAAAACAAATTAGTCAATAAAAGTAGATTGGAAAACATATTAGCCAATAAACTACAAACCATCCCAAACGTTAAGTTTCACAAACTGCATCACTATAACAACACAAGTAACCGTGGTGTTACTTTTAAGGTACTGTGACATTTGGTGTGCCTGACTTCCAAATATAGTGACATTGAGGTGTACAGACCTATATAAAAAAATAATTTAATTAGTATGAAAAAATATGATTGAAAATAATAAAAAATTTAAATAAACATCATCCCACTGTAATTTGCTAATAGTCATCTTTATGTAATGTCTTGATGGATTAGGATTTCTTGTCTCAAGTGGCCTGAATGAGACAATTTGCCCAATAACATCTACAGAATTTTAATTAAAATAAATATATAAGGTTAAGTTAAATATGTATATACTAACATTTATAATAAATGACACAAGTTATAAAAGTGACTTGAAGAAAAATAAACAACTAACCAAAAAATGAGTCTCTTGGGCATTTCTGTTCAATGATACAGTTAAAATCAGCAAACACAAAACCATTAACTGGATCAGAAAAATCATCACATTTTTTTACAATACTTTTCCAATCCAAAGTTAAGGTTTGTTTGTGGCCGGTAACACTAAAACCATTTTTAACAGCCGCCATGTTTGGTTTTAAAATGATATAACTTTCACCCTCCTTTAAAAGGTCACGAAATTTGGAAAAGTTTTGGTTGAAAACACGAGATTGGTATTTTGTACCCTGTTAAAACAAAGAAAAACAATTATTCATTGAAACAAATGTAATATTGAGTTGGTTTAAAAAATATTAACCAACCTCCTCGTCCATGACGATCATTTCAATTGCTAAAACCTGGTTATTTTTTATAAAATTCCAAATCTTTAACACTCGTAGTTTGAGATGCGAATCATCAGCAATAACTTCAATGTCTTTTAGGTATAGTTTATTGCCGATATTCATTTCTTGCAAACAATTGATAGAATATGAAAAATAATATCCATTTTCCTGTTTTCATTTAAATTTAAAGCATATTAGTGTTGTACTGAAGACCATGAGAAGCAATAGTACCAAACAGAATTCAAAAACACACATACAATAAACATATAATTTTATTTAAACATTTATATTTAATTGGTCTATATCAGTGTGTGTGTTGATATATATTTATGACCATGGGCAAAAGGGTCATTTTTTTAATTATTGAGGTGGTAGACATACAATTAAGTAATTAATCAGTTAGGCAGTGAGACACATGCATTAGCTGATTAGAAATCAGAGAAAAAAACAAACAGACATTATAAATTTCATTCTAAAAATGATTTAATTTTTTAATACAATCATAAACTAAAGATACAAATTAGCTATTTGAGAAACATTTATATTTAATTGGTCTATATGAGTGTGTGTGAATATATATTTATGACCATGGGCAAAAGGGTCATTTTTGAAATTATTGAGGTGCTACACATACAATTAAGTAATTAATCAGTTAAGCAGTCACACACATGCATTAGCTGATTACAAATCAGAAAAAAAACAAACATCTGGTACAAAAACAATGTTTATAAATTCTGGTTTTTAATTTCATTATTAATGACATGCTATGGCTAATTACAAATCGGGGAAAAAGGAAACAGAGAATCGCGACATGTAGATGAACAGAATCAATAATTATAAGATCATAACCAAACATCATGACTTAAACCAATAAGAACAGCCGACTTGAAGAGTTGATAACAGTGCGAAATACATTGAAATAGAAACATATATCAGACGACTTGAACATGCACACAGTGAATAAGAATCAAAAAAAGAAGTTAATATCATACCTTAAACCAATAAGAACAGCCGACTTGAAGATTTCCTGCAAAGTTTTCTTTTTATCCGTTGTTTGGATTAGATGTGAATGAAAATAACCGTGAGAATGTATTTAAGATTAATTGATTAGGTAAATTGCGTTTTTTTAGGAGTTGATATATGATGATATATTTGAAAAAATTAGAAACATACGGTTATCTTTAGAAACAAAATAATGATAATTTAATTTGAATTCATTTAAATTTTGCAGGAAGAAGTCAAAAAGAATCGCAGAAATCAAGCAGCCGATTGGGTTTCACAAGGGTAGTATAGGAAATTGACATTAAGTGAAAAGTATGGGAAAAATTGCTTTGGGGGGGGCTATGTGAATGCCACGTGGCCTATTTTATACTTATTTATTATATTAGGGGATATATAACGGCTTATTTAAACTTTAATGAAGAACAATCTACTACAAAACATATAATAAACGAATAAATAGATACATACGTAAACCAATACATACCAACAATTATATTTATCAAGTTTAAAGAGCAAAAAAGTTAGGCCATGAAAATAATGAACCTCGCCATTTTAGGGTTAGAGGTTTTGGGTACCAAAAAGAAACCAGAAAAATGAAGGGATAAGTAAATTATATTTCCATTTATCCATAATAAGTATGAAATGTTGGTACTTTTAAAAGTTCCTGGTTGATAACCATTGCAAATCTTATAAGTAAAAATTGGTTAAGCAAATAAATTACCATCAAACGAAACAAAGTTACATACTTCACTCAAATGAGCATACTCAACAGATTTTGGTTACCACCTGCTAAATCATATATGATCAAAAAAGAATGAAACAAAAACTCATTAGAAAAAAAAATGAATTATATCTAGATTCGTTACCCCCGCTTTGCGGGGGGCAGGGGGTCGGTTGTAGTGTTTGTATCGCGTATCTCATACTTTGTTAATGGAGCGGATGATTATATAACGGAGCTGGTTTAAAAGATGTTATTCATTTGAAACAATGATAAAGCATAAGAAGATTACATCATAAGCATCAAACGATATCATTCATTACTTAGTGTTTAATTACAAAAGTGTCCATTCATTAAGAGATAGGTACTGGACATTTGATTACAAAAGAGTTGGGTTTGTTTCTTTATGGGACTTGGTGGTCGTTGATGATTTTCTTGCAGATCTCGGTTGTTGGAGCCATGTTCTCTTGCATTGCCTGGAAGATGTCGAGCATGATCACCGTGTCTTGATCCAGGTCGTTGATGAAGGTTTTGGTGACGACAACATGTCTGTATGGCATTTCCTCTGAAGCTTCGTTTATCATGCCTTGCCTTGTTTGGTTGATGCAGGCGAAAGTGTTTTGGACCATGGCAAGTGCTTCCCGCATTGTGTCGAGTTGGTTTTGCAGTTTCTCCATGATGGTCTCCATCTTCTGTGATTCGTGTTTGGTGGAAGGATGATCAATCTGGGGTGGTTTTTTATAGCTGAGGATTTTGGTTGTTGGACTGCATTTATTGGAAGTCATTAATAAGTGTTCTGATTTGTTATAGATATAGGGCGACGGCTACCGAAAATTTTCCTTTATTAGATTAATTTGATTGTTTGGCGCAGGTGTGGTATTAAATGGGATCTATCTGGGGAGATCTTTGACCAGTGGCGATATCTTTGTTTTGGAAAAGGGGAAATTTTGCTATTCAGAATTGATATATGTGCTTTATTCAGGATTTATATATATATATATATATATATATATATATATATATATATATATATATATATATATATATATATATATATATATATATATATATATATGGTTTTCTTGATAGAATAATTCCGGGTAATATTTAAGTGTATTGAGTTATGTAATTTTTGTCTGATTTGGTATGATATTAAATATGAATATGTCATTGTATTCATAGTATTAGATATTATCGGGTTCATGTTTGGAAACGTAATCTATATTTAAATAACTATATATGGTTACTTGTTTTGTGAAATTATGAGTGTGTCGAGGTATGCAGACGATGTTTCGTGTTTGGTGGAAGGATGATCAATCTGGGGTGGTTTTTTATAGCTGAGGATTTTGGTTGTTGGACTGCATTTATTGGAAGTCATTAATAAGTGTTCTGATTTGTTATAGATATAGGGCGACGGCTACCGAAAATTTTCCTTTATTAGATTAATTTGATTGTTTGGCGCAGGTGTGGTATTAAATGGGATCTATCTGGGGAGATCTTTGACCAGTGGCGATATCTTTGTTTTGGAAAAGGGGAAATTTTGCTATTCAGAATTGATATATGTGCTTTATTCAGGATTTATATATATATATATATATATATATATATATATATATATATATATATATATATATATATATATATATATATATATATATATATATATATATATATATATATGGTTTTCTTGATAGAATAATTCCGGGTAATATTTAAGTGTATTGAGTTATGTAATTTTTGTCTGATTTGGTATGATATTAAATATGAATATGTCATTGTATTCATAGTATTAGATATTATCGGGTTCATGTTTGGAAACGTAATCTATATTTAAATAACTATATATGGTTACTTGTTTTGTGAAATTATGAGTGTGTCGAGGTATGCAGACGATGTTTCGTGTTTGGTGGAAGGATGATCAATCTGGGGTGGTTTTTTATAGCTGAGGATTTTGGTTGTTGGACTGCATTTATTGGAAGTCATTAATAAGTGTTCTGATTTGTTATAGATATAGGGCGACGGCTACCGAAAATTTTCCTTTATTAGATTAATTTGATTGTTTGGCGCAGGTGTGGTATTAAATGGGATCTATCTGGGGAGATCTTTGACCAGTGGCGATATCTTTGTTTTGGAAAAGGGGAAATTTTGCTATTCAGAATTGATATATGTGCTTTATTCAGGATTATATATATATATATATATATATATATATATATATATATATATATATATATATATATATATATATATATATATATATATGGTTTTCTTGATAGAATAATTCCGGGTAATATTTAAGTGTATTGAGTTATGTAATTTTTGTCTGATTTGGTATGATATTAAATATGAATATGTCATTGTATTCATAGTATTAGATATTATCGGGTTCATGTTTGGAAACGTAATCTATATTTAAATAACTATATATGGTTACTTGTTTTGTGAAATTATGAGTGTGTCGAGGTATGCAGACGATGTTTCTTTATTATTGTTTATATTACATAGGATACTTGTTACTTTTGTTTACTACAAAGGTAAAATTAGTAACCGAATTACATAGGATACTTGTTACTATTGTTTACTACAAAGGGAAAGTTGGTATTTGAATGGGAAGTGGGACTTGACGGTCTTCTTCTTTGTTGGTTGTTATTCCGGGTTTATTTTTTTTTATTTTTATTTTTTTTTCTTTTTTTTTTTCTTCTGAAATGTTGTTGTTGGTGGGCCTGTCATAGAAGAATTTAGAAGGTATTAGTAATGTTTTTTTTTTTAATTTGGTGTTTATTTTTGACATCATAATATTTTCATTTACCTGGCGGAGTAAAGGTCAGGGTGCGGACGACAGGACGTGCAGAATCACTTGCCTCAGGTGTTTCATTATCCGATCGGATTCTTTTCGTCAGTGTTTGTGCGGGTGTTGTTGGGACGGGTGTCTCCGGTGGTGTAGTTGACTGTTGGATGTCGATTATTATGAAACGGATATTGTCAGGTGTTGATGCCCTCAGCATTGATACACATGGTGTTGGTTTGTTCCTTTTGGTCGGTCATGATTGAAGGCAAGGTGTTTCTGTTAGTCAGCGGGTTGTCGGATATGAATTGTTCGAGCGGTGATTTTAATAGCTTATGACATGATATTTCAGACAATATTGCGGGTATGGTATCCGTTGTGTCCACTATTGTAACGGTTAGTTTGTATCTATATACATCAAGAATCTGTAAATAGTATGATCATTGAATAGTGGTTTGTTTGTGTGATTTTGAAAATGCTTACATTTAGGCAGACTTTTCTATTAGTCCATGTGCACTGCAATACCATTGGGGGCCTCTTCTGAAAATCGGATCTTTGCAGATTGGACATGTTGTTTGGTACCAAATGTTTTGGAAGTGATATTCCTTGATTGAGGCGTTCACTATGAAAGTTTTGTCCTATAAATATAAGGTAACCGAAAGTGACAATCTTAAATGGACTGTATTAGTAAACACCAATAGTATTGTTATTGTCTTACCAGCAGGTCGGATTTGGTTTTCAGTTTTATTTGGTGTAAGGTTGTAGGCGATCCCGATAACGTAGGCATTGGCCTTTAGGGTCCTGTAAATCTGTAAAGCTATTGTTGTTGGTATAAAATTTCATTTATATATATCGTATAAAAGTTTGGTAATTTATGTGACTTACAAATCTACGAGGGCTATTGTCTCCGGTATATTGTGGTTGACATAGATACGCGTCGCATGTGATGATCCGTGTCGTAGAACTCCTACACCGATGATATTTTGTAGTTAAGGGTATTAGGAGATGTGGTGTGATAGTGGTGATGCACATACATATATATATATATATATATATATATATATGTGTGTGTGTGTGTGTGTGTGTGTGTGTGTGTGTAAGTTTGCAGAATATGATACCATAGGATTTTGACGGTTTTAAGTTAGTCACCGCAACGACAGTTGTTGCAGATAGGTGATTTAGGGAGGCACGGTCGAATTTTTGCGTATTTGTTATGCATTCCTTCCATAGATTAATCGTGAGTTCACTGCCACTGATAAAAAAAGAATTTGTATGTGGTTAGTTAGGGATGATGGAATTTATGAGTGTATTTTGGTGGTTAATATATATACCTTTCGTCACTTAGTATAAGCAATACAAATGGTTCTCCATTTGCTTTTGTGCAATCCCTTATCTTCGAGAGAACGCTAATGAAGTCGGTTTGTAAGTAATTGCATAAGCTGTTGTGAGGGTTAACAACTTTGAGAGTCTAGGAAATCAATGGAACAAAGCGTAGTAAGTAAATTTTTTAAGGATGGAAGTGGTTATTTATGGTGTAAAGTGTATCCCTGTATCCATTGGTAAGTTATCAACTTCTGTTAGTTTTCATATCAAAGGAATATAATCAGTCAATTAGGAAAAAATTATAGATGTTGGTAATTTAGTAGTAAAAATAGGTTCAATATTCTATACAGGTAATGTGTAGTACATATTTCTATTTTGGTTATATGGATAACATAGTGAAAACCTAGATAGTATGGTGGTGTTTCTCCAAGTTCAATTAGTTGTGACTTTGATACAAAACGAAACCAAGTTTTTGGAATTGTGATTGTGTCTGGAATTTGCTGTATGCTGGACTTCAGACCAACATCAATATAGATATCGTTTTCTAGAACCTTTTGATACCTATCTAATTCGGGGAAGCTATAGTCCGATATAATATAACATTGTGTAACATTGAAAACAGATTCAATGAAGTTCTGGTTTGTTCGCTGTCCAAGAATTTGGATTGCATCCGCCTGTAGAAAGATATTATCTTTATATTAGATTCAATGACATTGCTTGTGTTTTTGTTTTTTGTAATGTGCATCATCTGTTAACAAAACGTGTTTATTTGGGCAAGGGACCAGTTGGTTTTTCTATGTGAACTTACATATTTGTCGACAGCCAGGTACCAAGTTTCGTATTGGCGGATATCGTGTTTCCATTTGCGTAGTATTCTAACCTGTAAGGGGCCTCCAATACCCTCAGCTTTTAGTTCAGAAATTGTCGTCATTTGCTGTTTTTGTTTCCTAATATTAAAAAATATATATACAGGTAAGGTCTATATTTTGAGTGTCAATATAAAATAGAAAAAAATAAGTTGGGATTCTGTAAATGAAATATTGTATATGAATAAAACGAAAAGCAGTAATCTTGTTTAAAAGTTGGACAGGGAGTGATACTGTAGACCTCTGATGAAGTAATTTTTTGTAGTAAATATCTGTAAATGATATTTTTTTGTTTCGTTTGATCTACAACAGTCAGCATTGTTAAGCAGTATTCTTATCGAATCCGGTGATGTTGCTCGGGAGAGGGCAACATAAAGTTGGCCATGCGCAAAAACGGGTTGTGACAAATAGATTCCAATCTTACGTAGTGATTGAACTTGACTCTTATTGATGGTCATTGCGTAACAGACTTTAACTGGAAACTGTTTACGTGAGAAGACGAACGGTAAATCTGATGAATTGTGTATAAACTTTATGTGTGGTATATACACACGTTTTCCGATCAAGGTGCCCGTTATGATTTTTTCTTCAATGACGGTCGGTAAAAGTTGTGAAACAATCAATCTGGTACCGTTGCATAAACCTTCTTTCTGATTTATGTTTCTTCAAAGCATTATTGGGCAGTCGATCTTAAGTAGAAGCTCATGGGGTGGGATTCCTGGGAAAGTTAGTTGGTTTAGATATTCGATTGGATAGAGGTCTTCCAAATCTGATGTGTGTTTTCCATTGGGTTGCATCTAGTCAGTACTATTGTATACCCTTGCAAGTGTACTGACCAATTTCAGAACTTGACAGTTTATCTCGTCCGCTGCGTCGTTTGTGGGACAAACTATTGCTCTTGCTGAAAGTTGTGATGCAGTCGGCTGATTAAGTGTGTCATCCCCATACACAAAATCTATTAAGGTTTGTAACGAATTTAGCGATGGTGATATTAGGAGTGAAGGTGGGATCTGTATCTAGCTTGAGTCTCGTGGGTCATCCTTGTCAGGCACTCCAATATGGCCATCTCCAATATCCAGGACCCATGTGGCAAAGTCAGATAAATTCATTGAGGAGTGGGGTACTGTGTTAGAGGGTTCAAGTCTCATGTTCGTATGCAGAAAATGAATTTTAAAATATAGCCATAAATACGAACTCGGTAGACTCAACCCTATAATTTCTGAACTTGTGCTTCTTGGTACAACGGGTAGAGTCTGACGGAAATCACCACCAAGAAGGACCGATATTCTCCAAATGGTTGTTCTTCACAGTCTAGCACATCTCTAAGTGAGCGGTCCAAATACTCAAAACATCTTCTATCACTCATCGGTGCTTCGTCCCATAGTATGAGTGTTGTTTGTTGTAAAAGATCGCCAAGGAAGGTACGTTTTTTGATATCACATGATTTTTTGTTCTTTAAATCAATCGGTATTTTGAACCTTGAATGTGCGGTTGTACCGGATGGTAAAAGAAGCGATGCTATTCCGGACGCAGCGACAGCCAAAGCGATCTTCCCAATAGATCTTAAATGGGAAAGAATGGTCGTCCATAGGAACGTTTTACCAGTCCCACCGTGCCCATAGACAAATATTAGTACCTGTTTGTTGTTGTCAATGGAAGAGACAACATTGTTGTACACTAATCTTTTATGGTGATTTAGCTTTCGTATAAGGTTATTGTGATGTTGTCGTAGTTGTTCCTTATCATAGCTCATTTCTTCCAATAAGAGACGATTTCGTAGAACACCAGTCACGTCCAGTGACGGAACAGGAAGACCAAAGTCACTCATTGATTTGGATGGCACAGTGAACCGGAGCATGTCATCTAAATCATGAAGTAATTGTTGTTCAACAATCCCAGCCAAAGACGTAACTGTCTTGTCTGTTACCTCAACACTTAGGCTATGCAAATAGTCATCTTTCATCCTATCGCAAGCGGTGTTCCACAGCAGAAGTGGATTGCTAACCTCACAGAAAAGGAGTAGGTGACAGAAAAGCGAGCGTAGTTGTGATGCGGTAACCCAGGTTGCAGCTTCTGTAAAACACATCAACCACTCAACATCATCACTTATTAATTGAAGTGCATTAGAAGCAGCTCTGAAAGTTGGATACACAGTTCCAACTACAGTACGCAAATCCTTAAAAGACGTACATCCTTTCTGGTGACACAGTAGCATCCGTAAATAGAACAGCTCTCCAGAGGTAGGGTGTACAAATACAACGCGACTTACCATTTTTGATGATTCATAGACTCTCCGATCCTAGGATTTACTTGACTTATCCCATTTGTACTTTTTTGGATAATCCAGGTATGTCAAATCATGACCCTGAGTGTCCCTTGAATTGCTTTCGAACCAACCAAGGAGGGTAGTAGTGCTCGCATTAGGATTTTATAACACCTGAGGTATGGAACTGTCCCCATTAAAGATGATTTGTTGTATATTTTCTTCATGAACTTTAAGAACCTGAACCGGTGGATATCGATGATGTATGTGAAAATCTAATATCCGCCACGCTGCCTCATGTGGACAGATATACCGGCCATCCAAATAATTTTGTACCTCATTTATTGGACGACAATCATGATTCGTCCCTCTCTGATGAGTGGCAGTAGGCAATGAGGTAGATGCAATATCGGTATTTCCCTGTTTTTGGATGGTATATTTTACACGATCTGCACCTTTGTAAATGTACTTAAACAGATACTTAATCAACATGCTCCATCCACAATACTCCACATTTATATGTGCACGGAACCGTGAACATAATCTTTTGTTGTATGGTATAATGTATCCATTATCAAGAATTTGTCCAAATTGAGTAGTGTGGTGTGCAATTGGATTGCGTTTGTAACGTACGCATCCATCTGTGTCAAAAAAGGTTGCATCGAGAAATGGTTTCGAAAAGTGTTTATTACATTTTCCTTCCTTCATACATGTTGCCTTTTGGTTAAGTGGTCCGCGTGGACCGTGGATCATACAGGTTGTTATGGTATTGTACAAATCTGACTCATTATCTGGATCCGACAGCTCGATAGTTATATAGTTATCAACTTCGCTTGCAATTTTTATACGGTCCTTTGCTGATACCCACAGTAATGTATAACAATGTGGAAGGCCTCTTTTTTTGGAATTCAATAGTGTAAAGATCTGCAATAGTGTAGATTTAAAATAGATAATGAAATTTGGATATATATATATATATATATATATATATATATATATATATATATATATATATATATATATATATATATATACACAAAGGAAAATGAAACAAATAATACATATCTGTAACAACAGATAAAAGGATAAGATATATATACAGATGTACATTTCAAAGTAGTAACAAAACTGGTAAGCAAATAAAAACGGGTTTACGTATGAAATTTTGTGTAAAAAACTACCTCTTATATTTTTATAAATAAATGATAGCAGGGATAATTTCCGAAGTACATACAACAAATTTAAATGGCTGAAGTAAACATAATCCATTCAATATAAAGGTATATATGAGACAACATATATTAAAAATCAAATACAATTTTGTTTACCTAACCAAATGAAAATAATGAAGAAAGCAGACACCACTCAATAGGAACATATGTTCCAGAAAAAAAAATAGTGCAAAGTAAATAAAGTTTATTTCGGTTAATAGCCCTAAAACAGTGATATTCCAAAACTACCCCTGCAGTATGTATGTGTGTTTCTGTGTTCTAATCTGTACATAAAGAAGAAGGTTATGGGATGAAATACGTAAGCTGACAACATAAATGTATAATGGGTAGAGCGGGGAACAGAACATCTAATAATAAAAATGGATAACCATGTTTTATGGAACAAACAAATAACACATAAAAAGGTAAGATATATATACGAGTATAGGTTCGAAATTAGTTTTTAAACTGGTCAACAGATATATGCGAGTTCACGTATGAAATTTCGGGTAAAAAACCACATCTTATATTAATCTGCTCAATAAGGAGGTATAAGGTATATTTAACAAAAAAAATGCAAAAGTAAATAACGTTTATTTCAGTTAAAAAGCATAAAACACTCATATTCCAAAACTACCCCTATAGTATGTATGTGTGTTTGTGTCTTTTAGTTTGTACAAAAGGAGGAAGGTTATGCAATGAAATGCGTGATGTGATAACAGAAATGTATAATAAATACAGGGTGAAAAAAAACATCTCTTTTTAAAAAAAAATTATAATACATGTGACTGCAGCAACATACAACAAATTTTAATTGTTGAATCCAACGGAATCTGCTCAATACGGAGCTATATATCATACAAAAAATATTGGAAATCATTTACTTACCTAACAAAATGAAAATGATAAAGAATGCAGAAACACGTAAAAAAGAAGATATATTTAACAAAAAGAAAAACGAAAACTAAATAAGGTTTCTTTCAGTGAAAAACCATAAAACAGTCATATTCGAAAATGGTAACGTGCATATTAGTAAAGGCCTGTTAATCCAGAAGGGAACAACATATACAGGGAAAAAGTACAGGTGTTCAGTATAGATACTTTTAAAATAAAAAAACCATGAGGTTTCCTCTGTGAGAAATAATATTATTACATTATAGAAATGTATTATTCTAATGACACACTTGTAGTGTGAATCTGGTTTTCTATGGTTGATGTACAAAAAATATCAGGATTTCAAGAAAAATTATCAATTTAAAAATCCATAAAACATAAGAGGTACATGTTATATGACCAATGGAAATGAAAGGAACAATAGGTTAAATACAGTTTCTCTGCTTAAGGAAACATACAACATTAACGAAATAATAACCATTGAAGTAAGCAACAAAAAGTACAGTATAAAAGAAAAATAATATTTTTTTCATAAGACAATGTTGTTAGAAATAAATCCTTGAATTGTATATATGTGTTTGTATGCTTCAGGTTGTAAATAAAGTAGAATTGCATGAGATAAAAAATGTGGGTATATAACGGAATTAGACAGTGAGGACAGGGGCAGTCAATCTGCCAGAAAAGAACCTATTTATCATGTGAAAATAATCCAACGACACAAGGTTATTGAGAACTATTTTTTTATAAAATAAAATAATAGTACATTTAATAACTAAAAATACAGATTTCAATTATATATATATTTTTATATATAAATTAACTACATAAGTCATAAAGATGCTGCAAACAGAAGAATGTATTAATGATAAAGTAAATTTCATAATAAAGAAACAACGGATATCAGGATATGTAACCATATATAGTAAAAAAAAGAACTGAAAAAAGGTAAACAGAATGTGTACAATGGAAATTATTGTGTGTAACAAAACGAATTTTATATAGAAGATACCAATACATACAAAATCAGAATACAAAATCCAGATGGAAACATTAGTCAAAAAGAACTTAAAATAAGTTAGACAAAATGTGTACACTGGAAATTAATAAATATAACAAAACAAATTTTATATAAAAGATACTAATACATACAGAATCAACATACAAATTCCAGATGGAAACATCACATACATAATTTTTTTGTTGATAAAATACAGATAAAAGCGGATGTTATTAAAAAGAGTAGCCAAGTGGGGTACATACATGCTTCAACATCGCCAACGGTTTTGTCCTCTTTAAGAAACTGGATGAACACTCGACTAATTATGTATGCTCTACTATGCGTATCGGTTTGGTGATGCGTGTATCCATATACTGGGTGATCTCTGGCCATTTGACATTGCATGTAAAGGTGATAAAGTACTGTGGATTCCCATACACTCTACATATGGATAAAGCGTCTAGATAATGACTGTACATGAAATGGGGACCTCCAGTGAATGATGCTGGCAAAAAAAATTTGTTTTCCAATGGACCCTGCATCTCTATCACCCTTAGAAAGCGCATCGTACAAGCCACTAACATAATCCGAACGAAGATTTGATTGATGTCTGACAATGTAATCCAAACGACTTTCCTCTATACACGTATACGCATCTACCAAATATTGTTGAAAGAGACGTGATGAGTTGATAATTGGAGACCATATATGCTGGAAGGCATGGATATGATATGTGTAATACATATTCACGGTTAGATTCTGAGCATTTTCACCACTCCGATTCGCAAGCTTCAAACGGGGATACCAACCTTCCTCACCAAAAGGGAACAAAAGCGGGTATTGCAGAGGCATGTAGTTGGGATGTAGCTTATTGATACGCTGTGGATGACCCTGGTGCGAGTGAATAATTATGTCATATGTGGTAGATGTTGTATCATCCCCAATTACTATACATCCTAACGACCCCGGTAAAGGTAGTTCATATCTACAATCCTGAATGTGATTGAATAATCGGACAACATACGATTCCAAATCCATTTCTTCAGCCATCTGCTTTGCATTCTTAAAGGTTCGGACATATTCATTACTTTCAGCTAAAAACCGGCTCAAATAATTAATAACAGTCGAATCCAAAGTCATTAGTCTGGGACCGTCAAAAGCCCTCAACCGATTTTCAACTTCGTGATCTGTATCAAATAAGTAAAGCTGCAAAAACCTCGGTCCTTTTACAAGGTCGGGCGCGAGGGACCCAATTTTGTAACTGATTTGTCCGGAGACCTTAAAAACATACGGGCCACGACTATCATTCACGTCGTCATCTACATAAGCCCCAAAAGAAATCATCAAAAATATACTATTGTAAGCCCTAACATCCTTTAAAAATTTTCGACTTTCATACAGGGAAATAAACTGAGACGGAAACCTAGAAGGATACGGAAGAACAACACTACTGCCTCTACAGCAATCGATATACCTTGGGTGAGCAACTATCGACATATTAAGAGCCCTCTCTACGTACAAGAAAAACGCACCGTAATATTCACACACCCAGCTAAAATCACCGCTATCAATGTACTCAGGAAGAACCGAAAGGCCATCAAAACGCCGACACTTCCGACGACGACCGATCTGAACGGTAGAAAACGACACCGCACGGCATCACGGCTCCGCTTGGAGGAATCGAACAAGATATAAATACACGACAACACAACAAAAGTAAAGACAGCAATCAAAGCACAGAACAGGAAAAATAATAAGAAGCAAGTACAAATCTTACCTTACAGAGAGAAAGACGAAGGACGATGAAACGGCAGAAAGAAACACATACAGAGATGAAATAAGATGAGCAAAGAAAGAGAAACATCGATAAATTGACACGTCCGTTCTACAAAACCAAGAAACAAACAGTCATAAGCCACGTTGACAACACTATGAAATATTTACAAATGAACCCCTGAAAATGAAACACAATGGCGACATAATAAGTAAAGGGACCAAACTTGGATAAATTGTCAACAGTTTACTGTTAAAATTTATAACAAGTTTAATATATATATATATATATATATATATATATATATATATATATATATATATATATATATATTAATAGACAAAACTTCAAAAATGGACCCCGTGGTTTTCTAAAATATCAAGTTTAGTCCCTAAGTTCAAAAAACCTCACAGATGGTCCATGTGGTTTCAAAACTTTTAACAAATGGTCCTTTTCGCTAACTCCGTTAGTGTTTGGCCGTTAAGTGAAGGGTATTTCCGTCATTTCACAAAAGAGGGACCATTTATGAAGTTTTTTGTTATTTAAAAAATATATATTTATTTAATAAAGGGTCCCACCCTCTCTTTCTCTCTCTCTCTCTCTCTCTCTCTCTCTCTCTCTCTCTCTCCTTCTTCTTCTGCTATAACTAATGGAACAAAAAAACCCAACACCCTCATGTGCCTTCACCCTTTTACTTGTTGACCAGCCAAAGGCCAAGCCTTCTCTTCTTCATCTCAGTGGTACCAACTCAAGCCTAAATAACACCACCATCACTCTCCCTCCCTTTAACTTCTTCCCTCCCGAGGACAACCCGAACCTCCAACACCACTAAGAAACCTTCATCACCACCTACCATCTTCCTTGCCCCACTTTCTTTGAGTTCACGCTGATAAAACACAGTGGAGAGGCAACAGAGCTGCCACAACACGCAACCCATCACCGCCACTCGCAAGTCTGCCATCCATTGACATCATATTTGCTGCAGGTGTGAGTTTTCCGACCACCACCTTATACCCCTTCCTCTCGACTGAAAATCACCACCAAACACCAATCCCATTCGTTTTCTCTATTGATTTTGACCAAAACCCAACCAAAGACAAGGCCGAAGGCTACCAGAGCAACCTCCGACCACCACAGCAGGTCGCAGCTTTCAGCCAAAACACCTCAAGAACAAAGCTAAAAAGCATCCCTTTTTGTCTTTACCCTTTTTCAAGAAATCTTATTACAATATGTAAAGCTTTTTCGTTATTGGGTTCTCCGTGATGATTAAATCCCATCTTAGCCAAAAGCAAAAAAAGTAGCCCCCTTTTGTCTGTTGATTTGGATTAGGTATGTGATATGTTAGAATTCGATTAGTGGTAATGTAAATGGGTTCTCTTGAAAATGGAGTGTTGCCATTAAAGAGGGATCCGTTACTCAAATCTTCATCTAGAAATGAGAGAAACAATTCATTTGCGCAGAGACCCAGATCGAAATTTGCAAGATTTATGGTTTTAAAGAAGTTGGATTACTTGCAATGGATTTGTGTTGTGGCAGTGTTCATCTTCTTTATTTTCGTGTTTCAAATGTTCTTGCCTCTTTCTAGTGTCGAAAAAGATAGTGGAGAACAAAGTACAGAGGTCCAAGCTTATGGAACAATATACAGATGGTCAAGATCCAAACAGTAGTTGTTTGATTAAACGAGAGAGAGAGAGAGAGAGAGAGAGGGGAGAGAGAGAGACAGAGACCCTTTATTAAATAATTATATTTTTTTTAAATAACAAATAACTTCATAAATGGTCCCTCTTTTGTGAAGACGGAAATACCCTTCGCTTAACGGCCAAAAGCTAACGGAGTTAGCGAAAATGATCATTTGTTAAAAGTTTTGAAACCACAGGGACCATCTGTGAGGTTTTTTGAACTTAGGGACTAAACTTGATATTTTCGAAAACCACAGGAACCATTTTTGAAGTTTTGTCATTATAATATTATAATTTATAATATCATAATAAATACGTTATAAAAGTGTTCCAAAACACACGCACAATGAAGTGGATCCAACTTGAAGAAAAATAAACGTGTATTTTATGTTTGTTAGATAAGAGTTTTCATCCGTTAATCAAATTTTTGTTAAGAGTTTGTCATTTGATATGTTTGTATCATCTTTTGTTGTTGTTTCTTCTATCTATTAGTCGTTGAAATGAGATTCATATATTTCTATTTTAGAAAATGTGGTTGTTTAGTGTAAACTTTAAAAAATCTACACGTTATAGAGTGGATATTATTAAGTATCTATAATATAATTACAATACGAGATAATATAATTTGAAAAAGTTTAAATATAACAAGATAAACTCTATGCTAGTTATCGGATATATTAGTATCGCTAACCCCACCCCTTACAAAAAAAAAAAGTGAATTGGTGATGGACCAACACCAATCTTGGACCAAAAATGCTCTAACAATGGCATCATAAGACTCTTGGTGAAAATATCAGCTAGTTGTAAATGTGTAGGTACATAACGAATGCATAACTTTCCAGAAGCAACAAGCTCACGAACAAAATGTTAGTCAATGTCAATATGTTTGGCTTACTTACGAGAAACCGGATTTTGATCGAGAAAGATGGCATTGCAGTTATTACAAAGCAGTATTAGACAAATAGTAACACGTGTAGTTCACGAAGAAGATGGGTTACCCAAACAATTTCAGCTACAGTGTTGGCCATGGTATGATATTCGGATTCGCAACTGGAATGGGAAAAAATAGTTTGCTTCATAGGCACTCCAAGAAATTAGATTTTCACCAAGAAAAATGGAATACCCATATGTTGATCTTTAGTTTCAATGCAACGAGCCTAATTAGCATCCAAATAATGAAGAATTTTCGATTCAGGAGAATATCGAAAAATCAACCCATGAGAGATAGTACCCTTGACATACCATAAAATTCTCTTCACAACTTAAAAGTGATCATGTAGCACCTGGTTCCTGGTACGTGAGTTTTGCCTTAGTAATTGTGTTTTTGGCCGTGGACTCGGCGAGTTAGAGGCCCGAATCGCCGAGTAGAGACGAGACTTTGGGGCGTGGATAAGATGGTGACTCGACGAGTCCATATTAGGGACTCGGCGAGTCTGCGCTGCTTGATGAAACCCTAATTTCCAAGGGTTTGCACCCTATTAAAACACCCATTTGCGCCCCAACTCCGCCCCATTCACCCCCCAGAAGCTATCCATACGTTCTAGCTCTTGTTCTTGTGAGTTTGAGGCATTTTAGTGTGTGTTCTTGAAGATTTTGAGAAGGAAGTGGAGTAGATCAAGAGGAAGAGAAGGAAGCCAAGCATCTTAGTGTCCTCTTAGTGATTTCCTTGAGGTAAAACTCATTTTCCCCCTGTCTATATGCTTATAACTCCATTAAAGTCTTCCTTGAGCCCTTCCCCAAGCTTGTATGTGTTGGATTAATGTCTAAGTCCATAACTATATTTGGTATGTACTTGACCCGACCCGGCATGGTCCATTTGGGTTGCACTTCACCGACACAATTTATATGGATAGTCTTTTGAGAATAGTATATTTATGATTTATATTAATATATTATAAGTTCTAATATATTAATATGGAATCATATTATTTAATTAGTATTGATCAAGAATTAATTTAGAATTAATTAAGTGATCAAAATGAACTAATTAAAGATGGACTCTTATATATATGGAACGGGCCAAGTTCATTTAGGTTGGGCTAAGCTTTCATGGATAGTCCATGGAGTGTTTAACCCACGGATCATATGAAATGAAAGGTCATGGGTTTAACCCTAGTCTCCATACTATATAAAGATGCTCTTGGTTGGTGAAATTGGCACTAGTGTGGTACACAAAGAAGGGCTAGCTGATTTCACTAGAGAGAACCAAGTATCCATATTCTCTAAAGTCTTCCAAGGTGTTTTGCTGATTTGTGATTCCACTTGAGGCTTCCACACTATTGGGGCTAAGCTCTTAAAGCTTGAAGACATCACGCTACATGAAAAGGTATGTCATCTAACTAGTACTTTGTAGTATAAGAACTTCATAATATGCTAGTTAGTATTAAAGCCTTGGAAAGTTCTTATTTGCATGTATAATAGAGAAAACATAGATCCAAGGTTTATAGGGTTGCATGTACACCAAAGGAGTGCTAGAATGCTCAAAACCCAACAGTGGTATCAGAGCCTAGGCTTGTTTTCTTGTTATACTTGCAAAACTGCTTAAAAAAATCGAAGTTGTTGCTGTCTGATCATCAGACCAGGTGAGTCCATAAGGAGACTCGGCGAGTCCATGCCTAAAAAGTGATCAAATCGATCCAACTCGCCGTGTTGGTTAATACACTCGACGAGTTGGACCCCCAAACTGCATAAATACGACTTTTTTGGCTAGAATTGGACTAGGAACATTACCCTAAGATGTTTTTGAAGTTATAAACTTGATTTTGATGTGGTAATGTTCATGCTAATCCATTTTCAAAGATAATTGTCAATAGATTCATGTTTTGTATTAGTTTAAAGTTTAGACTAATTACATGCAAAAGTTTGATTTGAATTATCTTGTTCTTATTAGTTGCTTAGATTAATAGTAAAGTTGTGTGAAATAGTTGATTTCAATCCATTTTAATCCAAGAGTTGATTCCAAAGTGTGTTTTTGTAACTTGTCCTCAAGTTATATGAAAAGTCACATTTAAGAATCATAAAACTCATAAATGTTGGCAAATGTTACAAAAATGAAGAGTCTTGTCTCATTGAATGGTTTTATGACTCCATAACTTGTCCTCAAGTTATGGAAGTTCAAGAGTCACTTCATTAAATAAAAAAAATGTAACCTTAATTAATTCCATAAGTTATAAAATAAAGAAAAGTTAATTCTTTTATTAGTTTAAAGTCTTCCATAACTTGTCCTCAAGTTATGGAACTTGAAGAGTTTTTGGATTAAAACTACTTTAAACACATAAGTTATGGAATTAATTAGTTTTGAATAATTTCAAAACTTGCCCTCAAGTTTTGGAATTTGAAAAGTGTTCTCTTATGAATACTTTAATTCCAAGTTAGCCCTTAGAATTTTAAAAGTTAAAATTCAACCCTTATACTTCATAATATTAAAAGTTAATAATATATATATATATATATATATATATATATATATATATATATATATATATATATATATATATATATATATATATATATATATATGTATGTATGTATAAGAGTAAAGTCAGTCTTACCGTTAGTAGGCCTCATTCACGAAGCCGATCTATAAGGGGGGTATAAGGTTACTGCCTATAAAATGACAGTTTAATGGGTGTCCACTCTCACCCACCGCTTCCTTGACCGGTGGAGGGTCGTTAGCCAAACGGGTTTGACAGGACTATAATTCTCCCTTCATTAAAAGTATTAATGATAAATACTAAGTAACTAAACTCTTAATAATACCCAATCTTAGTTACTTAGGAAAATGTGAATAAGGTGCTAATCCATCAAATTACACTTTGCACTTTGTTTAAGTCGATTAGTGGAGCGTGTGTGGTTAACCGGCACACTAACTCGTCTTTAACAAGGTAGGCAAAGGGTAACTTAATGTTTATCATAGTATCGATGGAGCGTGTGTGGTTAACCGGCACATCGATTGAGGGGTAAACACTTAAGGGTACCAAGTAATTTGCATGGTTACTTCACACCTTGTTTTGTGATCCTCGGCATCCCAGTCACAAAACCTGAAGGGCACACTCGAGATTGAAACATGCCATTGAACAGTTCAATGAATCTCAAAAGATCTAGGAGTTTCAAATCCAATTAAAACCTAATAATAAATTTCGGTTATCTTGGTGGAAATTGGTGAATCGTCATTCACCTACCTTCAAATATTTTATAGTTTGGATTACGGCATCCCTCTTCTAAGTTATAAAATAGTTTGTTGGGTCCTAGCCTTAATATTTCATATTGGGTGTCATATTAAGGACTTTAGATCAACTATCTTGAATATCTCCCAAAAGATGTCTGGTTTAGAAATTTATGATCTTCCCAAATCTCTTGAAACAAGCTTTCTTAAATGAAGATGATGTCCTTTGGAAATCATACTTATTTTACCTCCTCCAATTATTCTCCCTAACCCACAAGTTCAAGGTCACTCAAGCCCTATTGGCAAGGCAAGGTCTAGGTGTGATCATATCTTGGAGATGTAGTCACATATTGACAAGCCGGGAGAGTTGGGTGTCAAAGTCTTGAGAAAGTTGGTGGTTCAACTACTTTCTAAGTCACATAGTGAGTTCTTTTGGAACACCTATGAAACAGATTATGACAAGACCCTTAATGATCTTATCTATTTGCTAAGATCAACTTCCTAAAACTTTAGGGACATTGACAATGATGACATTGGATATCTAGTAAAGCTCTCTCTTCCCAGTGGAAAGGGATCGGCCATAGTCAACTCGGTTCACCAAATGGTAAAGAGAAAGGCTAAGTTTGAGATAGTCCCGTATACCATTATCAAAGGGTCCATATGTTTATATTGCGAAACGAAGGGTCATTAGTTGCGAAGCTGCCAAATTTACCTAAGGATGTTAAAGTCGATAAGTTTGACTCTACTTCAGGTAAAGTCCACTATCTAACTCTGCTAAGTTTCTATTCTAAGATTCTTTATACATGATGTGACTGGGTCACATGGTGATGTTTTAAGAATTAAAGAAAAGTGAAGAAACTTAAAGAAAGAATATGTTGAATCTGATCGCGTAGATGGATTTCTATCGCATAGTTTGAAGATTGGATTCTTGAGCTACTTCTTAGGAGTTATGAGATATTGCTTAGGAATAGATAACAACAAGTTTTCATATGGGTTGTAAGGACAAGTTCTTCCGCAAAGGTTTTTTAAAAATAAAAGGAAAAATTTTGATTTTATTTATTTTAAAATATCCTTACAATGGCATTTGAGGAAAAATTGTTGCTTATAAAGATTCCATGAAGAGCAAGAAAGGAAATATGAGATTAATTCTTTCATTTGTGGTAATGTCTAACTTTACCAAATAAGGAAAGATTCTCATCACCTGAGTTTCAATTGGACCGGAACTTGGTATCATGCAAGTTGTATAGCATGATGAATGAGAACTTTCAAGTATTGGAAAATTAAGACTAACTACTTGTTCACATGGATGTGTGGGTCAAGTAACGGACTAAGGGATCGAGTACACATTCTTGTGCATTGGTCAAGTCCACCATAAAAAGATCGATAAGATTATTCGTCATGATTTACTTAAGTTCAGTAAATATGGTTATACTTACAAGATTAAGTGTAACTCTAAGACATTGGAAAAGGTTCCAATGTAAGGCAGAGCGAATAAGAAGAATCAACTTAGGCAGAAGGATAAAATTTTCTGAAATCTGAAAAGATGGGAGAGTACTTTAGTATCAGTTTTGTGATCATCTTAATGATTAAGAAACCATAGCACAATTAGTTCTCTAAGGAAATCTTAGTGCATTCTTATGACTAAGAAGAGGAATCTTGAATTGTTGAAATGGTTAAGTCAAGAAGATGAGTCATACTTCGTTCCAATATAACTCTTAGAGTCATACTCCAAGATTGTAATTTGAGTGACATGTCTTAAAGAAGGTTTAAAACACTTGTCAAATGTAAGAGTAAAAGTTTCCTACTCTTGTACATTTGAAATTGGTAAGTTGTGATGTTTTGGATAGAACAAAGACCAACTAAGGCCAATTGTGTGAAGTGTTTGTCTTGATTAGAATCCAGCACACTAACATTGACTTATGAGAAATGGAAAAAGGTCTAAACAATTTAGACTATGATTACGGCATCCCTTTTCATAGTTCTGAAATTGTTTAGATACACTTGTGAGCTATCTAAGAGAGGTGTATGATTTTGATAAAGTCTTATCAAGGCAATCTAGTATCAGAAATCTGAACTTTGGTAAGAAAGTCAATAAAGTATTGATTTCTAGAAGTCTAGTTGATTTCTGGGTACATGTCAAAGCTAGTCGGAGCATAAGTGTTATGCTAATAGTCATCATGTTAGTGGGAGCATGATAATTATGATAAATATTGCAAGTTAGCAATGTTAATTATAGAAAACAAAGTTTCAATTGGGAAAGAGTTGTTTTGCTATAATTAAGGGAGTAAAAATTATACTTCATCTCAAATCTAAAAGCTTATATTGAGGTTTTAATCCTATTTAGTCAAGGAAATATATATGAATTTCATGTTGGAATGGCTCAACATAAGGAAATTTTGTATATGGGTCCATTATTTGCGTTCTAAAATTCGATTATGATTACGGCATCCCTTTTCATAATCTGAATTATGAGAACTTGGAAAATTGAAATGGTAATAGTATAGAAAACGACTGGTTTAGTCTTTATGTGAGACATCATGAATCGTGTCCCATATGCTTCGAATATAGGATCGATTACATGTGCTATATTCATCCTTTCTAAAATTTTCCAAATGCCTGGGGCCTTAAGAAGGGAAACAGTTTAGAACTGGATATGACTAAAAGGATTAAACAATTGTCGAGGACAATCTAAGGTTTACCAAAGACTGGGTGCTCAAGGACAGTTGGAAGTATAGTGATAATTCTGGAAGGACCATATTGACATAATCTGTAAGGAGGTAGCTCTTGTTCAGAAGTGACAATCAAAATGGAATCTGGAAATGTTTCAAGGTTAGAATTTTTCAATCTGTTTAAGATTAGGAAACTTAATGCAAGAAGGATGTTTCTAAGGAGCCTTTGGAATGCTCTATAATGGTTGTTGTCAAGTCTTTCTGACTTCGTGCATAATCATTACAAGAGGATCAATGCATATAAGTTTAGAATCTAACAGATTTCAGTAAATCGCATGAATTTGGAATTTTGGCATTTGCAGTAAGGATTTGGGACTGTGAAAAGAGGATCATTGGAGTTATGTTCAATTGATCTAGTTCACAAAGTAAAGATCATAGACAAACATAGTATGCATACTTGGTGTATGGCATGACTAGTGTTTAGAAAACATAGTGTACATGCTTGGAGCATGGGACAACTATTGTTTTAAATTCAAGAATAAAGTTGATAGCTAAATGTGTAATCATATGGGGATAAATAAAAGGTGTTTTATTTATGTTCATAGTTTTTGATACCATATTGGATTCAATTATTATTGTGTTTCATTTTGCATGTTTTAACTTCCAGAATAAACTAGGTTATTCTTCCGGAATGACTAAGTTATTCAAACCATCCATATTCGGTCATATGTTGGAAGTAGATATGAATAAAGACTGTCATGGGTTGGCTTGTAGAGGTCTAAGGTGTTGGACAAAGGGCTACAACACTCATGAGTGCTCATAAGTTCTGAGTATTGGATTCAACCCGCGCTCATTGGAATCACTTCATGGATTTTATCACGAGTGATCATGAGACGATAATATCTTATATTCTTCAAACCTAGAGACATGAGTTGTTACTATGAGTTGGTTGTACATTGATTGCACGAAAACGCACACGGTAACTTGGTGTTATAAAACGTGCCTTTGTGTATGATTCAACAAGTAGTATAACAAGCCATATGAGTCGAAGTTTATCCATACCTTTTACCTTTGGGATAAAAGCGATATCTGTGGGCCCCTCGATGATTTAATGATGACACATGTGAGTGCTTGGCCAAGCCAAGACTGATTTGATTTTTCAATTAGTCAGTCATCATGAATCGGAAATTGGGAAACAACAAATGGACAGAGAGAATGACTATAATCCATGTCTCAATCCATATGATATCTAGAATGGAGGAATATATGATCCCTTATCTAATGGACAAGTTTGTTGACAAGATCAGAGTTCGACAACGGCTTTAAGAGCTACGATTGCCAGTTAGGTTTTGAAGTCATACTCAATAATAGTTTTAGACTTATCCAAGTGGGAGACTGTTGGATTAATGTCTAAGTCCATAACTATATTTGGTATGTACTTGACCTGACCCGGCATGGTCTATTTGGGTTGCACTTCACCGACACAGTTTATATGGATAGTCTTTTGAGAATAGTATATTTATGATTTATATTAATATATTATAAGTTCTAATATATTAATATGGAATCATATTATTTAATTAGTATTGATCAAGACTTAATTTAGAATTAATTAAGTGATCAAAATGAACTAATTAAATATGGACTCTTATATATATGGAATGAGCCAAGTTCATTTAGGTTGGGCTAAGCTTTCATGGATAGTCCATGGAGTGTTTAACCCACGGATCATATGAAATGAAAGGTCATGGGTTTAACCCTAGTCTCCATACTATATAAAGATGTTCTTGGTTGGTGACATTGGCACTAGTGTGGTACACAAAGAAGGGCTAGCCGATTTCATTAGAGAGAACCAAGTATCCATATTCTCTAAAGTCTTCCAAGGTGTTTTGCTAATTTGTGATTCCACTTGAGGCTTCCACACTTTTGGGGCTAAGCTCTTAAAGCTTGAAGACATCAAGGTACATCAAAAGGTATGTCATCTAACTAGTACTTTTTAGTATAAGAACTTCATAATATGCTAGTTAGGATTAAAGCCTTGGAAAGTTCTTATTTGCATGTATAATAGAGCAAACATAGATCCAAGGTTTATAGGGTTGCTTGTACACCATAGGAGTGTTAGAATGCTTAAAACCCAACAGTATGTGCATCATATTTCGTAATAAGTTAATTGGCCTCTAGATTTAGGCTTGGTTGAGCTCCAGGAGCTTAGATCTACTACCTTTATGGACCCATATTGCATGAAGACCTTAGATCTACTCTTTTGGTGCATTTTAAACCCTAAAACCCTCACGGATGAATATCTACACGTAAAGTTGGAAACTTTACGTGTTATTCATGCTCTAGAAACCCAGATCTATGAATGGAATGGACTAGATTTGAGCAAAATCGCGTATATGGCTCTTGCATGAAACAGACTCGGCGAGTCGCTCATCTGACTCGGCGAGTCTAGTCGCGAGTCTCCGAGATTGTCCCCTTTTAGCTGTGTCGAGTTGTGTAGTGAGTCCAGGGTGGACTCGGCGAGTTGGAAGCCAAAACTCACCCATAACGGAACTCGGCGAGTCGATTCCTAGACTCGGCGAGTTCTAGGCAATCTCCTTAGATCAACATCAGACTCGGCGAGTTGTTCATACGACTCGACAAGTCACAATATAAATTGTTCATCGGATGAAGATGAACTCGGTGAGTTGTTCATACAACTCGGCGAGTAGGATGAAGGACTTGAACATCAGTTGGAAGGAGAACTCGTCGAGTCAACGCCTAACTCGACGAGTAGAAACAGAATCCAGGTCAGTCGTTTGGACATGGACTCGAAGAGTTGGTAGTTTTTGACTAAGTGTTTTGGTGGGAATTACAGCCGGAGTATTTCCGGAGCAGCAGCAGACAGACTATTCCCACACAGATCAGCAACTACTCTGAGGTGAGTTTTCCTTCCAGTAGGAACGGGTCTACAGCACCAAGGCCGACCCGTGTAGATGAGATGTTAGCACTAGAGTGTGGGCCGAGCCTGTATCTCTTGGGTTAGTTGATTATGATATATGTGTCAGTATGATAGAGTTGTCTATACTTGTTGTCTGCGTGATACCTGTATGTTATGGGTTAGCGGTTGAGTGTGGGCAAGGCCCATATCTCTCCGAGAGTGGAGTCTGGGTTAGGCCCGTATCTCCCAGGTATTAGTGTGTGGGTGAGGCCCGTATCTTCCGGCTAGCGAAGTGTGGGTAGGGCCCGTATCTTCATGAGTGTGGGCGAGGCCCGTAACTCCTAGTTGAATGTTGTATGTTATATGCTTGCATGGTATGAGGTATTATGGGGGAGCTCACTAAGCTTCGTGCTTACGGTTTTCAGTATTGGTTTCAGGTACCTCTTCAGCTAAGGGAAAAGAGTCGGTGCGGTAGCAGCATATCACACATACGCTTTTGTTTTTCCGCATTATGGATTTTCTTGGATGTACTCTGAATTCTTATTATGATGTCACCGATTTTCAGACATGGATTATTATCATGAATGTTTTGTAATGATGTTTTACGTTTTAACCTAAATTAAAAATGAAAATTTTAACCGGTAATTTTGGGGTGTTACAAGTTGGTATCAGAGCCCTGGTTTGAGGGATTCGGACACACCTTCGGGGGTGTCTAAACTCAAATCGAGGGATTAAAATATTTTCTAAAAGAAAATGTTTTCTAGAAATTAAGAAAAGAGTTTGAGAAAGAATGAAGTGTGTGATGTGCGTGATCGGCCGAGCTCAAGTAAGTATTCCCCAAAATACCCATACAAGTTTATGTTATGTTTATCAGCTTTTGTAGAACAACATGCTAGAATAGGACTAAGGATCTAGGAGTGATTCCTTATGTGCCTGCTTTATGTGACTCAGCTGTATGAGAATTGCATGCTAGTATTGAGTAGACAGCAAGTAGGATAGCCTGATTAGGTTATGCCTGATGGTATGAGCTTAGCATTGTATGCTAGTACAGTTCCTGTAAGCAGATAGAGTTGATTGAGATTGTTACCGTTGTATGAATGTTGCTTGCTTCGTGCTATGTGGGACTCTGAATAATGGGAGTTAGCCATTAGACAAATACGTCACATCACATGTGATCAGGGTTGAATAATCTTAGAGTGTCGGATTTGATCCTACTGCATAGCTCTTGTTTGAGTACAACCGTTATAGGGACGAGTCGGGTACTCGAAGGATTATCTGAGCCTCATCACAGGTGATGGTATTCGGGTAGTGGCTAATTGGCATTACAAGGAGGCATGCAGCAGCTGAGGACTGGATATGGAAGAATTAGAGATTTCCCTAGGGCAAGCCTAGGATGAGTATAGCAGTGCTCAGTGGTGGTGAAAGGGACCTGGTGGAGTCGAGGCAGTCCTTGAAAAAGGTACAGATAGATGTGGAAGGTAGTATGGGCCCGTACTACTGAAAGCAGAGGATCCGTACCCGAACCAAGGAAGGCCAAGATAAGACCAGGGAACTTGTGGTAGTTGTGATCCCTCAAGAAGTATCAGTATCACTAACGATTGTTACTTATGTATTGCAGAATGGTGGTACTACGACCGAGGCTGATAGATGGCGGTTCAGGAGAGGGGTCAGGTTCAGGATCAGGTTTCGAGCCAGTGGATGAGGGACTACGCGAGTTCATCGCGTCAGAGATCACCAGGGGTATCCTTGAGTCGACCCCCATTATCTTCGGGTCGATCAAGGAAGGGATGATTCAGTTGATGGAAGATCGCCATCAGGCATTCAGGAGTGATATGGCATCTAGCCAATCAGGATCTCGCACACTGTCCTTCAAGGACTTCAGGGGCAGTGGTGCGTCGGATTTTCACGAGGCGAAAGACCCCATAACTACTAGACGATGGATTGCCGACATTGAGTCTACACAGATGATTAGCTTCTGCAATGAGGGGTCGAAGGTGAGGTTTGCAGCGGGGTGTTTACGAGATCGAGCTAGGGATTGGTGGGAGTCCGTGGGGGACTCATTGGGAGCCTCGGCTGTCGAGGCTATGACCTGGTCGGACTTTGCGACCAGGTTCAGGGCAGAGTTCGTGCCAGCCGTCGAGCTTCAGCAGCTAGCCAGGGAGTTCTTATATATGAGGCAGACGACGGGGACTGTGGCGAAGATCACCGCCAAGTTCCGGGAGAGGGCTTTGTTGGTGCCCCAGTATGCAGGTGATGAGGATATGAGGAGGACCCGTTATCATGACATGCTATGGGCTGACATCCGGGAGCATGTTAGCTTTTCAGCTTGCCCTACCCTGGACTCCATTATTGCCAGGGCTAGGGAAAGGTATATTGATTTAGAGCACATCTGGAAAAGGAAAGCAGAGGCGGGGCAGGCGGCTGGGGCTTTGGGGAAGAAGCCCAATGGATCAGATGGGAGGCCGAAAGGCCAAGGGGGACCGGGCCGCTGTGGGAAATGCGGCAGGACACATGAGGGAGCATGTCGGATGGGATCAGCAGGCTGCTACAAGTGCGGCAAGACAGGGCACTTTAGCAGAGTTTGTACTACTCCTATTTCGGCTATACAGACAAATGAGTTGCTGTGTTTCCACTGCAACCAGAGGGGCCACAAGAAGGCCAATTTCCCCTAGTTGACAGTTGCAGCGTCAGTAAAGGCGACAACTCCAGCGACCCTGCGGATCACGGATGGCCGGCAGGGCAAGGCAGAGGCTCCAGTGGTGAGGAGCCGGGCATTTCAGCTGACTACCGAGGATGCACGCACCGCACCCGATGTGGTGACGGGTATGATTCTTTCCCTCTGTTTTATTTTTATGATGTTATGATATTGATACGTGCTCCGTGTGTATATGTATGTATTAGGATCGTTCCATGTGAACGACATCCCAGTTCTAGTGTTGTTCGACTCGGGTGCATCCCGATCATTTGTTTCACTTGCGCTTAGCAAGAAGTTTCCTGAGTCATCGGGCAAGTTAGATTGCCCTTTAGAGGTAGAGATTGCTGATGATCGATCGGTGCGAGCATCGATGGTATTTCGAGATTGTGTATTGCGTTTGTTTAAGGAGCGCTACTTGGTAGACTTGGTTCCCATTCTGTTGCGTGGGAACAAGGTGATTATAGGCATGGATTTGTTGAGCCCTAACGGGGCGGTGATAGATTGTGCACAGCAGCTAGTGCGAGTCAGGACCCCAGGTGGGAGAGAGTTAGTGATTCATGGCGAGAGGCCACAGTGTGGACCCACGGTATGTTTAGCAACGAGGGCTAGACGATACCTTCAGCAGCGATGCGCAGGTTATGTCGCGTACGTGATGGATACCCGAGAGGCGGGTAAGGCGACAGTGAGCGAGGTTCCGGTGGTACGAGATTTTGCAGGTGTGTTTCCGAAGGAGCTTCCGGGGATACCTTCGGAGCGACAGGTGGAGTTCAGGATTGACCTCGTTCCTGGTGCAGCTCCGATAGCCAAGGCACCATATCGGTTGGCTCCTCTTGAGATGCAGGAATTGTCTACACAGCTGCAGGAGCTGTTAGACAAGGGATTCATTCGACTGAGTAGTTCGCCCTGGGGGGCCCCGATTCTGTTCGTGAAAGAGAAGGACGGGTCGCATCAGATGTGTATAGATTACCGGGAGCTGAACAAGGTAACGTGAAGAACCGTTACCCACTCCCGAGGATTGATGATCTCTTTGACCAGCTTCAGGGAGCATCTTGGTTCTCCAAGATTGATTTGCGTTCGGGTTATCATCAGATGAGGGTCAAGGAGGAGGATACGCAAAAGACCGCGTTTCGGACGCGCTATGGCCATTATGAGTGCGTGGTGATGCCGTTTGCGCTCACCAATGCTCCTGCCGCATTCACGGACCTCATGAACCGCGTATGCAGACCGATGCTAGATCGGTCTGTGATAGTCTTTATTGATGACATCTTGATTTATTCCAAGACGCAGGAAGAGCATGATGAGCATCTGAGAGAGGTATTGGAGACCCTGAGGAGGGAGAGCTTGTATGCCAAGTTCTCCAAGTGTGAGTTTTGGTTGCGCAAGGTGCAATTTCTCGGACACCTTGTCAACCAGAACGGGATTATGGTCGATCCGGCCAAGGTCGAGGCCGTGATGAGATGGGAGGTTCCGAAGTCTCCATCTGAGATTCGGAGTTTCCTAGGATTGGCAGGCTATTATCGGAGGTTTATTCAGGATTTCTCCAAGATAGTCGTACCCCTAACACGGTTGATGAAGAAAGCCGTGGTCTTTCGGTGGGGACCCGAGCAGCAGGCTGCGTTTGAGACACTGAGACAGAGATTGTGCGAGGCGTCGATCTTAGCCCTGCCAGAGGGTGTAGAGGATTTTGTGGTTTATTGTGACGCGTCCATTTCAGGGTTGGGCGCGGTACTGATGCAAATGGGGCATGACATTGCCTACGCTTCGAGGCAGCTCAAGCCTCATGAGGCGAACTACCTGACGCATGATCTGGAATTGGGGGCGGTGGTTTTTGTTGGGTTATGAGCATTCTAACACTCCTAGGTGTACATGCAACCCTAAATACCTTGGATCTATGTTTTCTCTATTATACATGCAAATATGAATATCCAAGGTATTATCCTAAACTAGCATACAAAACTATCAATATAACAAGATAGAATACATACCTCTTTGATGGTGCTTGTCTTCATGAAGCTTGAGTGCCTAGTGCCCCAAGTGTGACACCTCAAATGGTTCACAATCATCAAAACACTTGGAATAACTTGAGAGAGTTCTACACTTCATGAAAATCGGCTAGCCCTTTCTTACTCTCACTAGTGGCCGATTTTCCTCAAGAATAAGATGCTTATATAGTTATACAATTAGGGTAAACCCTAATTGTCATGACTTTCCATTTCCTTGGATCCATGGGTTCAAATACACCATGGAGCATCCATGGAGCATCATATGGGTTTTGGCCCAACTAGATAATCCATGGAGCATTAGCCCACTATACAAGTATGGATAATTTACACAGTCAACCCATATATTTAATTAGTCTTCTTTTGATCACTTAATTAATCCTAGATTAATTCTTGATCAATACTAATTAAATAATCTCATTATTCTTATTATTAATATACTAGAACTTATAATATATTAATAACCATAAGTATCTTATTTCTCTCATTATAGTCTATCCAAGTGCATGATGGTATGCAACCCAAATGGACCATGCCGGATCGGGTCAAGTCTTACCAATTATAGTTATGGACTTAGACATTAATCCAACAGTCTCCCACTTGGATAAGTCTAAAACTATTATTGCGTATGACTTCAGGAACCAACTAGCAATCGTAGCTCTCAAAAGCTTCTGTCGAACTCTGACCTTGTAAATGAACTCTGATCTTGTCAATGACTTGTCCATTAGATAAGGGATCATATATTCCTCCATTCTAGATATCATATGGACTGAGACATGGATTATAATCATTCTCTCTGTCCATTTGTTGTTTCCCGATTTCCGATTTATGACGACTGACTAATTGAACAAATCAAATCAGTCCTGGCCCGGCCGAGCACTTCCATTTGTCATCATCAAATCATCGAGGGGCCCACAGATATCGCTTTTATCCCGAAGGTAAAAGGAATGGATAAACTTCGACTCATATGGCTTGTTCTACTACTTGTTGAATCATACACAGAGGCACATTTTATAGCACCGAGTTACCAAATGCGGTTTCGTGCAATCAATGTACTATCAACTCATAGTAACAACTCATATCTCTAGGTTTGAAGAATATAAGATATTATCGTCTCATGATCACTCGTGATAAAATCCACGAAGTGATTCCAATGAGCGCGGGTTGAATCCAATACTCAGAACTTATGAGCACTCATGAGTGTTGTAGCCATTTTTCCAACACCTTAGACCTCTACATGCCAACCCATGACAGTCTTAATTCATATCTACTTCCAACATATGACCGACTGTGGATGGTTTGAATAACTTAGTCATTCAGGAAGAATAACCTAGTTTATTCGGGAAGTCAAAACATGCAAAGTGCAACACAATAATAATTGAATCCAATATGGTCTCAGAACTTATGAATATAAATAAAACACCTTTTATTTATCACCATATGATTACACATTATTCATTGTATACTGTTTCAGCTATCAACATTATTCTTGAATTTAAAACAATAGTTGTCCCATGCTCCAAGCATGTACACTATGTTTTTCTAAACACTAGTCATGCCATACACCAAGTATGCATACTATGTTTGTCTATGATCTTTACTTTGTGAACTAGATCAATTGAACATAACTTCAATGATTCTCTTTTCACACTCCCAAATCCGTACTGCAAATGCAAGAATTCCAAATTCATATCATTTACTGAAATCTGTTAGATTCTAAACTTATATGCATTGATCCTCTTGTAATGATTATGCACAAAGTCAGAAAGACTTGGCAACAATCATTACAGAGTATTCCAAAGGAGATCAGCTCCTTAGAAACATCCTTCTTGCATTAAGTTTCCTAATCTTAAACAGATTGGAAAAATTCTAACTTTGAAACATTTCTAGATTCCATTTTGACTATCACTTCTGAACAAGAGTTGCCTCCTTACAGATTATGTCAATATGGTCCTTCCAGAATTATCACTACACTTCCAACTGTCCTTGAGCAACCAATCTTTGGTAAACTGTTGATTGTCCTCGACAATTGTTTAATGCTTTTAGTCATATCCAGTTCTAAACCTTTTCCCTTCTTAATGCCCTAGGCATTTGGAAAATTTTAGAAAGGATGAATATAGCACATGTAATCGATCCTATATCCGAAGCATATGGGACACGATTCATGATGTCTCACATAAAGACTAAACCAGTCTTTTGCTATAACATTTCCATTTCTATTTGCCAAGTTCTCATAATTCAGATTATAAAAAGGGATGCCGTAATCATAATCGAATTTTAGAACGCAAATAATGGACCCATATACGGAATTTCCTTATGTTGAGCCATTCCAACTTGAATTCATATATATCCTTGACTAAATGATTAAATCCTCACGATCTAAGCTTATAGATTTGAGATGAAGTATAATTTCGTCTCCCTTAATTATAGCAAAACAACTTTTTCCCAATTGAAACCTTTTGTTTTCTATAATTAACATTGCTAACTTGCAATCTTTATCATAATTATCATGCTCCCACTAACATGATGATTATTAGCATAACACTTATGCTCCCACTAGCTTTGACATGTACTCAGAAATCAACTGGACTTCTAGAAATCAATACTTTATTGACTTTCTTACCAAAGTTCAGATTTCTGATACTGGATTGTTTTGATAGAACTTTATCAAAATCATACACCTTCCCTTAGATAGCACACTTGTGTGTCTAAACAATTATGAAGAGGGATGCCGTAATCATAATGGTTAGACCTTTTTGCCACTTCTCACAAGTCCAGGTTAGTGTGTCGGTAAACCACACACGCTCCACTAACGACTTTGAGAATGCAAATATCACAATTGCTATCTAGCTAAAATCTACTTAGTGAAAGTGTTTCCTCACCATCATTTTCGTGAATCAGAGAGAAACCTTATGAAACTTAGATTTAATGGTGTATGAGTTCTTATCCATGTGAATTATCAAAACCATAGTCACAAGACAAGGATAATGACAAATCCAAACCTTATGGATTGAACTCAATCTTAATTTCTTGCCACCTGGCAGCTCAAGGGCCTGCCATTGCTTCCAAGTTGTTGTGCAACCAATTGAGAATTCTAAGAACTCATATGCAAAGCCAACTTTGATTGAAATAGGCACAGAATATGTCAACACGATAGGTTATAAACCTCAAGTCGTGTTCTAGTGAAGAACTTCAGGTTTTATTCTTGATTAGTTCTTGAGACTTTCAAGACCTTTAAGACTCCCACTTTCCTCTTGACCTATAAGACTCCCTTGTCAAACATCCAAGAGATAGTGTGGATTCTAACCAAGACAAACACTTCACACAATTGGCCTAAGTTGGTCTTTGTTTTATCCAAAACATCACAACTTACCAATTTCAAATGTACAAGAGTAGAAAACTTTTACTCTTACATTTGATAAGTGTTCTTAAACCTTCTTTAAGACATGTCACTCATATTACAATCTTGGAGTATGACTCTAAGACTTGTATTGGAACGAAGTATGACTCATCTTCTTGATTTAACCATTTCAACAATTTCAAGATCCCTTCTTCTTAGTCATAAGAATGCACTAAGACTTCCTTAGAGAACAAATTTTGATATGGTTTCTTAATCATTAAGATGATCACAAAGCTGATACTAAAGTACTCTCCCATCTTTTCAGATTTGAGAAACTTTTATCCTTCTGCCTAATTTGATTCTTCTTATTCGCTCTGCCATGCATTGGAACCTTTTCCAATGTCTCAGAGTTACACTTACGCTTGTAAGTATAATCATATTTACTAAGCTTTAGTAAACTATGATGAATAGCCTTATATCTTTTGTGGTGGACTTAATCAGTGCACATGACTATGTACTCGATCCCTTAGTCCATTACTTGACTCACACATCCATGTGAACAAGTAATTAGTCTTAATTTTTCCAATACTTGAAAGTTCTCATTCATCATGCTATACAACTTGCATGATTCCAAGTTTCGGTCCAATTGAGACTTGGTGATGAGAATCTTTCCTTATTTGGTAAATTTAGACATTACCATAAATGAAGGAATCAATTTCATATTTCCACTCTTGCTATTAATGGAATCATATAAGCAACAATTTTTCCTCAAATGCCATTGTAGGGATATTTTTAAAATAAATAAAATCAAAATTTTCTTTTATTTTAAAACTATGCGGAAAAACTTATCCTTACAATCCATATGAAAACTTGTTGTTTTCTATTCCTTAGCAACATCTCATAACTCCTAAGAAGTAGCTCAAGAATCCGATTTTCAAACTACGCGATAGAAATCCATCTATGCGATCAGATTCAACATATTCTTTCTTTAAGTTCCTTTACTTTTCTTTGATTCTTAAAACATTACCATGTGACCCAGTCACATCATGTATCAGGAGTCTTAGAATAGAAACTTAACAGAGTTAGAGTAGTGGACTTTACCTGAAGTAGAGTCAAACTTATTGACTTTAACATCCTTAGGTAAATTTGGCAGCTTCGCAACTAATGACCCTTCCTTTGGCAATATAAACATATGGACCCTTTGATAATGGTACACGGGACTATTACAGACTTAGCCTTTTCTCTTTACCATTTGGTCAACCTAGTTGACTATGGTCAATCCCTTTCCTTGGGAAGAGAATGTTTTTTCCGTATTTCCAGTGTCACCATTGTCAATGTCCATAAAGTTTCAGGAAGTTGATCTTAACAAATAGATAAGATCATTAAGGGTCTTGTCATAGTCTGTTTCATAGGTGTTCCAAAAGAACTCACTATGTGACTTAAAGAGTAGTTGAACCACCAACTTTCTCAAGACTTTGACACTCAACTCTCCCGGCTTGTCAATATGTGACTACATCTCCAAGATGTGATCACACCTAGACCTTGCCTTGCCAATAGGGCTTGAGTGACCTTAAACTCTTCAAGAACTTGTGGGGTAGGGAGAATAATTGGAGGAGGTGAAAGAAGTACGATTTCCATTGGAATATCATCTTCATTTAGGAAAGCTAGTTTCAAGAGGTTTGGGAAGATCATAAATGTCTAAACCAGACATGTTTTGGGAGATATTCAAGATAGTTGATCTTAAAGTCCTTAATATGACACCCAATATGAAATATTAAGGCTAGGACCCAACAAACTATTTTATAACTTAGAAGAGGTATGTCGTAATCCAAGCTATAAAACAATTTGATGGTAGGTGAATGACGATTCACCAATTTCCACCAAGATAAACGAAATGTATTATTAGGTTTTAATTGGTTTTTGAAACTCCTAGATCTTTTGAGATTCATTGAACTGTTCAATGGCATGTTTCAATCTCGAGTGTGCCCTTCAGGTTTTGTGAATGGGATGCCGAGGATCACAAAACAAGGTGTGAAGTAACCATGCAAATTACTTGGTACCCTTAAGTGTTTACCCCTCAATCGATGTGCCGGTTAACCACACACGCTCCATCGATACTATGATAAACATTAAGTTACCCTTTGCCTACCTTGTTAAATATAAGTTAGTGTGCCGGTTAACCACACACGCTCCACTAACCGACTTAAACAAAGTGCAAAGTGTAATTTCATGGATTAGTACCCTATTCACATTTTCCTAAGTAACTAAGATTTGGTATTATTAAGAGTTTAGTTACTTAGTATTTATCATTAATACTTTTAATGAAGGGAGAATTATAGTCCTGTCAAACTCGTTCGGCTAACGACCCTCCACCAGTCAAGCAAGCGGTGGGTGAGAGTGGACACCCATTAAGTTGCCATTTTATAGGCAACAACCTTATACCCACCTTATAGACCGGCTTCGTGAATGAGGCGTACTAGCGGTAAGACCGACTTTACTCTTATACATATATATATATATATATATATATATATATATATATATATATATATATATATATATATATATATATATTATTATTAACTTATAATATTATAAAGTATAAGGGTTGAATTTTAACTTTTAAAATTCCAAGGGCTAACTTGGAATTAAAGTATTCATAGGAGAAAACTTTACAAATTCCAAAACTTGAGGGCTAGTTTTGAAACTATTCAAAACTAATTAATTCCATAACTTATGTATTTAAAGTAGTTTTAATCCAAAAACTCTTCAAGTTCCATAACTTGATGACAAATTATGGAAGACTTTAAACTAATAAAGAATTAACTTTTCTTTATTTTATAACTTATGGAATTAATTAAGGTTACATTATTTTTATTTTTATTATTTATTTAATGAAGAGACTCTTGGTCCTCCATAACTTGAGGACAAATTATGGAGTCATAACTCCAATTAATTAAAAACTAGACTCTTCATTTTTTGTAACCTTTGCCAATTTTATGAGTTTTATGAGTCTTTAATGTGACTTTTCATATAACTTGAGGACAAGTTACAAAAACACATTTTAGAATCAACTCTTAGGTTAATTTGGATTGAAAACAACTTTTTCACTCAACTTTTCTATTAATCAAAGCAACTCATAAGAACAAGATAATTCAAATCAAACTTTTTCATGTAATTAGTCTAACCTTTAAACTAATACAAAACATGAATCTATTGACAATTATCTTTGAAAATGGATTAGCATGAACATTACCACATTAAAAACAAGTTTATAAGTTCAAAAACAACTTAGGGTAATGTTCCTAGTCCATTTCTAGCCAAAAACCTCGAAGATATGTTGTCTGGGGTCCAACTCGTCGAGTGCATGAACAAAACTCGGCGAGTTGGATGCATTTTGCCTTGGACTCGGCGAGTCTGCTGGGTAGACAGCGACAAAACTTGATTTTTCAGCTTCTATTGCAAGTATAACAAGAAAACAAGCCTAGGCTTTGATACCACTGTTGGGTTATGAGCATTCTAACACTCCTAGGTGTACATGCAACCCTAAATACCTTGGATCTATGTTTTCTCTATTATACATGAAAATATGAATATCCAAGGTATTATCCTAAACTAGCATACAAAACTATCAATATAACAAGATAGAATACATACCTCTTTGATGGTGCTTGTCTTCATGAAGCTTGATTGCCTAGTGCCCCAAGTGTGACACCTCAAATGGTTCACAATCATCAAAACACTTGGAATAACTTGAGAGAGTTCTACACTTCATGAAAATCGACTAGCCCTTTCTTACTCTCACTAGTGGCCGATTTTCCTCAAGAATAAGATGCTTATATAGTTATACAATTAGGGTAAACCCTAATTGTCATGACTTTCCATTTCCTTGGATCCATGGGTTCAAATACACCATGGAGCATCCATGGAGCATCATATGGGGTTTGGCCCAACTAGATAATCCATGGAGCATTAGCCCACTATACAAGTATGGATAATTTACACAATCAACCCATATATTTAATTAGTCTTCTTTTGATCACTTAATTAATCCTAGATTAATTCTTGATCAATACTAATTAAATAATCTCATTATTCTTATTATTAATATACTAGAACTTATAATATATTAATAACCATAAGTGTCTTATTTCTCTCATTATAGTCTATCCAAGTGCATGATGGTATGCAACCCAAATGGACCATGCCGGATCGGGTCAAGTCTTACCAATTATAGTTATGGACTTAGACATTAATCCAACAGTTTTTTCCCTCAAGATTTGGCGGCATTACCAATACGGGATTCGATGTACCATCTACACGGACCACAAGAGTTTGAGGTACCTCATGGATCAGTCGAATCTGAACATGAGGCAGCGTCGTTGGTTGGATGTGGTGAAGGATTATGATTGTGAGATCCTTTACCACCTGGGGAAGGACAACATGGTGGCCGATGCGCTTAGCCGCAAGGCGGCGTCAATCAGGGATATTTGCATGAGGATGACCGTAGTGACTCCCCTGTTGGAGCAGATTCGGGAGGCTCAACAGGAGGCTATCAAGGAGGAACATCGAAAGAGCGAGCGTGTGGTGTGTCAGGTTTCCTCCTTCGAGTATGATAGCCGAGGACTATTGACACTACAATGTAGGGTGTAGGTGCCATATCACGGGGGTGTGCACCAGATCTTGATGGAGGAGGCGCACAAGTCCTGATTCTCTATTCATCCCGGGGCGATGAAGATGTATAGGGATCTTTGTCCAGATTATTGGTGGCCCTGCATGAAGCGGGATGTGGCATGGTACGTCAAGCGGTGCCTGACCTGCAGGAAGGTCAAGGCCGAACATCAGAGACCGCATGGCAAGATGCAGCCGTTGGACATCCCGTTGTGAAATTGGGAAGATATCACGATGGATTTTATCACGAAGCTTCCCAGGACCGTGCGAGGAGTGGATTCGATTTGGGTCATCGTGGATCGATTGACCAAGAGTGCTCACTTTATCCCGATTCAGGAGAGCATATCGGCCGATATCTACATCAGGGAGATAGTAGCGCGGCATGGGGTGCCAGTGTTAGTGATATCAGACCGAGATATGCGATTCACTTCCAGATTTTGGAAGAAGTTTCATGACGAGTTGGGCACTCGTTTGCATTTTAGCACCGCCTTTCACCCGCAGACGGATGGTCAGAGCGAGCGGACCATCCAGACTTTGGAGGATATGTTGCGGGCATGCGTGTTAGATTTCGCTGGTAGCTGGGATACCTATCTTCCCTTGGCTGAGTTCTCACACAACAACAGCTACCACACGAGTATTGACCGTCCCCCATTCGAGATGTTATACGGATGGAGGTGCAGGACCCCGATATGCTGGGGTGAAGTTGGCCAGAGGGTCATGGGGAGCACCGAAGTGGTGCTCGAGATGACCGAGAGGATCCAATAGGTTTGGAGGAGGCTTCAGACTGCTCAGAGTCGCCAAAAAAGTTACGCCGACAAGCGTCGCTCCGACTTGGAGTTCCAAGTCGGGGATATGGTTCTCCTGAAGGTGTCGCCTTGGACAGGCATCGTTCGATTCAGGAAGCGGGGCAAGTTGGGCCTGAGATTTATCGGACCGTTCAGGGTTGTAGCCCGAGTGGGCAAGGTGGCGTATAGATTGGATCTGCCGGTCGAGCTCAGCCAGATCCATAGCACTTTCCATGTCTCTCAACTGCGGAAGTGCTTAGTGGATGATTCAGCAGTAGTGCTGTTGGAGGATATTCAGGTTGATGAAAGCCTGAATTACATTGAGCGCCCAGTCGCAATCCTCGACCAGAAGTCGAAGGATTTCAGGAACAAGAGGGTGGAACTAGTGAAGGTGCAATGGCAGCACCGTAAAGGTTCGGAGTGGACTTGGGAGCCGGTAGAAGAGATGATGGAGCATTACCCCGAGTTGTTTCAGGATCGATCGGCAGACTTCGAGGACGAAGTCTAAAATAAGTGGGGGAGATTTGTAGCACCTGGTTCCTCTTACGTGAGTTTTGCCTTAGTAATTGTGTTTTTGGCCGTGGACTCGGCGAGTTGGAGGCCCGACTCGCCGAGTAGAGACGAGACTTTGGGGGCGGATAAGATGGTGACTCGACGAGTCCATATTAGGGACTCGGCGAGTCTGCTCTATTTGATGAAACCTTAATTTCCAAGGGTTTGCACCCTATTTAAACATCCATTTGCGCCCCAACTCCACCCCATTCACCCCCCCCCCCCCATACGCTCTCCATACGTTCTAGCTCTTGTTCTTGTGAGTTTGAGGCATTTTAGTGTGTGTTATTGAAGATTTTGAGAAGCAGGTGGAGTAGATCAAGAGGAAGGGAAGGAAGCCAAGCATCTTAGTTTCCTCTCAGTGATTTCCTTGAGGTAAAACTCGTTTTCCCCTATCTATATGCTTATAACTCCATTAAAGTCTTCCTTGAGCCCTTCCCCAAGCTTGTATGTGCATCATACTTCGTAATAAGTTGATTGGCCTCTAGATCTAGGCTTGGTTGAGCTCCAGGAGCTCAGATCTACTACCTTTATGGACCCATATTGCTTGAAGACCTTAGATCTACTCTTTTGGTGCATTTTGAACCCTAAAACCCTCATGGATGAATATCTACACGTAAAGTTGGAAACTTTACGTGTTATTCATGCTCTAGAAACCTAGATCTATGAATGGAATGGACTAGATTTGAGCAAAATCACGTATATGGCTCTTGCATGAAACAGACTCGTCGAGTCGCTCATCTGACTCGGCGAGTCTAGTCGCGAGTCTCCGAGATTGTCCCATTTAGCTGTGTCGAGTTGTGTAGTGAGTCCAGGGTGGACTCGGTGAGTTGGAAGCCAAAACTCACCCATAACGGAACTCGACGAGTCGATGCCCAGAGTCGGCGAGTTCAAGGCAATCTCCTTAGATCAAGATTAGAGTCGGCGAGTTGTTCATACGACTCGGCGAGTCACAGTATAAATTGTTCATCGGATGAAGATGAACTCGACGAGTTGTTCATACAACTCGGCAAGTAGGATGAAGGACTTGAACATCAGTTGGAAGGAGAACTCGTCGAATCAATGCCTAACTCGACGAGTAGAAACAGAATCCAGGTCAGTCGTTTGGACATGGACTCGACGAGTTGGCGAGCCAACGCGGCGAGTCGGGTCAACTGGAAGTTGACTCTGACTTTGACTTAGGGCATGATCAGGGGTAAAATGGTCATTTTACCCAAAGGACAGTTAGCAGTTTTTGACTAAGTGTTTGGTGGGATTTACAGTCGGAGTATTTCCGGAGCAGCAGCAGCAGACAGACTATTCCCACACAGATCAGCAACTACTCTGAGGTGAGTTTTCCTTCCAGTAGGAACGGGTCTACGGCACCAAGTCCGACCCGTGTAGAAGAGATGTTAGCACTAGAGTGTGGGCCGAGCCCGTATCTCTTGGGTTAGTTTATTAGGATATATGTGTCAGTATGATAAAGTTGTCTATACTTGTTGTCTGTGTGATACCTGTATGTTATGGGTTAGCAGTTGAGTGTGGGCAAGGCCCGTATCTCTTCGAGAGTGGAGTGTGGGCTAGGCCGGTATCTCCCAGGTATTAGTGTGTGGGCGAGGCCCGTATCTTCCGGCTAGTGAAGTGTGGGCAGGGACCGTATCTTCATGAGTGTGGGCGAGGCCCGTAACTCCTAGTTGAATGTTGTATGTTATATGCTTGCATGGTATGAGGTATTATGGGGGAGCTCACTAAGCTTCGTGCTTACGGTTTTCAGTTTCGGTTTCAGGTACCTCTTCAACTAAGGGAAAAGAGTCGGCGCGGTAGCAGCATATCACACATACGCTTTTGTTTTTCCGCATTATGGATTTTCTGGGATGTACTCTGAATTCTTATTATGATGTCACCGGTTTTCAGACATGGATTATTATCATGAATGTTTTGTAATGATGTTTTACGTTTTAACCTAAATTAAAAATGAAATTTTTAACCGGTAATTTTGGGGTGTTATAGATCAAGGGTTGGAGCATGAAGAAATTGGCTTACTTGATTCACCGCATAGTAAGATCAGGTCTAGTAATGATAAGATATTATTCGGCACCAAACAAATACCTATAAATGGTAGGATCACTAAAAGGTTTACCTGGACTTGTTAAGTAATCATAAGTGGAAAGTGTACTAGCAACCGTTTTGGAACTAAGTAGCCCGGCTCGAGTAAGAATATCGTGAGCATATTTTTCCTTGCTTAAAAAACATATATCACTTTATAGAAAACTCCAAGGCCCAAAAAATAACTTAATTGACCGAGAGCTTTAATAGCAAATTCATCGTTCAGCCGTGAGATGCATGAGCTAATAAATTTTGACGTGTAAGTATGAGTGTCACAACTTGAAATTTTAGACCCATTAAAGCCTAAACCCTAACCTAACACAGGTGATACTACATTTCAATCATTGTTGTATTGTATCATCTATAGCCTTAGGACTTGTGAATAAAACTAACAAATAAGTATGGATTGAAACCTAAGCTAAATTAGGGTGTTACAAAACGAACATAAGTTAAAAGACTAAGAGTTTAAAACATAAATATAATCATTAAATGAGTTTTCAACCAAAGTAATTAATGGAGCAAAGGGGTTTACGGACAAAAATAAATCATAAATGTAGTTCACGGTTGGAGATTGTTTTCAAATGGGGGTTCATGGCCATGGTATGGTCTAAAACACAAATGAGGAGTAAACTCAATAGGAATAGATCCGAAAACTCATTTAGGAATCACTATAGATCCGAAAACTCATTCTAGAACATATTAAATCTGAAAACTCCTCTTTATTTACATAGATTCATCCGTAAACACTTTAAATATCTCATATCTTATCATATTCAACTCCCAAGATGATAGGATTCATTTACCAATGCAACGACCTCAATAAGTTTACTTAATAAATAAGTCTCATATAAGATCATTCTTTCATTTTACATATTTAGTAAACAGAAACATTTCCATTCTCTCTCAACTTAGCAAACCTAATTTCTTCCATCCTTTCAAATCCAAGTTCCAGGAGGTCTTCACCTCAAAGAAAATTTAGGTGTTAAATACGACATCTTTCCCATATTATAGCTCGAAGGTCACCATTTTCATCTCAATATCTAGTAAAAAACGCACACAATGTGAGTTCATACCCCTATGCTTTTCAATAATTTTTCTATATTTTTAGGGGGATACAAGTAAAACACAAGAAACTTGTGTTAATATACAAATCATCGTTTTATGTTTTACTACGTTTAAATATTTTTTTACGTAGAAATACCAAATGTGTAAACGGTTACACGCAAAATACGTTAAAACAAAACGGGTATCATTTTCAACGAGATAATACATGTTAAACTATAATAGGTATAGTTTGGAAAGCATTCAAATTATTTTACCCTTTCGGGACCAAGAAACAATTATATAAAAATACAATTATTTTTATATTTTATAACTATTACGAAAAAGGTAACAATTTTATATATGAACGGTTTCATTTCAAAAATACGTAAACTCGTTGGAAATTTTTGAGTCATCGTCTTCATTATACCTCCAAGGTATACATGGAAGTCCTGTTTTATAACGCAAGTCTCCTCTCGGAGAGCATGATACTTATGTATAGATCTATACGGGATTGATGACCCCGCACCCTAGCTATTAGCTATAGCACGACCGACAGGTTATGGGTGACAAACATCAAACATAACGACGCTTGAAGAACGTCGCGGCAGGCAAATCATTAGTTAGCACGATTATGAAAACTTACATGATAAACAACAATACGTTATTTTACGTGAAACTGACAATACACTTATTTTACGTATAAACGCATCTCTTCAAATGGTTTTATATACGAATAAAATTACATCTTATTAACCTAAGTATGGTATCTTGGGGCAATTAAGACTACAAATCAGCTTTAAGGAAAAATATAGGATTTTTCCGGGATAAACGACAATACGTTATTTTAAGTAAAATTTACAACACACTTATTTCTATGCGAAAACACAGCTCTTCAACGGTTTTTATAAATAAATAAAACTCATAAATAAACAACTATACGTGGATTTTTTACGTATAAACACATCTCTTCAAATAGTTTTATATTCATATAAAGCTAGTTACAACGATTTTAAGTATTGAAAATCCTTGTACCTTTCGGTCTTGGATCATATTAGACTACAACTCAACTTATGGAAAATATAGGATTTTCCAGGATAAAGATCATTATTTTACAAACAGACGATTTACAATCAAATTTTCTGGAAAAAAATACGATCACTTATATAATTTCAAAGCGTCATTCGTTAAGTATAAGAAACTTATATATTTTGTCTTAAGGTACTATGACTACATTCTATTCAACTAATAAGAAAATATAGAATTTTCAGAAGAAAAATACAAACTTTTCCAAAAAATAAAGAATATACTTTCTATAACAAAATCGTTTATGAACTCACCAACTTTAATGTTGATACTTTTTCAAGCCACTTGTATTCTCAGAAAACTTAGTAGACAGATACCCTCATAGGCATTGCGAAGACAAAGCATAGTAGTATTATGTCTTATCTTTTGGGTTAGTATTAATGTAATTCAGGCAATGTTTTGAACACAATGTAAATTATATATTATCAATACAATGGTTGTTGTTGCTTTGATTACTAGTATACAGTTGTTGTGATACTATACATGACGTCCTCCGCCCCCGAACGTTTCCATCGTTCCGATTTAGGGGTGTGACAGATTGGTATCAGAGCATTGTTTATAGTAAACTCAGTATATCAACTCATAAAAGATATACAACTATATATACAATCGGGCTAAAGTACTCTGCCTAAAAATATACTTTTAAAATATAAGTATTTTATGAGAAGTATACGAACAAGCATACATACTAGAACAAGTATCACAAAAAGAACAAAACTGAAGCATTTAGATGTTGAACACTGCAGTCAAACCTAGACAGTTATGTAATCATATCTGGGATAAATATAGCCTGATCAACTATATTTATTTGAGATACGACCAACATGTATTTGGGAGTGATGGTGGTGTTGCAACAAGTCTAAAACTTACCAACCTTATATACAAAGGATCTCTTGAACAAAACATAAAGTTAAAATACTATAGGAGAACCCGGTAAGGAATCACCATAAAAAAAATTATATTCTTTAGATACCCCTATTCTCATACAAATGACATACCCAGACACCACAACCTCATTGCAACAATCAACCAAAGAGTCGAAGAAAAACCAGGAGAGGTTCATGTAGAGGATTCCGGCCAGGAATCATACCAAGAGAAAGGAGCTGAGAAGTTCATTTAATGAACCTTACCATATCAAGAATAGACAAAGGAGCCTCACAAGGACATTCAAGTTTAGACTCTCCATCACGAAGTAAGGGAAATCATTGTTAACACCCGAAGCATGATGGGGCGAAGATGCAATATACCTACGGAAAATAAGAACACCATATGGATACCACACCTACAAATAGTTCAAGAAAACAATACAAATCACCTACACCCTTTTAGAGAAAGATATAGCCACTATAGGACAACAAATCTTCACAACTGAAACTAAGGCGATCACAACAGAACAGAGAATAGAGGAAACCACTCGTGAGAAGTGCGAGGTGATAGAGCACCTTATGCATCACACTAATATTTAATAAACTGAAATAATTCAGCAAGTTACACTACTTACACTATGTGTTAGGTTTATCTCGTCTTTCATCACAACTAGTAAATAGTAAAATCAAGTGAGATACGCCTTTTCAAAACCTATAAAACCCGAGCCAACTTAAGATTTTGACACCTACATTCCATTTTGTTAAACTTAACTTTGATACAATACCTACTTCTACTCTTTACCAGAAATACATCATAAGGATGTAAGTTGAAACATTGAGAACTATTCAGCAAAACAAGAAATTTATATGTATATATAAATAGATAAAGTACAACCAACAATGACCATATTTATTTACGAACTCATTTCACATTATGTAACAGAATCATGTCTTTACATGGAAATAACCATCCAACCAACGAAACACAAATTCTATACAGAGACTCTGCCACTTTTCAAGCCGCGGTCACAGCCGCCATAACAGTCGTCATGGCACAATTCAACACTAACGATACAAATAGAGAAGAAAAGAGTGTCAATAATCCCAATCGTAGTAACAATCACAGGCGCCCACGAATGACTACCTATAAGAACACCCCAACCCACAAACCTAAGAACATGAAACGAAGGCCCTGGAACAAGAGAAGGGGTAGCTCGACACAAGGACCCACCAAAAGGCAACAAGCTGTAGTAGTCCTTACCCCTACTGGACCTACTTCCTCAACACAAACAACACCATATTTAGGAAACCTCCCAAACTACAACAAGTGCAACTACCGCCATTACGGAGCCTGCCTGGAGATGTATTGCAATAGGTGCAAGAACAAAGAGCACATCGACGACCACTGTAGGACTCCAACCCAATACATCACTTCAACCCCCAATGCTGGAATAAGTCCAGTATACTATTTATGTGGTGAAATGGGACATTTCAAAAGAGATTGTCCAACAGAGAGGAATGATGGAGGAGCGGGAGGAGTTTAGCAATAGGACATGATGAAGCAACAAGGAACCCTGCTAGGATTTTGGTACATCTCCTAACAACGATAATTAAGCATCAAATTTTCACTAAAATTTCGCCAATTAAAAGACAAAATCACAAATTGTTCCCTAATACAAATAAAACACATCATTCATATAAAAACTAAGGATCCTTACAGGTGAGCTATGATGTCTTAGTGTATACATTAGGTTCATACATAGTTAAGATTCTGCAGACTTAGAGTGAGTGATTCTGCCTTATTTCCTGTTTCTTGTTTGATTGTGGAGTTAAGGCAGAGTTACTTAATCGACAGTTTTCTCAATCTTAATTATACATGACCTGTATGCAGCAAGAGATTATAGAGGGGTCTAGTAGGAATCATATGATGAAAATTCCATCATTGTCAATCATCGAAGCACTCATACTGTTAGTACTCACTTAGCACGGTACGAAATGTTAGCCGTAGTAATATCAAGGACAAAACAGAAAGTATTAAAGACATCTACACCGAATACACCATTGCTTTAAACAATCACTCCTTCCAAACCGACTTAACACCTATTACCATAAGAATTTCTAACGTCATCATTTGTCGTGGATTAGTTTGGTTCTCACCATATCAATTCCAGTGCTACAAAAAGATCCTTCGTCTTAAACGATAGTCTAATGAAATCTTTTCAATCCATAACGACAAACCTGACACGAACTTTTGTATCGTCTCTCGCTTCAAAACTTAGAAGTACCCATGCGAGGGGTGCCACCCCTTCCTAGCTTACTCCGTAGACAAGAAACTTAAAGTGAAACACACCGAGGACATTTCGAAAGTTCGTGACCTTCCGAAGTATCCCCAGTAGAACTCCCAGGAATATCACTCGTATAACAAGTCAAGCTCAAGAATGGAAACTAAGGATGAATATGGTTAACCTATCACTGTTAAATGTATACACAAGGGTGGTATATAATTAAGATTATAAGGACTTAGAATGTATTTTCCCGCCCTATCTCATGTTCCTTGTCTAGTTGTGGACTTGGGGCAGAGTCACCCATCCGACCGCCTTATCAATCTTAACTATATACGACTTGTATGCACAAGGTGATGATAGATGGACCAAGTATGAGTCTTATCATGAACTTCCGGACGAAGCTGCCTAAGACTATGAGTGAGATTTCTACCATTCGAATGAGCATAAACAAGTAAACTGAACCTATACACTCCTTACCAATCTACACAGCAGACAAATTAGTGAAGATTTTCCAGAACACCAAGTGAGGATTAGAATTCACTTGTGGACAAGAAGATCATATAGAACAGAAGTACCTACCGCTCTCCCTTGTTCATGAACACCCATAATTTGAATTTCGGGACGAAATTCCCTCTGACGGGGGGATAATGTCACGAATCAAAATTTTAGACCCAGTAAAGCCTAAACCCTAACCAAACACAAGTGATACTACATTTCAATCCTTGTTGTATAGTATCATCCATATCCTTAGGACTTGTGAATAAAACTAACTTATGGATTGAAACCTAAGCTAAATTAGGGTGTTATAAATGAACATAAGTTAAAAGACTAAGGGTTTAAAACATAAATATAACCATTAAATGAGTTTTCACCCAACGTAATTAAGGGAGCAATAGGGTTTACGGACAAGAATAAATCATAAATGTAGTTCACGGTTGGAGATTATTTTCCGAGGGGGTTCACGACCATGGTATGGCTGAAAACACAAATGAAGCCCATTAGGTACGTAAACTCAATAAGAATAGATCCAAAAACTCATTTAGGAATCACTATAGATCCAAAAACTCATTCTAGAACATATTAAATCCGAAAACTCCTCTTTATTTACTTAGATTAATCCGTAAACACTTTAAATATCTCATATCTTATCCTATTCAACTTCCCAAAATGATAAGATTTATTTACCAATGCAACCACCTCAATAAGTTTACTTCATATATAAGTCTTATATAAGATCATTCTTTCATTTTACGTATTCAGTAAACAGAAACATTTCCATCCTCTCTCAACTTAGCAAACCTAATTTCTTCCATCCTTTCAAATTCAAGTTCCAGGAGGTCTTCACCACAATGTAAATTATATATTATCAATACAATGGTTGTTGTTGCTTTGATTACTATTATATAATTGTTGTGATACTATACATGACGTCCTCCGCCCCCGAACATTTTTGTCGTTCCGGTTTGGGGGTGTGACTATGAGGTTATCAACAAAAATGATATAATATAAGTAGCCTTTTTGGAGACAACAGGAGCAGGTCCCATAAATCACAATGAACAAGATCAAATGGTAAATGTTTGCTTTTGGAAAGTTGACAAGAAGAACAAATACTAGGTTTTGGTAATAAAGAAGTAACTGACAAATGACCTAATCTCGACAATGAAGAAATAACATCAAAAACAACATGACCTAAACATTTATTCCAAACTTAAAAAGACGCATATAGCTGAGATTTTGTCAACTTGGATAAAAACGCCTTTTGACCTTGTTCAAGAATGTAAAGACCTTGATCAACTCTTCCTTGAGCAAGAATGTTCTTCTTCTTCTTCAGTCCTTCCTTACCGAGGAAGCTATGGCTGAGGTTCTCGGTCTCCAAACAACCCTATATGTATGGACCTCTCTTAAACGCACATATAGTCACAATTTTGTTGAACACATGCACACCTGGAAGGACTCCTTGTGCCAGTTGCAAAAAGGTAATCCCATTGTAGCCGAGTATGGTAGAAAGTTTAAAATTATCTATGATGAATTATCTAAAATTAACTATCTTTTTAATGACTATGATAAAATTCATTGTTTTGTATGTGGACTTGGCAACTCTTTCAAACATTTTTCCATCAAAATAACGGGCTGTCAAGCCTCGTTCGTCCTTTCAACATTTGGTTTCACAAGCTGAAGGACATGAATGCTTTATAAAGTCTATGACTCCCTCTCCACCACCGCAATATGCTTTTTCTCTATTCTAAATCGTGGTGAATACTTGAATGGACAAGGAAACTATGGGGGTTCTAATGTGATGGGTTTTGAGCATTCTAGCACTCCTATGGTGTACATGCAACCCTAGAAACAGTGGATCTGTGTTTTCTCTAATATTCATTCAGATTTGATTTTTCCAAGGTTTGCATCCCAACTAGCATGGCATGGGGAACTTGTAACATAAAAACTAGTAGAATGACATACCTTTCCTACAGAGTGGTTTCCTGAAGACCTTATGAGCCTAGCACCCCAAGTGCGATGCCTCAAATGTTTTACACAACTCCGCAACTCTTGGAACAACTTGAGACGAGAACACTTTCACTAAAAAATTAGCTAGCCCTCCTTGTCTTGCATAGAATGAAACTGATAACATCAATTTGGTTTTGACCGGGCTCGGTACATAGGTTAAAACAAAATCATTAAGGGGCCTAGATATCGCTTCTAATCCTCCAATGACTAAAAGGAACAAGTAAACTTTGACTCATATGCTTGTTCTACTACTTTTTGAATTATACACAAAAGCACGTTTTATAACATCAAGTTACCGATGCGTTTTTGTACAATCAATGCACAACCAACTCATAATCAACAACTCATATCTCTAGGTTTAAAGACTTATATGATATTACCGTATGACGATCACTCGAGATAAATTCCATGAAGTGATACAAGTGAGCGTGGGTTTAATGCAATACTCAGAACTTATGAGCACTCATGAATATTGTAGCAACATTTGCTATGTCTTACACCTTAGACATCTACAAGCCCAATTCATGACAGTCTTGATTAATATCTACTTCCAAAATATGACTGACTATTGAGAGTTTGAATAAAGAAATTATTCTGCAAGTCAAAACATGTAAAATTGAAACAATAGTAAATAATTGACAAAAGATAGCAACACTTTACTTATAAATAAACAACAACTTTTATTTAATCATCAAATGTCAATTTACATTTTACAAGTTTCAGAAATAACTACGTAATAAGTAAAACTAATATCATCCTTCAGCCCGATACGCCTCACATGCTGCAAATGCTTAACCCTACACAGTCACTTCGTTAGGGGATCTGTTGGGTTCTCATATGATGATACACAGTCCTTCTTCTATCTGATGTCTAATGAAGTGGTATTTTCTGTCGATGTGCCTAGATCTTCCGTGATCCCTTGGTTCATTAGCTAAGGCAACTACACACTCATTGTCACAGAAAATCTCCATATGCTCCTTAATATCTGGTACAACTCCAAGGTCTCCAATGAAGTTATTTAGCCAAATAGTCTCCTTTGATGCCTCGCTTGCTGCTATGTACTCTGATTCGCAAGTTGAATCAGCTACTGTTTCTTGCTTGGAAGTTTTCCAAGTAATTTCTCCTCCATTTAGGGTAAATGAGAGTGGAAATTATCCCTATCAGTCAGCATCACTGTACCCCACAACTCTCAATTCATTGCTCCCACCAAGGGTAAGAACCCAGTCCCTAGTCCTTCGCAGGTACTTGAGAATATTCTTTACTTCAATCCAATAAGCCATGCCCGGATTCCCTTAATATCTACTGACCATGCTTAAAGCAAAGGCCACATCAGGGTGAGTACAAGTCATAGCATACATGATCGAGCCTACAACGGAAGCATATGGTACTTGACTCATCTCAGCTATCCCAGCCTCTGTACTCGGGCTCTGAGTCTTACTCAGTTTGGCATTACACCGGATTGGTAAGTCACCTTTCCTGGAATTATGCATGTTGAACCTCTTCAGCATCTTATCCAAGTAGGTACTTTGACTAAGTCTAATTAGTCTATTACTCCTTTTTCTCAATATCCTTATCCCTAGGATATAGGAAGCTTCTCCAAGGTCCTTCATAGTGAAATACTTCCCAAGCCAGGATTTAACCTCCTGCAAGGTTGGGATGTCATTTCCAATGAGAAGTATGGCATCCACATACATTACCAAAAAGTTAACTATACTCTCACTAGCCTCAACATATACACAGGACTCATCTTCGCTCCTTGAAAAACCAAACTCTTTGACTTTTCATCGAAACAAAGATTTCATCTGTGAGATGCTTGTTTCAATCCATAGATGGATTTCTCAAGCTTACACACTCTATTAGGGTGATGTGCGTCGAAAAAATCCTCTGGCTGACTCATGTAAACATCCTCATCCAACTTTCCATTCAGGAAAGCGGTTTTAACATCCATTTGCCATATTTCATAATCATGAAATGCAGTAATGGCTAGCAAAACCCTAATAGACTTAATCTTTTCTACTGGTGAGAAGGTCTCATCATAGTCAACTCCCGGAGTTTGAGTAAAGCCCTTTGCAACCAGTCGCGCTTTATAAGTGTGTACATTCCATCCATATCGGTCTTCTTCTTGAAGATCCATTTGCACCCGACCGTCTTACGACCCGGTACATTCTCAACAAGTTCCAAACTTGATTGTCATACATGGACTGTATCTCGTTGTCCATGGCCTCTTTCCATTTGGTGGACTCAGGGCCTGCCATGGCTTCCTTAAAGCTGTTAGGCTCATCCAAATTTACTAGTGTACTATCACTGATAAATGCATCAATTTCCGCAGTAATATAAAAACTATAGTAATGCTTGGGTGGGTTCCTAACTCTTGTGGAATGCCTCAGAGGTACGGACTCATCTATCGGCTCAATAGGAGTTTCCTCCTTAGGTTGATTGCTATGGTTTGAGGTTCCTTCACCGCTTGACTCTTGAAGTTATTCAAGGTCAATTTTGTGCGTAGCCGATGAAAATACAACGCTCACTAGAAGGTTCGAGCTTATCCTGAGTTTCACGCCTCACAAAAGCCTCGCAACCCCAAATCTTGATGTGGTCTAAATTGGGAACTTTCGCAGTCCACATCTCATGAGGTGTTTTGGCAACCTTCTTGGTAGGTACTAGATTAAGGATATGGGCAGCGCTCTCTAAGGCATACCCCCAAAATGAGATTGGTAACGAAGTTCGACTCATCATGGAACGAACCATGTCTAACAAGGTTCGATTGTGCCTCTCATCCACACCATTAAGGGGGTGTTTGGCTTAGCTTTTCAGGGGGTAAAAGTTCTTTTTGGAAAAGTCACAAAAAGTCAGGTTTTCCTGACTTTTCCAAAAAGTTCATTTTTACTTGTATCCAAATCCAAAAGTAGCTTTGAAAATGCATTTGACAAACATCTTTTGTTTTCTATCTTTTCCTAAAAGGACTTTTGGCTTCTAAAAAGCTAAGCCAAACACCCTCTAAGTTGTGGTGTCCTAGGAGGTGTCAATTGTGAAACAATTCAACATTCCTTAAGATATTCAAGGAACTTTGTACTAAGCTACTCTCCACCTCAATCGGATCGAAGCATCTTAATGTTCTTGCCCAATTGATTCTCCACTTCCTGAATAAACTCTTTGAAATTTTCAAAGGTTTCTGACATATGCTTGATTAAGTTGACACAACCATATCTACTATAATCATCAGTAAAAGTCACATAGAAGCGGTTAGCATCCCTTGTGGCGGTTCTGAAGTTTCCACACATATCTGTGTGTATGAGGTCCAACAAACCTTCACCCCTAGCACAAGTACCAGTGAAGGGTGACTTTGTTATTTTTCCAAGCAAACAAGATTCGCAACTATCATCTGACGTTAAGTCAAATGACTCCAAGACTCCAGCCTTCCAAAGTTGGCCTATGTGCTTCTTGTTGACATGTCCAAGACGACTGTACCACATGGATGCCTTATCTAAACTAGTGGAGGAATCGATATGTAATACATTGTTTCCTAATTTGTCTACAACCGACAATGTTTCATATACACCATCACAAGGTAATGCTTTAAAATAAAGAACATTATTATAAAAGGCATTAATACCACCAGATTCATTATCAAATGAAAAAGTAAATCCTTTTTTGTACAAACCATGAAAGGAAATAATATTTCTTGCCATTTAAGACGAGTAACAACACTTATTCAAATCTAACATTAAACCACTACTTAGCAACAAAGAATAAACTCCAATCTTGGTGACAGGTGAAGCTTTCCTATTCCCCATGATCAAGTTTATCTTTCCGTGCTCCACATCCTCACTTCTTCTTACGCCCTGCAAATCAGAACATATATGACTACTACAACCTGTATCAAGAACCCAAGAAGTAGAATGTAATGAGTTATTAGAAAATATAGTGTAAATACCTGCATGGGTAGGTTTGACCTTCCCGTCCTTAACATCATGCAGGTACTTAGGGAAGTTTCGTTTCCAGTGCCCTTTATCTTGACAATAGAAGCAATGAGCTTCCTTTGGGTTGGAAGAAGGATTGATAGAACAACCTTTGGTTCCACTTGAAGAGGAGCCATCAAGGGACTTTCCCTTGGTACCCTTCTAAAGGGCCTTCCTCTTCTTCCCTCTACTTTGCCCGATTGCCAAGACAGGGGCGATGTTAGGAGTAGGAGTGGTAACAACCGATTTACCTTTGAGACCACTTCCGGCGTTCTTCAAAAGTCCTTGAAGCTTGCTAAGTGTAACTTCTTCCTTGTTCATGTGATATGTCATTTGAAATGATCATAACAAGTAGGAAAGGAGTGCAGTATGATGTCAATAGCCAACTCCTCGGGGAAGTTCACATTCAATTTCAGCAAACGGTCCACATACCTTTGCATTTTCTGTAAGTGGCCTGTGATGGATTCACCATCCTTCATTCGGGTTGTTATCATGGAAGAGATGATATCATACCTCTTTTGACGAGCACTTTGAAGGTATCGGTCAAGTCCAAGTGCATCTCACAAGAGTAAAAGTCATCATAGGACTTCTGGAGTTCCGCAGTCATGGTGGCTAACATGGTACATGCCACCTTGGTAGCATCTCTCTAAAGTGCCCTAAAGTCAGCGATCTCCTCTGGAGTAGCGGTAGACTCATTAATTTCCTTCAGCTCCTTTTCAAGGACATATTCATTGTCCTCGTAACGAGTGACCATCCTGATGTTCTGGATCCAACCCATAAACTTGGAACCATTAAAGATGACTCTCCCCACAGAGATTCATGAGAGAGAAGGAGTCGGTAGGGTTTGAACTAGAAGCAGCATTGTTGGAAGACATCTGAAAAGAAGAAAGACAAGTTTAGATTAGATTATACGATCCTTAATAAGACACCTGAATGTAATATTAAGGCTATAACCCAACACAATACTTTATAACTTGGAAGAGGGATGTCGTAATCCACGCTATAAAATATTTGAAGGTAGGCGAACGACGATACACCAATTTCCACCATGAAAAAACAAAACAAATTATTAGATTTAATTGGATTGAAACTCCCAGATCTTTTGAGATTCATTGAACTTTTCAATGGCATGTTTAAATCTTGATTGTGCCCACTAGGGGTGCAAACGAGCCGAGCCGAGCCGAGCCCGAGCCTGGCCAGGCTCGGCTCGGTTCGGGCTCGTTTAAGTTATATGAGGCTCGAGTTCGAGCTCGGCTCGATTCAAGCTTTCTTGTATTGAGCTCGGCTCGAGCTCGTAAAGAATTATCCAAGCTCGGATCGGGCTCGGACTCGACTCGTTTTTTATCTGACGTGCCTAAATAATCTTAAGCTCGGCTCGAGCTCGATAAGAAGCTCGTTTACTAATACCCTAAATCCGTAATTCCTCTAATATATTTTTATTTTAAAATATATAAATAATAATAAATTATATTATGTAAAGGCTCGTTTAGGCTCGCGAGCCTAATCGAGCTTAATGACATAGGCTCGAGCTCGAGCTCGTTTAATAAACGAGCTTAATATTAAGCTCGAGCTCGGAGCGGGCTCGTTTAAAATCGATTCGAGTCGAGCTTTTAACGATCCGATCCCGAGTAGCTCGCGAGTAGCTTGGCTCGTTTGCACCCCTAGTGCCCACTCAAGTTTGTGACTGGGATGTCGAGGATCACAAACAATGTGTGATTAACCATGCAAATTAACTTGGTACCCTTAATCTTTATCACCTAATCGATGTGCCAGTTACCCACACGCGCTCCACCGATCTATGATAAAATTAAGTCACGCTTTGCCACTCTTACTAGTCCATGTTAGTGTGTCGGTTACCCACACACGCTCCACCAACGACTTGGTAAGGTACAAAGTATAATTTCATGGGATAACACCAATTTCACATTTTCCCAAAGTAACTAAGATTGGGAATTTATAAATGGTTTAGTTACTTTATATTTTTCATTATACTTTTAATGATAACTATAGTCCTTGACCTAGCTATTTGGCTAATGACCCTCCACCAGTCAAGGAAGCGGTTGATAAGAGTGGAAACCCACTAAGCTGCCATTTTATAGGCAACTACCTTATACCCCCCCCCCCTATAGATCGGCTTCGTGAATGAGGCCTACTAATGGTAAAACTGACTTGCTCTTATACATATATATTATTAACTTATAATATTATAAAGTATAAGGGTTGAATTTTAACTTTGAAAACTCTAGGGTATGCAATTAAAGTTTTCTGAAGTGACATTACAAATTCCAAAACTTGATGGCAAGTTTTGAAACTAGTCAAAACCTTTCATATTCATAACTTATGAGTTTAATGATTTATTAAAATGAAGACTCTTCATGTTTATGTAACCTATGATTCTTTAATGACTTTTAAAGCAGTGACTGTTGGTAATCCATAACTTGAGGAAAAATTATGGACTCCATCAACAACATTTCGATAAAGAATCATATCATCAAAAAAATTTGCACATAATTCCTATGATCTTACTAAAACTCATAAGCATGAATATTCATATCAACAATTTCATGAATCATATAAACACATACAAAACTTGAAATTTAGATAATATCCATTGAAAATGGTTTAGCATAACCATTACACCATCAAAAAACAGGTTTTATAAGACCAAAACAGTTTAGGGTAATGATTCTAGTCCATTTCCAGCAGCAAAACTCGAAAATATGCACACAGGGCCATCTACTCATCGAGTGCATTAACCTACTCGATGAGTAGGTTCAATTTTCACTTGGACTCGTCGAGTCCGCCCATGGTCTCGGCGAGTCCACTGAACAATGGGCAGAAAATTCGATTTTTTCAAGCATTGTTCATCAAATATCAAGAAAGCAAGCCTAGGATTTGATACCACTGATGGGTTTTGAGCATTCTAACACTCCTATGGTGTACATGCAACCCTACAAACCTTAGATCTATGTTTTCTCTAATATTCATGCAAATTTGATTTTTCCAAGGTTTGCAACCCAACTAGCATGGCATGGGGAACTTGTAACATAAAAACTAGTAGAATGACATACCTTTCTTGTAGAGTGGATTCCTTAAGACCTTGTGAGCCTAGAACTCCAAGTGTAATGCCTCAAATGTTTCTCACAACACCACAACTCTTGGAATCACTTGAGAAGAGAACAATTCCACTCAAAAAACGACTAGCCCTCCTTGTCTTGCATTAGTGACCGATTTTGCAAGCTATGGAGCTCTTTATATAGTGTGCCACATGTAGGGTTACACCATGTAAACCCTAATGTTCATGGCTTTTCATTTCCCCCATGATCCATGGGTTTTTACCTCCATGGAGCACCCAATGAGTCCTAGCCCAATCTAGTGAATCATGAATCATAAGCCCACTATATAAGAATGAATGATTTACAAATCAATCCTCATATATTTAATTAGTCCCCTTTTGATCACAAAATTAATTCCAAATTAATTCTTGATCAACACTAATTAAATAATACTATTAATATATTAAAACTTATAATATATTAATAAACCATAAATCTCCTTTTCTTATTGTGTCTATCTAAGTGTTGTAATGTCATGCAACCCAAATGGACCATGCCAAGTCGGGTCAAGTACATACGAAATATAGTTATGGACTTAGATACCTTATCCAACATAATGGTGGTTGGAATTCTCGCGGTGATTCTAATAATGGTCGAGGTCGAGGTCATCGATCCCCTCATTGCTAACTTTTCCGGAAAGATGGGTATTATGCAATCCAATGTCCGGATCTTTAGACCTTTGCTACATGACCACCCACAGTTGATGTAAATTTACCATTCGTATTTCATCGCACTTATAGTGACACCTCTCCTGATTGGTATGTTGATTCATGGTGCTAATCCCTACAATGGTTCAAATTATTTTGGTTTTGGTAATGGTAATACTCTTCCTATTACTCACATTGGTCATTCAAATATTCAAAACAATATTCCCTTATTATATGTCCTTGTAGTTCCACATTTAAACAAACATTTTATTTCCATTATTAAACTTACCGATGATCTTCCGATTGACATCTTATTTTCAAATTCCTTCTTTTTACTTCAGAATCGTCTCACCAAGAATCATGACTTTATGATCATTTTCTTGCCATTTAGCATACTCAAGGTTTGGAGTCGGTGCAGCGGGAGGATCGCTAGTAGAAGCGGATTGTGTGTGATGGAGATTTAATGGTCCCATCAATGTGACCAGATAACTTCTCGAATAACAGAAGCGGAAAGATTTGGTTCAAGTAATTGGAATATGGTAATTTGATGGTGAGAAGATGAAGTAATGTGTGAAGGGAGATAGAGGAGGAGTCATTATCATCGGCATCCATTGAAGAGGCAAAGGATAAAAAACGACGATGGAAGGTTTTTGGTGGGATTAATTTAGGTTGATACCATGTAAGCTTTACAAAACTCTCTACACGCCTTGGAGAGGATTTTATTAAGTATTTATAACAAAATTACAATACGAGATGTTAGAATTTGAATAAATTTAAATATAACAAGATAAATTATATGCTAGTTATCGGATATTCTATTATCGTTAATATTTAGCAACCAAAGGTCTCATCCTAATATCCGAAGGTTAAAATTGCATTTGTTATTTGAAATAAAAAGTTAAGCATCCTAACAATGTATTTATTTCTTGTTTTATTCAGTAATAAACAACATTCATAAGAAGTAGGTCAAAGTTATACCATCCAAAACCATGGCTTTGATCTACACTGGTTAAGAACAATCACAACTTCTGAAATGATTTACAATATCCTAAAAGAATTTCATCTGATACTTCTGTATTCTTTGTGTCAGATGTTGTGGAGCTCATCAATAGAGTCCAACGGGTCATGCATAATAATACAAGATTCATGAATGTTGTTTTTGAAAGAATTAGTTTTGTCATCCAAAAAGAAGTTGTGAAACAATTTGTTGCTCGTTTACCCACTACATCTATATAAAACTTTTTTAATCTAATGATATTAATAATAGTTATATAGATTAATAATAGTTATAAATTTTTTTTAATCTAATGCTAATATTAATAATAGTTATAGTGAAAACGTACATTTGGTTGGTAGATATAAAATAGAATTTCATTCCATTCTTTTTTAATTTTATGTTTAGCTTGTCATTTTAACAAATCATTGTTAACTTTTTATTATTTATTTCTAAATACTCATAAAACAATTTTAATACTTCATTAAAAAAACTTTTTTTCAGATGTTTATAAATGTTGGGTCAAAAGTATTGTTTATACTTTGCTTTTCTAGGCAAATGTATTTTTCCGTAATGTTTTATGAGTTTACGGTCAGGGAGGTGTTTACGGCCGTAAACTTGTTTAAAACCGTAAACCCATTTACGATCGTAAACCCATTTTCGGCCCATGTTTCTCATGTATATATATAGGGTGAGAAGTGTAAGGGTAACGTTTTTTAGTGATGAACAGAAGAGAATAGGGAGCTTAAGTGTATGTAAGTGTGTGTGAATCTTGTATCCGGATCTTCATTCATATCAATACATACAAGATTCATCATTTTCTTCTTCTCCTTCTCTTCTATTTGATCTGACATCATCCGTTTGATTGGGATTCCGCACCATCAAACGGATCTGATTGATACACAAGCAGATTGGGGACTTACAATTGGTATCAGAGCAAGGATTGTATCAGTCAATTTTGTTAGATCTGAAGCTTATTTGATCTTATTTTCGAAAAAAAATTGCGTTTTTGGATAGATCTCTGAAAATTAGGGGGGGTGTTCTTCGCGTTTTTGATAAAAAACGAGTTTTTGATCGATTTTTGGAGCAAAAATGGGTGAAATCATGAAATCTGCAAAGATTTTACGGCCGTAAATAGTTGAGATGGATCTCTAATGTTGAGGGATGTTTTTATACTTTCTCCTATCTGGAGAATCCGAGGGTCGTTTCGCGCTGAACTTGCTTCGCTTGGGAGCGAAGGACTGGTGGAAGTTTGTGACGGATGATTACACTATTGCAGAGCATACTGTGGTGACTTGGGAGAGGTTTATTGAGATGTTCAGGGATGAGTTTGTGTAACGGTTGGCTCAGGAGTTCCTGTCTCTCAAGCAGAAGACAGAGACGGTGAATAAGATCACCATGATGTTTCATGAGAGGGATTTGTTTTTCCGTGAGCATGTGTCCACGAATAGACCCGTGTGAGTTAGTATTTGAGTATTTTGAGGAGAGATATCCATGATTTTGTGGCGAACACCATGTATCGGACATTGGCTGAGTTGCAGACCAATGCCGGGAGCAGAGAGATTGAGCTGGAGACCTAGGCTAGAAAGGAGAGGGAGACCTAGGGAGAGATTGGAGGCCAGCACAGTCACAGTCAGTGGCTAAGCATCCCAAGCCCACTTATCAGAGAGTTAGAGGCCAAAAGGGTTGTACTTGCGGAATGTGTGGTAAGGGACATGAGAGACCCTGTCGGTCCGGATCAGCTTGTTATCTTTATGGAAAGGAGGGGCATTTGGCTAGGGAATCCCCCAAGGGATTTTGGATTTGCTTCAGCTGCAACCAAACGGGTCACGGAGGACTTCCCTCATCTTTCATCTAGGGAGGTTCAAACTCCAGCCCCCATGACCCTGCGTATCACTGATGGCTGCTAGGGGAAGGCCAAGACACCGAGGGCTCAAGGGAAAGCATTTCACTTGACATCAGAGGATGCCCATGCAACTCTAGACGTCATGGCTGGTATATGTTCTTTATATTTCTATTGATTTATTTATGTTGCTTATATTATCGATTGTGTAGTTACTTTTCTTGTGACTTTTGTTCTTGCACTTGTACTATTTGACTCGGGTAAGAGACAATCATTTGTGTTGTCATCATTTTGTCGTACTTTTAGTATTACACGAGAGACCTTGAGTAGACCCTTGAGAGTCTTGATACCTGATGAGCGTTCAATCTCTACTATTAATATCTATCGTGGTTGTGTATTAGAGATCTTCAACGTTGGTTATCCGATAGATGTCATCCCTATCGCGATGGTAGATGTTTGTATGATTGTGGGTATGGATTACTTGAGCTAGTTTGGGGCTCTGATTAACTATGAGCTACAGTTAGTGATGGTTCGAGACCTTAGTGGGGCAGTGTTGACTATCTACGGCGAGGGTACTAGATTGAGATTATCCTTCTATTCTTCCTCCAGGGAAAGACAGAATTTGCAGCATGGGTGTATGGGTTATCTGGCATATGTAGTGGATACTCAGGTTGAGAATAAAGGATCGGCCTCTATTTCTGATGTTCTGGTGGTACGTGATTTTCTTGATGTATTTCCTAAGGATTTACCAGTTTTGCCTCCTGAGAGGCAAGTGGAGTTCCGGATCGATCTGTTTCCAGGTGCGGTGCCGATCGCCAAGGCACCATACCATCTTATACCTCCTGAGATGCAAGAGTTATCCTCTCAGTTGCAGGAGTTGTTAGGAAATGGGTTTATTCGGTTGAGCAGACGATCTTTTTTTCAGAAAGAAGGATGGTCCACACCGGATGTGCATTAATTAACGAGAGTTGAATAAGTTGACAGTGAAAAACCGTTACCTATTGTCAAGGATTGATGATCTTTTGAACCAGCTTCAGGGGGCATCTTGGTTCGCCAAGATCGATTTGAGGTCTGGTTATCATCAGATGAGGGTGCACGAAGTGGATATTCAGAAGACGGCCTTTTGAACTCGTTATGGGCATTATGAGTTTGTGGTGATGCCTTTTGAGCTCACTAATGCACCAGCGATGTTCATGGATCTCATGAACCAGGTGTGCAAGCCTATCTTGGATCAAACAGTGATTGTTTTCATCGATGACATTATGATCTATTCGGAGACTAGGGAACAACATGAGGAGCACTTACAAGATGTTCTTGGGGTTTTAAGGATGGAGAGGCTCTTCACCATGTTCTCTAAGTATGACTTCTGGTTATGCGAGTTTCAGTTTTTGGGACACCACGTCAATCAGAAAGGTATCTTGGTCAACCTAGCCAAGATAGAGGCGGTGATGCAGTGGAAAGTGCCAAGATCTCCATCTAAGATTCGAAGGTTCCTCGGATTGGCGGGTTATTACTGGATATTCATTAGAGAATCCTCCAAGATTGTTGTTCCTCTCACCATATTGACAAGGAAGGATGTTTCTTTTAGTTGAGGGCCTGAGCAGCAAGCATCATTTGAGACTGAGACTCTTTGCTAGAGATTGTGTGAGGCTCCAGTACTTGCCCTCCCTAAGGGAGTTGATAACTTTGTAGTCTACTGTGATGCATCCATTGCAGGGCCAGGTGTTGTGTTGATGTAGAGGGGGTTGGGCGTTCTGTTGATGCAAAGGGGGTAACGGATGGCAAGTGTAACACCGTAAATTTCAAAACAATTTTTCATTTAAAATAATCGTTTAATTCTTAGAAACACTTGTTTAAAATCTCATTCATAATCGAATTACAAAACATAACTCCATTTTCACTTGCATATTAAACCAGGATCCTCAAAACATGACTCTTTCTCCGATGTGTACAATCAAGCCGGTGTCGTCCCGTGATCCTGAAAGAAACCTGAAACATAACACAAAACACTGTAAGCACGAAGCTTAGTGAGTTCCCCAAAATACCACACATAACACATATTAGCCACTCGAGGCTATAACTCTATGGGTTCGTGCACCCAAACTCTGTGAACCCTCAAGTTCTAACTCTGGGAACCTTCCGGTTCCAACTCTATAAACATGCACAGCATAAATCACATAGAAATAATGGAGTATCCCCACACTTGAATCTCGAACCTGCCACCGCCTAACACGTAAGGCAAATACTCTCATGAATATAACTCTCGAGACTAGAATCAACCCTATCATGGCACCCTCTTAAGGGTAAAAGACTATTTTACCCCTCTCTTGGCCCAAAGGCCACATCGCTGACCAAGCCCTAAAAGTCAACGGTCAACTCTTGGTCCAAGTCAAAGTCCTCCGTCAAAGTCAACCCTCCTGGTTGACCCTGCTCGCCGAGTCAACCCGTCGACTCGTCGAGTCCCCGTGCTCAGAACTTCCCCAATCCGCGACTCAACTCGCCGAGTCACCCCGAGACTCGCCGAGTCCCACAACTCTGAGTCCACTCGCACACAACTCATCGAGTCATCCCTTGACTCGCCGATTCTCGACTCAACCAGAAAATATTTGGGACTCTTCGACAAGACTCGTCGAGTCCAAGAACAGACTCGCCGAGTCTACGGCTATCTTCAACCTACTCACCGAGTGGTTCATACAACTCGCCGAGTTCCAGGCCATCTTCATCCAACTCGTCGAGTCCACCCATGTGACTTGCTGAGTACCACCGGTCTGAATACATTCAGAAGCATTCCAAGCCATGCAACTGCTCCAAAGCATAGATCTAGTCTCCTACCACTCATCCATCACGTAAAGTGGCAAACTTTATGTGAATCCAAAGAGATCTAAGCCGTTTGCACATTGGGCTAGGGTTTGGGACATGTAAGCTTCACTAAACACTCCAACACAGGGACTTTCATGCTCTCTGATTCTTCTCCCTTCCAGATCTGAGGTAGCAACCTCAGATCTAGCCTCTAGACTTCCCATTACATCCCTAGACAAATTCCCACAACCCCAAAATGAAGAAACCACATAACAACAGTCCAATAACAAGATATTACCTCTAAGAGATGCCCCAACTGCAATGTAATTCGAATCCAAGCCAAGCCCCTTGCTCCAAGCCTTCAATCTCCCAAAATTCCTTCAACAATTACTTCTCCAAGCTCCAATCCACTCAACAATGGCGCTTCTCCGCGATTTAGGGTTTTCTGGGGCTCAAGGGGTGATAAAGAGGTTGGGAGGAAAACATAATGATCTTTATATAAGGCTCAACCCCGAGAATTAGGGTTTTCTCCACTCAGCGCCTACTCACCGAGTCCATTACACTGACTCGCCGAGTCGGCCACTTAACACGCGACCAAGTCGCGACTCTACTCGCCGAGTCCGCACATGGACTCGCCGAGTCACTCTTTCCCAATTTACTCTTTTAGCCCTTCAACTCTACTCTTGATATTTCAGGATGTTACAATTCTCCCCCACTTAAATTAGGCTTCGTCCTCGATGCCTACAGCAACTCAACTCCGTAAATACTCCCACAACGTGCCACCTGGCCTTAATCGGACCAGGTCTCACAAGGCATACCCATCGAAACTCGAACACACTTTCCCTTTCCTTATAGTGTCCTTACCACTGTCTCGAACCAGGCACCGGAGGTACCCTCTGATAACCACACTCAAGGATCTGAGAATTACCCATGAAGCATCAGTGCCCAAATCTCAACAATCACTCGACCCATAAGGGTTAGAAGCCATGAACCATCGGATCCCCGATCCGAATCCCATTCTATCCAATCCGTGACGACGGAAAGACCCACTCTTCAATCCCAGAGTAACTCCCATGAGTCCTCTTCTTGCAATCACACACCCATGCCGCACCAACCTTCGCACTCTCGAGTTAGGAAAACCCATCACACTGAAGACATCTCTAACATTCCCAGGAGAAACCACCACTACGCACACAACCCTTGATCATAATCAAGCTGGGAGTCCCAGACTCCATCCCTGCATCCATCCTGAGACTCTTGGCTCTACACCCACGGAATCCATTCCGCGTCCTCAGCAGACATCCCATCATGATGTCATTCCATACCACTGTCACAGACACAGTGTTCGACCACCATACTCCAAATCATCCATTCTCACTACTACTTCCACTTCCGCGAATCAACACTTTCCCCAGCAAATGAGGGTCTGACACCTCCTCCCATACAACAGCTCAAAGGGCGGCATACCAATGCACTAATGATGGTTGTTGATATAAGATAACTCAACCAAGGATAATTACGTGCCGCAACTCCCTCCGAAATCTAATACACATGCCCGAAGCATGTCTTTGAGCGTCTGAATCGTTCGCTCCCTCTGAGGTGTCCTTAGAAATCATCATGATAAGCTCTAGCTCATCTCATATCCCTCTTCGAGACTGAGCACCAGGTCAACTTTTGACTCCACAGCTGAGCCTCCAAAGGTCACCCATATCATGATCCAAATATCCCACTAACTTCCTCCCCGTGACCACTATCCCGGCCCCATGACACGCAAGTCATGAAATTCTTTTTTCCTTATGCAAAAAAATACAATCCAACCGACGATCGTCTCCACTCTGATCTCTGGTTTTTCCTGCGCATATCCCTTGTGCATCTCACCACATTCCCCGACAGAGACGGTGACCCCAGTCTCGCCCCCGGTCCAACATCCAGGCTCCAAAACTCAATACTAGGGCTACTCAAGCCCAAAACTCTTCCACATCATACACTGATCGGAGAACATTCCATCATCACACTCCCTTGCCATCTAGTGAGTACTACGGCACCCCGCGGTATCGCAACACCCTCTGACTAGTGAGTACTACGGCTACCCGTAGTATCACAACACCCTCTGACTAGTGAGTACTACGGCTCCCCGCAGTATCACAACACCCTCTGACTAGTGAGTACTACGGCTCCCCGCAGTATCACAACACCCTCTGACTAGTGAGTACTACGGCTCCCCGCAGTATCACAACACCCTCTGACCCCACTAGCTCGTGCTCCGCAGACTATCATAGGCGGCTACCCATACTCGTCTCGAATATTCATCACAGACTCTGGAGGCAATCGACATAACAGATGCCCACCCTTGCGAAGATCCACTCTCTCAAATAATCTCCCTGGATGCCCATACTCGAAGGGCTCTCACTAGATCCATAGATACCTGATATACCACAAGTCATCTCAACTCAAGATTCACGAATAACTTCGAAATAAAGATGTCAATACCCGGATACCTCGGAACACCCCCACCGAACATCACAAGATCCTGCGACAACCACTGATCTCCTGCCCCAAGCACCATATAGATGCAATAATACATTCCCTATGAACCCCATAACTAGATCTCCATTTTTTTTCCCAAGTTGCAACTTCGGTGTATCCAATTTCTCAATTGCAATACGAAGAAACGCAAACGTTACGAAATACACTGATAATTCTCCGAAACCCTTTTTCCCGCCGCTCAAAATCCAAACAAAGGTACGCATACCGACCCGGGAGTTGGCTGCCCAATCATTCTCTATCTACTTGCCCCAACACTGACCAATACCAGATTCCTAACCCATAAACACCTGTCGTGGAGACATTCATCCTTCTCAAACAAGTACTTCCCGCATTAACTCACTCTGACCCCTTTCCTCGATCACCAACATCTTTGGTCTCAGGATTTCTTACTGCATATCTCTATACTCCACTTATAACTGCTCTTGACAAATCTCTGCTTTCTTACATACGGCACCCGGTTCTCCCCCACTTAGGGTTCGAACCATCACCAAATAGCACACAACCAACCCATAACTATTTTCTCCAGCAAAATCGCACCTGCCCCCGGAAAGTGCTACACAATGCCCGATAATCCCCCTTAAGGAAATGAATCGACCTCATATACTCTGAACCTCTGATGAACTCCTCAAGAACTTCTCGTCACGTCTGCCTCTAGTCGTTCCAAATCTCGTACCAATCTAGTACCAAACAACTCAACTGCTCAATAACATCCCTGGCTCATAGACTGAACCATAAAATCATCGTACCCCTTACCTCAACTCATCAACCAACGCTCCAACACCGGGATCATCCCAAGAACAAGGACCCACTCCCATATTCAACACCCCATGGATAGAAAACTCTCTGCACCGCTAAACTCGACTGAACTCCCCACTGATACCACTACCATACACCCGACTATACTCAAATAGGTGTAGCGTGGCCCTCAACTATCTCAGTCCAAACTGACTATCTGCTCATGATAAATCACTGCCTCGCGGCACACATGCTACCTGATAGTCTGGTGGGAAATCATCATCAATGATGACCTGCAGGGTTTACCCCTAAACCCAAAACCAAAACATCATGCTTCTCATATTTTCACACCTACATAATCAGTACCTCCCCAATCATAGGAGGTGACATCTCCTTTATCGACTGATCGCTCAACTCAGATCGAAATTCTCCCTTCTCACTGACTCCTTACTAAAATACTCTGAGGGACTCTCGATCTCCATCTCAAGGGACGCCTCTTCGAACTTACTCATGACTGAATAACCGGAGAACCACAAACATCCTTCACTACGAACCATGGTACTCATTCCATGACATCTCTTCTCAATATGCCCCGACGTATGGTACCCTAACCATAACATCACTCCCCAATCCGCTCCGATGTATGGTACCCGGACCATAACATCACTCCTCAATCCACTCCGATGTATGGTACCCGGACCATAACATCACTCCTCCATCCGCTCCGATGTATGGTACCCAGACCATAACATCACTCCTCAATCTGCTCTGATGTATGGTACCCGAACCATAACATCACTCCTCAATCCACTCCGATGTATGGTACTCGAACCATAACATCACTCCTCAATCTGCTCTGATGTATGGTACCCGAACCATAACATCACTCCTCAATCTGCTCTGATGTATGGTACCCGAACCATAACATCACTCCTCAATCCGCTCCTTAGAACCTTCAGAATACTCCATGTATCAAGTATGGGTACTCTGCTTTCAGTAGTACGGGCCCATACTACCTGCCACATCTACCCATACTTTCCACACGGACCATCCCAGAGCTTCTAAGTAGCTGCTCGACCTGCCCTTTCACTAATCCCATCGCGCGTGCTCGCTCCCCAGCGAAATTCTCTACTCTGCAAGCGCACTCATCTGGCTAGGGTTACTCCCTAGGCTCTTCCGTTGTCCTCCCCCTTCTTTGCTATCAGCTGCTTAAGAGCTCCTAATGATACCAGCCATCTACCTCCTGAATATCGTCATATTCACTTGGTAGCTGACTCCCATCATCGAGAGTTCCACAAAGCACAAAGCAAGCAGCATTCGAGCATCGAAGAATACACAGGACTCCCTCTCTGTGATAACTCCACCTTCTCGGCTCATCCTCGAAAGTACCACCGAACTCTGTAACTCTACCCCTCATGGGTTCTAACTGGATACTCTCACTCATCACATACTCAAAAGCATAACACATATAACAACGAGTCCTAGGCTAAGGCATCACAAATTAGGCCACTCTAGTCCTAACATATGAAATACCTAGCCTGTCTCTAGCATGTAATAATATCTCGTAAAGTGCATCATACATATCTCATAACACAAAAATAAGGGTATTTTGGGAAATCACCGTTCGGGCTCTGGCTGATTGTACACACTGCTCCTTCTTGCTTTCTCTTTGAACTCTTATTCATTTTTAGAAAATTATTTCCTTAAAACTTTTCTTACTTCCTCAGTTTGAGTCCAGATTTACCCGAAGGCGCATCCGAATCCCTCAAACCAAGGCTCTGATACCAACTTTTAACACCGTAAATTTCAAAACAATTTTTCATTTAAAATAATCGTTTAATTCTTAGAAACACTTGTTTAAAATCTCATTCATAATCGAATTACAAAACATAACTCCATTTTCACTTGCATATTAAACCAGGATCCTCAAAACATGACTCTTTCTCCGGTGTGTACAATCAAGCCGGTGCCGTCCCGTGATCCTGAAAGAAACCTGAAACATAACACAAAACACTGTAAGCACGAAGCTTAGTGAGTTCCCCAAAATACCACACATAACACATATTAGCCACTCGAGGCTATAACTTTATGGGTCCGTGCACCCAAACTCTGTGAACCCTCAGGTTCTAACTCTGGGAACCTTCCGGTTCCAACTTTATAAACATGCACAGCATAAATCACATAGAAATAATGCAGTACAACACATCACGTACATATAGCATACAAATACTCTGATCACATAACTCTGGTTACCTACTCAAGGTAAAGTATAGTGAGAAGACTCACCTGGCAAACAGAAAGCAGATATCCCCACACTTGAATCTCGAACCCGCCACCGCCTAACACGTAAGGCAAATACTCTCATGAATATAACTCTCGAGACTAGAATCAACCCTATCATGGTACCCTCTTAAGGGTAAAAGACTATTTTACCCCTCTCTTGGCCCAAAGGCCACATCGCTGACCAAGCCCTAAAAGTTAACGGTCAACTCTTGGTCCAAGTCAAAGTCCTCCGTCAAAGTCAACCCTCCTGGTTGACCCTGCTCGCTGAGTCAACCCGTCGACTCGTCGAGTCCCCGTGCTCAGAACTTCCCCAATCCGCGACTCAACTCGCCGAGTCACCCCGAGACTCGCCGAGTCCCACAACTCTGAGTCCACTCGCACACAACTCACCAAGTCATCCCTTGACTCGCCGATTCTCGACTCAACCAGAAAATATTTGGGACTCTTCGACAAGACTCGTCGAGTCCAAGAACAGACTCGCCGAGTCTGCGGCTATCTTCAACCTACTCGTCGAGTGGTTCATACAACTCGCCGAGTTCCAGGCCATCTTCATCCAACTCGTCGAGTCCACCCATGTGACTCGCCGAGTACCACCGGTCTGAATACATTCAGAAGCATTCCAGGCCATGCAACTGCTCCAAAGCATAGATCTAGTCTCCTACCACTCATCCATCACGTAAAGTGGCAAACTTTACGTGAATCCAAAGAGATCTAAGCCGTTTGCACATTGGGCTAGGGTTTGGGACATGTAAGCTTCACTAAACACTCCAACACAGGGACTTTCATGCTCTCTGATTCTTCTCCCTTCCAGATCTGAGGTAGCAACCTCAGATCTAGCCTCTAGACTTCCCATTACATCCCTAGACAAATTCCCACAACCCCAAAATGAAGAAACCACATAACAACAGTCCAATAACAAGATATTACCTCTAAGAGATGCCCCAACTGCAATGTAATTCGAATCCAATCCAAGCCCCTTGCTCCAAGCCTTCAATCTCCCAAAATTCCTTCAACAATTACTTCTCCAAGATCCAATCCACTCAACAATGGTGCTTCTCCGCGATTTAGGGTTTTCTGGGGCTCAAGGGGTGATAAAGAGGCTGGGAGGAAAACATAATGATCTTTATATAAGGCTCAACCCTGAGAATTAGGGTTTTCTCCACTCAGCGCCTACTCACCGAGTCCATTACACTGACTCGCCGAGTCGGCCACTTAACACGCGACCAAGTCGCAACTCTACTCACCGAGTCCGCACATGGACTCGCCGAGTCACCCTTTCCCAATTTACTCTTTTAGCCCTTCAACTCTACTCTTGATATTTCGGGATGTTACAGCAAGTATGATAAAATGTACCTTCAGGCATACATTCATAAATGCGACAAGATGGGATACTTGTTCAGAACGTAAAGAGGTTGACACCTTTTTATCGCTACTATAAATCGATGATTCAATTCACTTCCAAGGTACATGATATGAAATGGATCTCCGACTGTTCTTCTGTTCTTCTGGTCTTCTCTTCTCTTGATGGTTCTCTTTAGCTGCAGAGGACCATCTAGGTGCTGGTGGAGGTTTATGGTGGCTGACGGCAGCGGGTGGCAGCTAAGCCACCCGGTCGGAGTATAATGTGGCGGCTAAGCCATGGGTTGAAGTCTAGTGGCGGCTGAGCCACTTGGGGAAGATTCATCCTTCATGGTGGAGTCACTCTTCTATTTATAGTGGACAGTTAGGTCAAGGGGAATTAGGTCAATCCTTGGGCCAGCCTAATGCAGGCCTAACTAGCAAAGAGTTGGGCAAGGCCGCCTAGAGGCGTCGGGCAGGGGCTGGCGGGCGCACACCAGGAAAGGCTGGCAAGAGGGTGCTAGGCAAGGGAGTGCCAGGCCAGGCCGGTAGGAGAATCCCCAGCACAGCTGGCAATGGAACGTCATGAGGGGCTGGCAGGAGCACGCCAGGCCAGGCTAGCACTCTAGAGAAATCTAGGCCATGCTAGTAGACCATATATCATCAGTACATAATATTCACTTCACTCAGAGAACTATCGAATTCATATTGTTCACTTATCTTTCGAAGTCTTCACTAACTTTATCATCGGAGCGTTGACCCGGGATCCCCTCCCAGTGATTAGCTTACGATTTGTTTATATCTTCCATGTTAACTGAAGGATTCGAGCGAACATCTATATAGTAATCAATGGAATACGGGCTCAGTGGTGCATTAATGTCCTTCGTCAAATTGAGTGACTATTTTATAGTAATAAAAATATAAGTGATTAGGAAAATATTTACATGAAAATGTTTATTTATTTATAAAATATTTCCTTATTATTTTGAAATTGAATTAGGGATATAAAATTATTAACCATCAATGTGTATTGCATATAAAATAAAAGACTTTCATGAAAAAACTAACTAATTTTGGAGGACTGGGACTCCATGGCTGTAATGTTTCAATTCAGTAATTTCAAGAAGAAATGCATAAACAGGGACACATTAACAAAACATGACCCCCCCCCCCCCCCCCCAAAAAAAATGATTTACTCTACAAAGCATAAAAAAATCAATTAAATCTAAACAAAAGTTACCAACATGAAAATATGGAGCCCTTTTTCTTTATTTTAATACCATCTTCAAAATGGATTAATTTTATTTTCACTTTAATCTTCACAAGCATCACCTACAACAAATCAACCACATTAGCAACCACAAAGATATATCTCAACCCTTAAAATCAATAAATGATAAAATTACCCTTCACTATCACGTTTTGTTTGATGATAGATGGATGCTATAAGGAATACACTTCACAATACAAATGACATTTCACTTCTTCAATTTAATTAGAGACAAAAAAAAAGATCAATCCACATGTGAAAACATTTGCGGAACACATGGCTAAAAAACAACACATTATCACCCTACCCTTCGTTGGTCCATATCAAGAAACTTCATTATTTTCCTCAATGCAATTGTAGCCTTTAAATCTGTAGCCTCCCTCACCAACTTTTGAACTGGTGCACACAATATATTTTATTAACACAATAACTTTTTTTCTTTAATTATACATAAATAATATATTATAATCGAAGCATTAAACATAAGTCATAGGAGAAGGAAGGATACAATTGCCTCATGGTGATAAATTATAAGTAAAATACACACATGATCAATAATAATTGACATAGACTAATTGTATTACTATCTCCTACACATAAGCATTTGCAAGCTTATCCATAGACCATCTCTCATTGGCTACTATGAAGTGTGCACTCTTGGTGAATTGATCCACGACTACCCAAATCATGTCGTGACTGTTCTTCATCCTAGGCAGTTTAGTCACAAAATCCATGGTGGTGTCTTCCCAGTTACCCATGGGTACAAGTAAAGGTTATAAACTCCCATACATTTTCTAATGTTGTGCTTTAACTCTCGCACATGTTACACAATTGTCCACATACTTTGCAACATCGAGTCTCACCGTCGGCCACCAGTAGTAGGGTTTTAGATCCCTATACATTTTAGTGTTTGCGGGACGAATTGAGTACATGATCTTGTGAGCTTCTTCCATCAGAAGATCTCCTACTCCTCCTGTACTAGGTACCCAAATCCTATCTTGGAATACCTTTAATCCTTGACTGTTTGTACTGAACACTAACATTTTTCCCAAACGTTCTTCCTTTCGGTCATTTTTCTCTAAATATTCTTCTTGCGCTTTCTTAATGCTTTCCACAATCGTTGAAACAACTTCATTTCTCAACGCTCTTGGCATTTTCCTTTCAAGGTTTACCTTTTGACTTAGAGCATCGGAGACAACATTTGCTTTAACAGGGTGATAAAGTATTTCACAATCGTAGTCCTTAAGTAACTCTTGCCAGCGTTGTTGTCTCATGTTTAATTCCTTCTGATTATAGAGATACTGAAGACTCTTATGATCAGTGAAAATTTTACACTTCGTGCCATAGAGATAATGCTTCCATATCTTTAGGGAAAATACTACCGCTGCCAACTCCAAATCATGAGCAGGGTAGTTCTTTTCATGTTCCTTCAATTATCGAGATGCATATGTTATCACCTTTTCACTTTGAGTTAGAACACAACCTAACCCAACTCCAGATCCATCGCTATAAACTGCGAAGTCTTCAACTCCATCGGGTAGAGAAAGAATCGGTGCTTCACATAACTTCTTCTTTAGCTTCTCGAATGCTTCTTCATGCTTCTGAATCCATAGCTTCTTTATGGTTCAAATCTTTCAATGGAGCAACTATCGAAGAGAAGCCTTGGATAACCTGCGGTAATATCCAGCTAATCCCAAAAAGCTTCGAATCTCTATGGGGCTTTTTGGTCGTTCCCACTTCATCACAGCTTCAATCTTTGTTGGATCAACCATTATTCCTTCTTGATTAACCACCTGACCCAAGAATTAGACTCCTTTAATCCAAAAATCACATTTAGAGAACTTCGCATACAGCTTCTCCTTCTTCAAAACTTCAAACACTTCTCACAGGTTCTTGCCATGCTCATGCTGGTTCATTAAGTAAACCAAAATTTCTCTATGAACACTATCACGGATTTATCAATGAATGGTTTACAAATCTTGTTCATCAAATCCATGAATGTTTTTGGAGCATTGGTTAGTCCAAATGACATAACTAAAAACTCATAGTGTTTCCATCTTGTTCTGAATGCAGTTTTCTCAATATCTTGCTCTCTCACCTTCAACTGATGATATCCTGCCTTAATATTGATCTTTGAAAAATAGCTCGAACCTTACAGTTTATCGAATAGTTCATCTATCATTAGCAATGGATACTTGTTCTTAACAATTGCCTTGTTCAATTCTCTGTAGTCTATGCACATCCTTACGCTACCATCCTTCTTTTTCACGAATAACATCGGAGCTCCCTAGGGTGATGAACTAGGTCCAATGAAACCATTTTCCACCAACTCCTGAAGTTGCATCATATGCTCCTTTATCTTCGTCGGTGCTAATCGATATGGTGCTTTCGTTATTGGTATTGGTCCTGGCAACAAGTCTATTCAAAACTCTACTTATCTATCAGGGGGAAATCCAGAAAAATATTTAGGAAAGACCTTCGGATAGTCACACACCACTAGTATACTTTGTATCTCCTTCTCCTTCGTAGCATCAATCAAAAATGTCAAGTATGATGTGTATCCTTTGGACAAGCGTTTTATAGCTTTTATTAGGGAAATGATTCCAGAATTTACTCTGTGTTTGTCCCCGTACACCATAAATGACTCTTTTCCAAGTGGGTTTACCCTTACTATCTTCTTCATGCATAGTATTCCGACATCGTTAGCACTAAGCCAATCCATTCCCAATACATGTCGAAACCATTCAACTCAATGGGTAACAGCTCTCCATGGAATTTGTTTCTATTTAAGTCGATGACAATGTTCTTAATGCAATCGCTAACATGTATGAATTTGCCACTAACAACTTCTACAACTAGAGCACCATCAAGTTTATCTACAGGCAATGCTAGTCTTCCATAAAATTTATGTGATACAAAGGAGTAGTTTTTTCCTGAATCAAATAGTATATTGGTTGGCAATCCATTTACAAGAAATGTACCTAAAGCAACATATGTTGCATCCTTCGTGGCTTCTAGTGTCATCTGGAAATCTCTGGCTTTTGGCTTTGGTGGGACATTGGGCCTTGTCACCTTCTTCTTCTTTGGGAAATCCTTAGCAATGTACCCTTCTTCATTACATCCATAGCACACCCTTTTTTTGTTGGTACACTCGTTGGCATAATGCCTTGTCTTCTCACACTTGTAGCAAGTTACCTCCTCATTACATTTCCTGAAGTGCCTCTTTCTGCACTTCTCACACCACTTTGTTTTGTTTCCTACTCCTCCAAACTTCCTTGAACTAGACTTTCTTTTCTTATTGGTCCTTACAGACCCATCAAATTTTCTCTTTTCACCAACCTCAACCTTGCTGGTGGCTCTTCCCTTGATTATCTCTTCAATAGACTTAGCAACCCTGATAGTTGCCTCTACAGTGGGTGTGTGGCGTACTAGCACTGCATACTCCCATGGAAGTCCCTTTGCATACTTGTCGATTAATGTTAGCTCGTCTGGGACAAGGCCTAAAGGAAACTCCATTTTGTCTATGAAGTTGTTGATGTATTCATCGATGAACATTCTTCCTTTTTTCAAAGTTAGGAATTAGTTCTCTAGTTTAAGCAAATTTTGGTCTGAGTAGTACTTGTGCTTGAAGTGAACTAAAAACTCTGGCCATATCAGTTGTAGGGGCTCATTGGGGCTTATAATCTTCCCCAGAGTGTTCCACCAGCGAACAGTGCCATCTCTAAACTGACGCACTGCAAATGTGGTTTGTAGCTTACCTTTGCAACTACATGTCATGAAGGCTAATTCTATCTCTAATAGCCAATCCATTACTTTGATGGGAACCCCCTTCCCAGTGAAAGTTGACGTCTTGCAAGTCGTTAAGTACTTATACTTGCATCCGTTTCTATCGACTCCGTCCTCTTGGTTACTTCTCCTAACCACTGGCGGATCAGCTTGACCAACGGTCTTGCTGTAGTTTCCCTCCTCTGATTCCCCATAATTCAGTTTTTGCTGTTCAACAGACATCATGGGTTCATCCCTATTATTCTCTTGCAACGTCCGCCTCATCTCTTCTCTTTATTCAGCTAACATAGCCTAAATCATGGATTGTACTCCAGCCATTGTGATTGGCTCAAGTGCAGCTTCTACTATAGGTATTGGCTACATCACTTGGGATGTGGCTATTGGTTTCTGTTTCCATTCGCGTTTCCAACTCCATTTCGGGTTCTTTCCATTTCGATCTATACACCGAATAAGGTGAATTTAGATCTTTATTTACGATAGACCTTTAAATCATCCTTATTACTCCGAAATGTTACATGTTATTTCTAATATCGTATTCGAACGCTTAAAATCCTGAACACATAAGGTTTCCAGATCCAGTCGGCAACAGACTATAGATTCGAAGTAATAATAGCATATAAGGCATCCTTACAACTATAACATAAAGCATTTAGCACATAAAAGCATTTTAGGCATCTTTCCTAAAATAAACTAGTGCTTGTGTCTTAAAATATAGTAGATACTCATCGCACAATCATCGCTTGGCATTCTAAGTTTATGTCTAGAAATCCTACAAATTCCAACTTGGCTTAAACTAATGCTCTGATAATAACCCTGACATCCCCATTTTCACGAAAAAAAAAGGACCGATTTGTTAATGCTTTTTTTAAAATCAGAGTAACATTTTAAAGAAAAGTATTGTAGAATTTGTTCCCAAAAGATAAATATGATAAATATTTATGAAAGCATTTATGAAGAAATGTGTTTCATTATAATAAAACCTTGGGATGTCATGTTTGATGCAGATCAAAAGAATAAACAGAATAGGCCTTACAACATTTATTTATATCTACTGACCTATAACCCTAAATCAGTCATCAACTCATCCAACTATGCTCTTGTGCCACTACCTGTAATACAAGAAACTTGGTGGGTCAGGCTTAGTAGCTTGGTAAGCACATAGGGTTTTCAGCCCACAATAAATAAGTTTATTAATTTCATCAAACCAAACAACCCGATTACCCGTTCCCGTTATTCTCATTTTACGTGCCTAAAACATCTATCATAAGGGACCTATCCTAAGGATTTTCATCGGGATGGATACTACTGCAAAAGGGGTTTCTCATCAATAATTGTTTGTAAGGAAACCATGAGGGGGATGGAGTACACCAATGAACACATCGTTCACAAACACCTACAGGTTGTGAGCCTGCTAGCATTCCACTAGACTATCTAGCATAGTCTGTGGTCGTCATCTATACTCCTCTAGATTATTGGATCATCATCAACATCGAGGCCTCTCATCATTTTATCACACATCATCTATTTCATCTACCCATATTTTACCCCAACATTTTTATAGATATAAATACATATACAGTTAAAATCATTTAAAACATGTATAAAAATGTTCATCCAGCATAGATATCAAATAAACAGATAATATGAATACATAGCATGTAATTAATATAAAATACTTCGTATCTATGTGTAAGATGAAAGTAACTATGCACTCACCTGTTAAAGTGGTGATTTCGAACTCAGACAGTGCTTCGCTTAATTTATTTTCCTTCGACGAAACCTAGTATCATTATCACTAGATTTTAGTCTACTAGTCATTGCGCTTAATTATTAGTCTAGTTTCATCGTTAACTCAGAGTCTACTTCATGATCTATCAAGTAAGGATCATCTAGGCAGGACAGTTGGGAGGCAGGACCATTTTGGTATATAGCTTTTCTGAAATCCAACAACCAAACCCAATGTGACCATTCTAGACACCTCTCCTGTAAGTAGTTCAATCAGTATAACGAGTTTGAATCGCTGATAAATTTTATTTATAGGTTCATAATAACGATATTATAAGCTATATTTAATGTAGGGTAACATAACTTACTTAGCTAGGAGTTGGGCTATGTAGGGGCAGAACTTCGTCGATGAATCTTTCTAAGAAAGATTCTCGCAGCGCTTCAACACTCACCTTACTATACTAAAAACTACAGAAAGAGAAGTCGAATCACGAGGGTCGGAATGCTCGAGGGATAAGAAGAGAACGACTCTTGAATCAAGACAATGGTGCAAGAAATATGAGAGCCTAAAGGCTCTTATTTATAGTAATTGAATTTTCATAAACTACCCTCTATAGTTACTTAATGACCTTATAGTTATATAAACAACTAAACACTCCTTTATAATACTATTTTAAATAGATTTAACGATATTTATATTAAACTAATGTCAAAAGGACTCAATACTAGTCTTATAACGACCGCATCATCAATACCTTTCTAATGATATATACATTTGTGTGTGTATATATATATATGTGTGTGTGTGTGTGTCTATGTGTGTGTATGTGTTATGATTTATACTTTGTTTTAACACGTAAATATGCTATAAAAAACTATAACTCGTTCATACGAACTCCGTTTTTTACTTTCTTTATATCCACTCTTAGCTATCGACGAGATCTACAACTTTCATTTAGACTCCGTCGGCTAATTTTAAATTTATATTTTTGTCCATATTTTTATAAAATTAAATAATATTGCTAAAATCATTACTCTTTTATACGGACTCCGTTTTTGGCATTCTTTTTCTTAAAATTCATATTTTAAGGAGTACTACAATTTTCTTTTTGGTGGTAGCTAAAACTCAATCATTCTCTTCCTAGTTTTTTACGTCACACATTCATTGTGCGTGGCTGACGTTTATATCCTATAAAAATCATATCTAATTCATACGGATTCGGATTTCGACAAAATTGATATTTCGGGATCAGGATGATGTTTACTTTCTAAATATTTAATAGTGTGTGTGTGTGTGTATATATATATATATGTTTTGGCGCACTTATTTTTACGATTTATGTACGATTCGGCTGATTTTTCCTATTTTATTATATTATAATAATCATGAAACACATAATATTCACCTAATTCTTCTTTATTACGTCAAATAGGTTACAATTGTTGACTCTAACCATTACATCATCATAATAATGCTTAGCAAGAAACACAGGCGTTGTACCGATAAAAAAAAAAAGATAGAATTTTGAAAACACATGAAGTAAAACACACTTAAAAATCACATTTTGCAATAAAGTTACCTTAGTTAGGTGTTCTTTAATGGAATACAGTTTGTGGTCGATTTTCATTCCTTGATTGATGAAACGATTGAAGCAAGTCACATATATTTATTTTGAAAATAAGAATTCGTACTTACTCTCATATAAATAGGGGAAAATCAGTCATGTGCAACCAACAATTTCGGGTTCACAGGATCGTGTGTGATACTGATAGGAGGAAGAACAAATTGATCGAACCAAATGGGTGAATAAATCGTGGAGGGGAGACATGGAGAAGAAGAACCACAGAGACACAGGACAATCAGTCTATACATCTTTGTGCAAGGTACTTTGGTCACCAAAAGTAAAAAATGGGGTTTGTAACCAATACTTTAAGTAAAATATTGAAGAAACAAGAAAGTTGTTAACTAATTGAAATAAATTCATAATTTATGAAAGACTCCAACTCTATGTATAATGACTTAGCAATGTGATTCCAAGATGACATGATATTTGTTCAATTCTACCTAAATTGGTACTTGAAAGTGTGAACAAGCATTAACATTTTCCATCCACCACATTAATTAACCAAAATAAGCTATTTGATTAACGCTAACCTAATCTAAACAAGCTCTTAGAGTTAGATTGAAAGATTGCATTTAATTATATATGAATGTCCCATAAAACATTCAGTACTCCTCACAAGCTTGGGAGCGTACGAATGTGAGAAGATGATTTACACTAGATTTATTCAAAAGAATTCAATTTAGTGCTTGTAACTTGCTCTATTTCACACAGCAATTATGGATTTCGCAAAATAGATAACTTGAATGATCTAATAAGAACTACAACTAAAATCAAACATTCGATTGAAACGAAATCAAATTCACTAGATAGAAATTAGAAACAAACATCAAATCACATGATTGAAATCACAACTAAAAAGTCAAGACATTGGAGAAACTATGGTTCTAGTCACACATGACTAGAATAATCAACATGTCTAGAAAAGATGAAATAATCCACATACGATACTTACACATCCAAAAACAAATGTTTCCAAATTATTACAATCGAAACCTTGCAAAAACCTTCGAAATTTCTCTTCTCCTGTCCTGCGGAAATGAAGTCTGAGTATGTAAAATGTCCTTAATCCCATAATATGAAATATAGGAAAACTGCAAAAAGTTAGTCTTTGGACCGACTACGTCCCGTGTCAAAATAGAGTAAATGAACACAAGTAGTGTTGGGTGGAAATATGCAAGCCATCATCAGGTCTTCTACCAAAGTACAATGCTAAAAAACGCTCAACTAGAACAACACGGTCTGTGTCAAAATAGGATAAACTGACACAGGTCGTGTTCAACATGGTCAACAGCTTCTTCTTGGTCAAACACGACCCGTGTTTATTTTTTAGTGAAAATCCAACACACCCTGTGTTCGCTCCTACTTCCATGTCCAATCTTGATTTTTCTAACTTTTCTGTTTTGCATCCAATCATCATAAAATCTTTGCCCATGCTTCCTGGGACCTCCTAAAGCGTGTTTCAACCTTTGGTTTACGTGAAAAGACCATAAAAGCATGAAAATAAGGTTGTTCTAGAGACTAACATGACTTTGATAAAATGCAAGAAAAATGAAAAACAACTATGCTAAATGGATGCACAAAAGGGACTAAAAGATGTGCAAAAAGTGCACAATATGCACCTGACAACAATGATCGGTGAAAATTTTGGCCCCAAGAAAGAGACGTCATACGTAGACATCTCATATCCATACTTTCTGGCTCATGGAGATCATCCAAGAAAAAACTTCTTTGGCGATAATCTACTACGAGATGGAAACTACAGCGATTGGAAAAGCGAGATGACAAACGCGTTATTCACTAAGAACAAGATAGGGTTCCTAGATGGATTTATGCCAATGCCTGCTAATGATTCTACAGATTTGATGAACTGGAAGCGTTGCAATGTCATGGTACGTGGATGGCTCATCAGTTCCATGGATAAAGAAATCAAAAGTAGTGTTGAATACATCACCACTGCCTTTCGACATATGGATCAATCTTGAAGAAAGGTTCGATAAAGAAAATGCCCCAAGGGCTTATGAGCTCA